>NC_081360.1:54731793-55064918 GCF_030684315.1 Stegostoma tigrinum
TTGCTGCATGTCGACGACAGGTGAGGGACCTGACACCTGGGCGTTGGCTGATGTTGTATCTTTGTTTAAGAAAGGTTGTAAGGAGAAACTGGGGAACTATAGACCTGTGAGTCTGACTTCAGTTGTGAGTAAATTGTTGGAGGTGACAAAAAAAAGATTGGATTTATGGACATTGAGAGACAAAAATTGATTAGGGATAGTCAGGATGGTTTTGCATGATGAAAATCATGCCTGTCAAACTTGTTTCAGAGATAGAAGGAACTACAGATGCTGGAGAATCTGAGACACCAAGGTGTAGAGCTGGATGAACACAGCAGGCCAAGCAGCATCAGAGGAGCAGGACAGCTGACGTTTCAAGCCATTACTGAAGAACGATCTGGTCCTGAAACATCAGCTTCCCTTTCAAACTTGATTGAGTTTTTTGAGAAATTTGCCACAAATGTTGATGATGGCAGAGCAGTAGACATTGTTTATTTGGAGCTTGTCAAATGGGTACATAATTGGTTTAACAGCAGAAGACAGAGTAATGGTGGAGTGTTGCTTTTCAGACTCGAGGCCTGTGCCCAGCATGTGCCACAGGCATCTGTTCTGGGTCCTATTTTGTTTGCCATTTATATAAATGATTTGGATGAGAATATATAAGGCATGGTTAGTAAGCTTGTGGATGATTGGTGACATTGTAGTCAGCGAAGAAGGTTTCTAAGATTACAAAGGGATTGTGATCAAATGGATCAATGGACTGAAAATGGCAAGTAGCATTTTAACTGGATAAATGGAAGGTGTTGCATTTGGGTACGACAATCCAGGGCAGAGCTTATATAATTAATGGTAAGGCTTGGGGTAGCGTTGTTGAACGGAGGGACTTAGGGGTGCAGGTACCTAATTCTTTAAAGTTTGTGTCACATATAGACAGGATGGTTTAAAAGGCATTTGGCATGCTTGCCTTCACTGCTCATGCTTTGAGTGTAGGAGTTGGAATGTTATGTTGAGGTTGTACAGGACGCTGGAGACCTCTTTTGGAATACTATGTCCACTGCTGTTTGTTATCTGTATCAATGATTTGGATGTGAATGTAAAAGGCATGATTAGTATGTTTGCAGATGGCATTAAAGTTGCTGATATTGTGAACAGGGAGGAAGGTGATGAGAAATTGCAGCAGGATCTTGATCAGCTGGGGAAGTCAACCAAGAAATGGCAAATGGAGTTTAGCATCGATAAGTTGGAGGTGTTGCATTTTGAAAAGTCAAATCAAGATGGGGTTTCATGGTGAATTGAAGGAGCTTAGAGTGTAGTGGAGCAGAGGACCTTGGAGTTCAGGCGTACAGCTCTCCGAAAGTGGAGTCACAGGTAGACAGAGCAGTGAAGAAGGCTTTGCCACATTGGCCTTCATCAGTCAGGGCATTGAGTATAGAAGTTGGGAAGTTATGTTGCAATTGTACAGGACATTGGTGAGGCCACATTTAGAGAATTGTGTTCAGTCTTGGTATGGAAGGATGTTATTAAACTGGAAAGGGTGCAGAAGAAATTTACAAGCATGTTGCCGGGACGGAGTTATAAGGACAGGTTGAACAAGTGATGTCATTTTTCTTTACACCGTGGGAGACTGTTACTCTTAGAATTGTATAAGATCATGAAAGGCATGGATAGGTGAATGCTCTCAGCCTTTTTCCCAGGGTTGGGGAATCGAGGACTATGGGGCATCAGCTTCAGGTAAGAGGGAAAAGAATATGTCGCAAGTTGAAGGACAACTTTTTTTTTTAAACACAGAGTGGTATGCTTATGGAATTATCTGCAAGTTGAAGTGTTTGAGGCGGGTATGTTAACAACATTTAAAAGGAATTTGGATGAATACATGGATAGGAAAGGTTTAGAAGGATATGGACCAAGTGTAGGGAAATGATGTTTGTGAGGACGGACATTTTGGTCGGCATGGGCCAGTTTGGGCCGAAGGGCCTGTCTCCATGCTGCAGGACAGTGACTCTATGAAAGGGTGGTTCGTACATGGAATGAACTTCCTGATGAAGTGATGGATGCGGGTACAATTACTAAGTTTAAAAGACATTTGAATGGATATATGAATAGGAACGATTTGAAGGGATATGGGCCTGGAGCAGGTAGATGTGACTAGTTTAGTTTGGGATTCTGTTTGGCATGGACCCAAGGGTCAGTTTCCATGCTATATGACTCTATGGCAAGTTTCATGGAGGGTTTCTGTCAGTGAGTTATCTCATGCTGTTCTCAGCAACTCACTTCATTAACTATGCACCCCATCTCTATGATGCCCTGCTTGTGCTGTCCTCTCTCTCGCTAGCAGTGTTGTGTACATCATTGATGGGACTCCCTGGGATTTCTGGCACTGCATCATTTTTAAAGCTCAGTCCAGCTGCGTACCGGATCACGTGCTGCCAGCCGGGCGTTGCCCTTCTCAGTGCATGTAGTGGGAGTGGCTCAAAAAGAAACACTTGAGGGTATGTCAGAGACATTAGTGGGACTTTATTGTAAATGGAAATACACATTTGTAAATGTATTGCTGTTTACGAACCAAGCTATACAGGCTACCTGTCCTTAGTATCATCACATCTTAGAGCAGACAGACAGGGTATTCCTGCTTTTTACGCAGCAACAAATTTACAGTCAAAAAGTGGTCACTCCAGCTCAAACCTATTAGAACCAATGCCAGTCAAGTTCCATCTATTTTGTTGCATCCAATGCTGCACTGCTCTATCATGCTGAAGGTGAAGTTCCTCTAGCTCAGTTTCCCCTGTTCCTCCTCAGAAAACTGCTTACATTCTCCCAGGTCTTCAGAGTCAGTCATATCCCCTCTAAACCAGCTCCAGATTTTCAAGATACAGCAAACTAGAATTACTCCCCACACACTGTCTAAGGTGTACTGCTAACCCATGCATCAGATTCCTCCGCTAGCCATCTGCCTGCTCCACAGTGGCTCTTACCAAAGAATGGGCTTCATTACACTTATACATGACCTTAATCAGGGGTTACACAATGGCATCATCAGCCATGGTTGCAGAGGGTTATTCTTGGCTCCTTATCACTATTCTTTTAAGGCATCTGCACCTTGAAACAACAGAAACATGAGAGGTCTGAAAGGTATAGGCATCGTGACAGCTTCCAAGATACTTAGTGTAGATCACTTAAGTTATGATACTGAAGATTACAGATGACTTGTGTATTGGAATCCCTGGATTGAAATCATCTTCTGTTCAAGAAGGCAGCTGCATTATGCAGTGGCACTTGAAATGCAAGTTTTGGCCTGTTCCCTAAACTTGGGGAAGCCACCTGCGTTGCAGTAGAATGAAGAACAAAGAAAATTACAGCACAAGAACAGCCCCTTCAGCCCTCTAAGCCTGTGCTGATCCAGATCCTCTGTATAAACCTGTCACCTGTTTTCCAAGATCTGTGCCCCTCTGCTCCCTGCCCTTCATGTATCTGTCTAGATGTATCTTAAATGATGCTATCGTGCCCACCTCTACCACCTCCGCTGGCAACGCGTCCCAGGCACCCACCACCTTCTGGTTAAAGAACTTTCCCCACACATCTCCCTTAAGTTTATCCCCCCTCACCTTGAAATTGTGACCCCTAATAAGTGAGTCCCCCAGTCTGGAGAAAAAGCTTCTTGCTATCCACCCTGTCTATACCCCTCATGATTTTGTAGACCTCAATCAGGTGCCACCTCAATCTCCTGTCTTTCTAATGTAAATAACCCTAATCTACTCAACCTCTCTTCACAGCTAGCATTTTCCATATCAGGCAACACCCTGGTGAACCTCATCTGCACCCTCTCCAAAGCTTCCACATCCTTTTGGTAATGTGGTGACCAGAACTGTACACAGTATTCCAGATGTGGTCGAACCAAAGTCTGATACAACTGTAACATGACCTGCCAACTCTTGTACTCAAAATCCCATCTGATGAATAAAAGCATGCCGTATGCCTTTTTGACCACTGTATTCACCTGCGTTGCCACCTTCAGGGTACCTGAACACCCAGATCTCTGTGCATCAATTTTCCCATGGGCTTTTCCACTTACTGTATCGTTCACTCTTGATTTGGATTTTCCAAAATGCATCACCTCGCATTTGCCTGGATTGAACTCCATCTGCCATTTTACTACCCGACTCCAATCTATCTATATTCTGCTGCATTCTCCAACAGTCCCCTTCACTCTCTGCTGCTCCGCCAATCTTAGTGTCATCTGAAAACTTGCTAATCAGGCCATCTCTACCTTCCAGAGACAGTAGGAACTGCCGATGCTGGAGAATCTGAGATAACAGGGTGTAGAGCTGGATGAACACAGCAGGCCAAGCAGCATCAGAGGACCAGGAAGGCTGACATTTCAGGCCTAGACGCTTCTTCAGCCTGCTGCATTCATCCAGCTCTACACCTTGTTATCTATACCTTCCACCAGATCATTTATGTATGTCACAAACAACAGTGGTCCCAACACGGATCCCTGTGGAACACCACTGGTCACAGTTCTCCATTTTGAGAAACTCCCTTCCATTACAACTCTCTGTCTCCTGTTGCCCAGCTAGTTCTCTATCCATCTAGCTAGTACACCCTGGACCCCATGAAACTTCATTTTCTCCATCAGCCTACCTTGGGGAACCTTATCAAATGCCTTACTTATGTCCATGTATATGACATCTACAGCCCTCGCCTCATCAATCAACTTTGTCACTTCCTCAAAGCATTCTATCAAGTTGGTAAGACATGACCTTCCCTGCACGTAACTATGCTGCCTTTCACTAATAATCACATTTTCTTCCAAATGTAAATAGATCCTATCCCTCAGTATCTTCTCCAGCAGCTTCCCCACCACTGACGTCAGGCTCACTGGTCTATAATTACCTGGATTGTCCTTGCTACCCTTCTTAAACAAAGGGACAACATTAGCAATTTTCCAATCCTCCGTGACCTCACCCGTGCTCAAGGATGCTGCAAAGATATCTGTTAAGGCCCCAGCTATTTCCTGTCTCGCTTCCCTCAGTAAACTGGCATAGGTCACATCCAGACCTGGGGACTTGTCCACCCTAATGCCTTTTAGAATACCCAACACTTCCCACTCCCCCCTCCATGCCAACTTGACCTCGAGTAATCAAACATCTATCCCTAACTTCAACATCCGTCATGTCCCTCTCCTTGGTGAATACCAACGCAAAGAATGTCACTCATTTTCTCTGACTCCTGGCGTAACTTCCCTCCTTTGTCCTTGAGTAGGCCAACCTTATCTCTAGTTACCCTCTTGATCCTTATGTATGAATAAAAAGTTTTGGGAGTTTCCTTAACCCTGGCCCCTACTGGCCTCATCGTAGAGAAACAAATCAGTGGGTGAGATCTGGCACAAATTACATTGGTAACAGCTATGATACATTTGTGGATTGAGGGTGGTATGATCCGACCGAGGTCTTCAGTGCATTCTTGGAAGAAACCAGTTGCACAAAAGTTGAGCAAAGCTATCACCTTGACAGCCACTGGGATAGAACAGCCAGCCATCCCTTCACATTGCAACTCCCCCTTCAGCAGTTGACACGTTCTGTGGACAATATACCAGGACATCCACAGTGTATGGTGATGCACCTCATCCAACTGGAGGAAATAGTATTGAGGATGATACAGTCTGCACATCCTGTATCTCCTGTGTACCCTGAGCTGTGGTGTCGTCTTGTGGAGGCTGTTTGGTAGCCACTGATGATTCTTGCTGCCCTGGGGCTTGTTGGCACATCTGTTCCTCCTCTGTTCAATGCTTCTGTTTCATCATGGCCTAAACTTGAATATCTCAATAATTATTTGTTGTTGGTAGGCAGGCAGTCTTTTGGGCTTGATGATAGCATTCTGTTAGTGGAGAAAACCACTCATGGATTTACTGCATGGTAATCTTGTGAAACAACCGGCTTTAGTTGCTCAAATTTTTGAGGCATCTTCCCCTTCAAGGGTCACCTGAAGAAGACAAGATACCACTCGGGGCAAAAGTGATGGATATTGTCCTTTTAATGAGTTTTTGAGATATACAGTCAGTGATAATTTAATCAGAGGAGTTAATATCTCACATGATAATTTTAATAACCCCTATCAAGTCCTATTGATGTCAAGTTTACATGGTAAGCAAGTAGCTAGGGCTCCAGTCATTAGGTTGTCAATAAGATTGATCTCATAGCACATAGGAATGAGAACATGCATATTGATAATTGAGCGTAAGCTTTCAGTGGATATTAAGGAAGATCCAATCGGCAGATTTCTGAACTAAGACTTTGAAGAAAGGAAGCTTGTCTGAATGCTGTATTTGTGTGATACTTCTGAGAGGAGGATGAAGTTTATTAATTGTTTAGAAAAATTCTTTGGAACTGCAAATTTAAATGTTGTAATTGTGTCCCCCAACAGGTTGGAAATGTGCAAAGGGTAGAAGGTTAGTAATTATCCCGTTGAGGACTCATAGTGAGTCACGGTGCTTCTCATGGTGACCAATGAAGATATTAGCAAGAGTTGCGCATAGAAGGGATCACAGTCTACGTGGTCATAAATAATGAAATTGAAACTGAACTTGATGAACACAACTTAAGATGCCAGTGGTATGTGTATATTAAAATAGCGCAAATGTCAATAGCTTCTTTGATTGGTACATGAGAACGTGATCTAGTAATGTCAAAACAGTGTATGCAGAAAAATTATTTAGAGCGGTTTGCAAATGTTCACACAACCATTTGGCCACTTCATGTTGTGCAGAATCAGTACAATACAGATAAGTAAGTGTCATCATAGATAAAATCTAAAAGCCTTTGAGAACATAACTTACTACCTTGTGGTCTGGATATTTGAGTTTAAGAATTCTCGTTTTCCTGTCCATATTCTTTTTCCATACGCAGTATTTTTGTTAAGTCATTCATCCTTTAATGTCTTAAATATGATTGAGTGTGTGTTTATTTTGGTGTTTGAAGAGAGGAAGTCTAAATGCATAATAGTAGATTAGAGATTTATTTTCTTATCTTGTTAAAATAAGTGTGTAACAATAAATAATTACTGATAAAACCTGATGTGGATTGCCGCCATCCTGAGAAACCCTCAGTCGGGCATGTTGGCCATTCGTTGGTCTCATTGGGATTTTGTAATTTATACATTTTCTAACAGCTTTCAGAACAGTAGGGCACAACTATTGGGGCACTTTTTCTCAGTTGAGTCATGACAAAAGTTTTTGATTTGCTGGTAAGTGTTTTTAATGATGATAAAGTAAGATTGACTGTGGAGTTAGTGTAAATGGTAATGGATAAAAGGAAAGCAGTCAGATTTCTCATACTAATACAAGATGGCGTTAAAAACAAACAGCTAAAATCATCCTGCAGTTGGAACAGGTATTTCTGATGGATTTACAGGCTGTAACAAAAGCCAGCCTGCTGGAATTCACAAATAAATTAGAAATGGAATTGCCTGCCAGAGCTAAGGCGGCAGAATTAATTGAAATATTGGACCAGCATCTGGGAATGGTGGCAATACAGGAAGGATTGAGTTTACAGAGTGGCAAGTCACTTGAGGTAGCAAGGATTCAATTACAGCTCATGCAGCTTGAACACGAAAAAGAATCGAGGCAGCTTGAGATGGAAAAGGAATTTTAAAAAGCGGAAGATCGAGATGAATAAAATTGAACATGAATTTCAGAGCAGAGAAAGTGAAATAACAGTAATTTCAAGAGTTAGAAAAGAAGGAAAGTAAAGAGATGGAGGATGCCAGCTTCAAATTATGCAGTGAGAAAGGGACTTCAAATACCAATGAAAGTGCTAATGAGGAAAGGGAGACGTTTTTATGTCATTTAAGAAAATAGTGAGTCAGATCAGTCGGAGGAAAACTGGACATGGCTGATGCAAAGCAATTTGAAAGATTCAGCACATTAAATTTTAATGCCTCACTGTCAAATGAAGTTTCTAATGATTACTCTTTTCTTTTTTTAAAAAAAAAGCCTTTCTGAAGCCTATTAGTTTATTCCTGAGCATAACAAAGTTTTGAAATTTAGGAAACAGCCTGTGCAAACTTATATTGCATTTGAAAGGGTAAAGCAAACTACTTTTCGATGCAGGCATTAGGAGTAAATACCATGTTTGAATCTCTTAAGAGAAAGTATTCTCTGGAAAGAACGTAAAATCAAAACTGCCTTTTGATATACAAGAACCCATGTGGAAGCCCACGTCGGCAACTGCCAGACTGGCAGCAGTAATGACTAATAATTGAGTCGTTGAGGTTAAAGCACAGAAAAAGGCCCTTTGGCCTATCAAGTCTTTGGTCAAAAACAAGCTTCTAACCCCATTTCTGATGAAGGGTCTAGGCCCGAAATGTCAGCTTTCCTGCTCCTCTGATACTGCTTGGCCTAATGTGTTTATCCAGCTCTACACCTTGTTATCTCTAATTTTTATAATCCCATTTTGCAGCACTGGGCTCATTGCACCATATGCCTTAGCATCACAAGTGGGCATCTAATTCCTTCTTAAATATTATGAACTAATCCAGAAAGCCACAGTTTTTTTCATAAACCCCAAGTGTTTGCATTAACCCTAAGTTACCTAAGTCTTTCCATTGTAATAAAGTGGGACAAGTTAGTTGTAGATATTGGAAGTTGTGTGAGAACCTGAAGGGACCAATTGAGTTTCATGCGAATCAATGATCATCATGGTGATCTCATTGGGTTTTAATGTACTTTTCTGGTGACTTTGGAGAGGTAGGGCATGGTTATCGGTATATTTTCCCAGTTAACTCATGATAGGACATTCCAACAACTGATAGACCGTACCAAACAACGCACCTCATTGACAATTCAGTGAACGGCACGATGATCACACTGAACCAGCCTGTGTTTGAAAGCCGTAGAAAAGTATGTTGTACAGTGTCGGATAGGGGGTGTGTCTGGATGGGACGCTTTTCAGAGTCGGTATGGATTTGTTGGGACAAATGGCCTGTTTCTGCACAGTAGGGATTCTATGGATTCACATTTAGATGTGATTTTATTAAAAATGACGATCTTCAGTGTGCTAATAGTTTCACTGCATGTGCAAGAACTGTATGTATTAATAATCAGATCCTGTTTTTGGTAGGCAAGGGGAATTTGTACATGAGATAATGGGAACTGCATATGCTGCAGAATCCAAGATAATAAAATGTGAGGCTGGATGAACACAGCAGGCCCAGCAGCATCACAGGAGCACAAAAGCTGATGTTTCGGGCCTAGACCCTTCATCAGAGAGGGGGATGGGGTGAGGGTTCTGGAATGAATAGGGAGAGAGGGGGAGGTGGACCGAAGATGGAGAGAAAAGAAGATAGGTGGAGAGGAGAGTATAGGTGGGAGGTAGGGAGAGGATAGGTCAGTCCAGGGATGACGGACAGGTCAAGGAGGTGGGATGAGGTTAGTAGGTAGGAGATGGAGGTGCGGCTTGGGGAGGGAGGAAGGGATGGGTGAGAGGAAGAACACGTTCGGGAGGCAGAGACAGGCTGGACTGGTTTTGGGATGCAGTGGGTGGAGGGGGCGAACTGGGCTGGTTTTGGGATGCGGTGGGGGAAGGGGAGATTTTGAAGCTGGTGAAGTCCACATTGATACCATTGGGATGCAGGGTTCCCAAGCGGAATATGAGTTGCTGTTGCTGCAACCTTCGGATGGCATCATTGTGGCACTGCAGGAGGCCCATGATGGACATGTCATCTAAAGAATGGGAGGGGGAGTGGAAATGATTCGCGACGAGGAGGTACAGTTGTTTATTGCGATTCCGCTTGGGAACCCTGCAGCCCAATGGTATCAATGTGGACTTCACCAGCTTCAAAATCTCCCCTTCCCCCACCGCATCCCAAAACCAGCCCAGCTCTTCCCCTCCACCCACTGCATCCCAAAACCAGTCCAGCCTGTCTCTGCCTCCCTAACCTGTTCTTGCTCTCACCCATCCCTTCCTCCCACCCCAAGCCGCACCTCCATCTCCTACTGACTAACCTCATCCCACCTCCTTGACCTGTCCATCTTCCCTGGACTGACCTATCCCCTCCCTACCTCCCCACCTATACTCTCCTCTCCACCTATCTTCTTTTCTCTCCATCTTTGGTCCGCCTCCCCCTTTCTCCCTATTCATTCCAGAACCCTCACCCCATCCCCCTCTCTGATGAAGAGTCTAGGCCTGAAACGTCAGCTTTTGTGCTCCTGAGATGCTGCTGGGCCTGCTGTGTTCATCCAGCCTCACATTTTATTATATGGGAATTTGTACATTGAGCCTTAATGACAATAAAAGGTGTCATGGAAACAGCTGAGCTCACCTGCATTCCCAGGGCAACATCCTAACCAATCACTGAGAACTAAGTTTGTCAGATAACTGGCTTTGCTGCATCTCATTGCCAGTGATGGACCAAACAGATTGCACCCTATAAATTAGTGTTCTTTTAAGTTTTATTTTGCGTTCTAGTCCTAGTGAATGCATAACAAAAAGCTTCAACTTTCCCTTCCTTTTAACAAAATTTAAGTCCTGTATTACCAAGCAATTAATTAATATTTAATCTTGGTGGTATTGTTCTTTTATTTAGAAAAATTCTAAATGTATCAATTTATTAAGTGTGGAATCCACATTTGTCAAGTTTTGCTGTTGTATATTAATGATCTAAGTACTGTATATTTATCAGTGATAACTTTTGCAAATAGTTTGTTATCATATTGCTGAAAGAAAGAATGGACATGTATGTAAAAGCCTCAGGATGTCCCTAATCATTCATACAGCTAAAGAAGCCCTTTGAAATCTGCTTACCTTTGTAATTAGGAAATACAGATGATGATTTGTGCAAAGAAAGGCACATAAGTAGCACATAATAATAACTTTATCACCTGAGATTTTTCAAGCATAAATATTGGCCAAAACACCAGGGCAAACTGACTTGCTGTTCTTTGATATCATTACAAGGGATCTTTTGTGTCCGTTGGAGAGATAAATGGGATCCCAGCTAACATCTCATTAGAAATATAGCACAGGTATTGGTGTGACACTCCCTCAGTACCACACTGGAGTGTAGGACTAGTTCATAGGCTCTGGTCTGGAGTGAATGTTAAGCCACAGTCTTCAGGACTCTGCTTAATAGATTGCACCCTTATATTAATCAATGGATGAAATATTGAAAGTTGGACCAGGTTGTCAAAACGGCTTAAAAAATGTGGCTTTTCAAAACCTTTGCCTTTAATGATAATTTCTTTCCTTACGCAGAAATGCTGTGGTTTGCCCAATTATAGATGTAATTAGCGATGATACATTTGAATACATGGCTGGGTCGGATATGACATACGGTGGCTTTAACTGGAAATTGAACTTCCGCTGGTATCCTGTCCCCCAGAGAGAGATGGACCGCAGAAAAGGGGACAGAACCATACCTGTTAGGTGAGTACTAGAGGAGGATGAGGCAAAATTCTCAAGAAACATCTATGGAAATACTTAGATATGATGTTGGATGTGCTGAGATGAGGAATGGCTTCACTGGTTATACAATATACAAAGAATTGTATTTGAAATATGTCTTGAGAAGGGGTATGTACACTTATTGACTCAAACACTTTAAAACCAAGAAAAAAAATCCATGCTACTTGCCAATTGATTGAAGCTTTAATGTCAGTGAGATGTTTGTCAACAAGACTAATCAAATGATGGAATATTTTGATCAAAATATGTTAGTGTAACTCATGGGTAAGGCAACATTTAGAATATGAAGTGCATTTCTGTGTACTGACCTCAATATAAAACATTGACATTAAACTTGATATTTGATGGAGCTATTATTTTATTCACTTGAGATGTGGGTATCATTGGCTGGTCAGCATTTATTGCCCATCTCAGTGAAGTATTCCAAGGATGATGCAGGGAATTCTCAAAGTTATGAGGACAGCCTAACCAAATTAAATATATGTTGAAGAAAAACAGATTTAAAGGATTTGTAACCAAAGTCTTTAAAACATTGGCAAACATCAACGATTTAGCAGGTTGTTTAACATGTATGTGATCATAAAATTTGGAAGCACCAACATATAGAGTAAACACATTCCTCAAATACTACTACTTACAACTGTGCCCTGACATTGGAATGTCACAAACCATCACAAGCACCGTTACTTCACTTCATCTGCTAGCAGAGGATAGAAGTCTAATTTCATCATATTTGCCTGTAGTTTCGTTGCCTGAGTTTTGTTTATATCTGTTTTATCTGGGTATCAGTGTCCGAGCCTGAAACAGTTGTGGTGTCCTTTGAAATTCTTTAAAAGCTTTTACAAATGTTACAAATGACACAAGATATGCTTTCTGTTTTAGATTTAGAAACCACTGTTAGAAAGCATGATCTAGGCAACAAGTTTCTTGGAAACGTGATCAAGTGTGCACCAAGATTTAATGGATTGTCAGTGACAGAAGAAGAAGAAATTTTGTTCATGCCAAGTTTGGATGCAGCAGTTGTGTTCTGTAGTACTCTCACCCATTTAGATTGAGTTGGGTAAGGCTGAACCATTTTTCAACCTGAATCACCTGAATGCTCTCAACAAGTGTCCCTGCACTTCCAATGTTGCTCTCTTTTCGATATTGCTGGTGAGCTCTGAACACTGCACATGGCCTGTGCAGACAATATAGTAACAGGGTTTCTGCTCTGCCTTAAAGTCAGTCTGTTCTTTAAAGCTAAGCTGCGTAAAAATAATTACAGTATTAAAAATGCTTGCGCATTCTGGTGGCATAGGTGGACAGGAAGAGAGACACCATGGTCCCCAGGAGATCTTCAAGGACATTTGATTAAGGCAATGGGGTAGATGGCCAGGTGAGTAACCCCCTCCCAGCCCCGAGAAAAAGGATGGTGGGGGATGGCTGTAGTGCTGCAAGAAATCTGATGAAAATACGCAGGTGATCTGCGTCACTTGTTGCATTTTTACATATCCACCACATCACTAACCTCTTCTGCTAATCCAACCCCCACCCACAGCATAATATCCCTGACCCAAATTTACCTTGACACACCCACTTCTCATAGTCTCCACATACTTCCAGCAGCTCAGATTTGACAAGCATATCAAACAAATGTGATGTTGCAGAATTACTGACATTCCTGCATTTCCCTTCAGGGATGAGCTGGCATTCAGTAAATGGAAAGCGAGCAGAACCAATAAGGGACAAGGAATCCTTATCTCTCAGGCAGAGATTGTTCCTAGAATTGTAGGGTTACTGTGAGGGACCTCTATTTTCAGAATTGATGAGAACATTCAGAATAATAGTATGTTCTGGAAGTGAGTTTGCTTGCTGAGCTGGAAGGTTAGTTTTCAGACGTTTCGTCACCATTCTAGGTAACATCATCAGTGGGCCTCTAACAAAGCGCTGGTGTTATGTCCCACTTTCTATTTATCTGGTTAGGTTTCTTTGGGTTGGTGATGTCACTTCCTGCATTGATGATGTCATTTCCTGTTCTTTTTCTCAGTGGATGGTAGATTGGCTCCAAGTCAATGTGGTTGTTGATGGAGTTCCCATTGGAATGCCATGCTTCTAGGAATTCTCGTGCATGTCTCTGTTTGGCTTGTCCTAGGATGGATGTGTTGTCCCAATCAAAGTGGTGTCCTTCCTCATCTGTATGTAAGGATACTAGTGATAGTGGGTCATGTCGTTTTGTGGCTAGTTGATGTTCATGTACCCTAGTGGCTAGCTTTCTGCCAGTTTGTCCAATGCAGTGTCTGTCACAGTTCTTGCAAGGTATTTTGTAGATGACGTTCGTTTTGTTTGTTGTCTGTATAGGGTCTTTTAAGTTCATTAGCTGGTGTTTCAGTGTGTCGGTGGGTTTGTGGGCTACCCTGATGCCAAGAGGTCCGAGTGGTCTGGCAGTCATTTCAGAAATGTCTTTGATGTAGGGGAGCGTGGTTATGGTTTCTGAGGCCGTTTTGTCTGTTTGGGTTTATTGCTGAGGAATCGGCAGACTCAGAAACCATAACCGCGCTCCCCTACATCAAAGACATTTCCGAAATGACTGCCAGACCTCTCGGACCTCTTGGCATCAGGGTAGCCCACAAACCCACCGACACACTGAAACACCAGCTAATGAACTTAAAAGACCCTATACAGACAACAAACAAAACGAACGTCATCTACAAAATACCTTGCAAGAACTGTGACAGACACTACATTGGACAAACAGGCAGAAAGCTAGCCACTAGGATACATGAACATCAACTAGCCACAAAACGACATGACCCACTATCACTCGTATCCTTACATACAGATGAGGAAGGACACCACTTTGATTGGGACAACACATCCATCCTAGGACAAGCCAAACAGAGACATGCACGAGAATTCCTAGAAGCATGGCATTCCAATGGGAACTCCATCAACAACCACATTGATTTGGAGCCAATCTACCATCCCCTGAGAAAAAGAACAGGAAATGACATCACCAACCCAAGGAAACCTAACCAGATAAATAGAAAGCGGGACATAACACCAGCGCTTCGTCGGAGGCTCACTGATGATGTAACCTAGAATGGTGACGAAATGTCTGAAAACTAATCTTCTAGCTCAGCGAGCAAACTCACAACCAGAACCTCAACCTGAGCTACAAATCTTCTCAAAACTCGATAATAGTATGTTCTCGCCATATACCTCTTAACTGCTGCTATCTGGTGTAATGAGCAAGCTGCTGATGGTGTAACCATAAACTTTCATTCAACACAGCCTACTTTCTGTACAACAACTAACTGTTCTGTATTTTTAATGAACAGCCAGATGTCAAGGTAGAAGAACCTCAAAGAAAGAAAAGACCACAATAGTGCAACATTGAAGGAGCTGACTCAGCCAAGATAGCTGAAATCGGCTTTGGGTGAAAATGTTAGAAGAGACAAATTGTTGCAGAAGAAGAATTTTCTGGGATATGCACTCTGTTGTCCCTGAGGGAAAGCTTTACGAATGCTTCCTTGCTGGCTATACTTAAGGATGGGACAGAGAGGTTTCTTTTTGTTTATCAATGATTTAGGGAATATGGGGACCAGACATAAAAGTGTACCTGGAACCCAAGATTAACTATAATTGTGTGGAACAAGTGAGTAAACTCAATTGGTCATGTGGGCTATTCATTTTCCTATTTTTTGTTTTCTTGTGGATTTGCATACCCAAAAGCTGCCCATTACCTGATCTATGAGATGGCCCACTGTCACAACCAAGGATCATAGAGGAGTCCAGCTTTAACCTAATAGAGGACAATGTGCTGAATTTGCTTCGACTGCAGACTCTGCTTGGTATCCCTGCTGTGCTGTTGGCCAAAGACACTGATACTGGCTCCTCTATAACTGTTGAGGAACTCTGTGTTCCAGTCACCTAGTACAGTGTCATTCCTGGAAGCATGCACCACCACACTCTGGCCAATATACCAAAACACCTCCAAAAATATTTCACAGTACTTGTACACACTTCACATTGTGAAGAGTTTCAAAAATTAAAATTCAGCTCCGATCAGTGCATCTGTGCCATTAAATAATCGAGACTGCAAACCAATTTTACTGTTGCACGCTTCTTTTCTCAGAAGTGGACAACACAGGTATCACCACAACCTGCATTCCCCAAATTTGGAATCCTAGTGCCACATTAGCTGGTTGCAGTGTTTGTCCTCAAAATAATGCCAATTCAGTGTTTTTGGATGCCCTCTGGGGGACACATCAACATGCATCCATGTAAGTTGAGAATGTCCAATGGACCACATGTACACTGTCCTGCAGGAGTACATCCCCTGGGAAGCAAAGTAAATATTTGCAGTGTCAGAATGCGATTCACTTTCACATCTATTGTAATTTTCCAGAAGCTGAAACGTGATATACCTTTCACAAAATCAATGCTTCCTGGTGTGACCAGGAATGTTGTAGATATGCTATATCTCCAAACGTTCTTGAGACTTATGTAATTCTATGATGACATTTCCCTTTGATTGCCTCAAGTTCTTAAAATTTCTCATTTTCAAATCCAACCACGAGTTTGATCCTTCTACCAAAACTTTTTCCATGACTCTTAATAATGAGCCAATCATGAACTCATTAAAATGTCATTTGAACAGTCCAAAACCACAGGATAAAATCGAGATGAATATTTGGGCTACTATTATGAGGGAGTTGGAGCACCAACCTTGAAGTTTTAAAAAGTAGCTCCAAACCCGCACTTGACAGAAGTCTGGCCCATTTGGCTTAATTGACTGTTGATGAGTTCGCCATCAAATTATGCATGGCAGGCTTGTTGCCGTGCTGCTGGCCCAATCAGAATATTGACTGCTCTAAGACTTTCCTGCTCCTGTGATGCTGCCTGACCTGCTATGTTCCTCCATCTCCACACTGTGTTGTCTCTGACTCCAGCATCTGCAAGTCTTGCTATCTCAGAGTGACTTATAACCCCACTGAGAAGCCTCTTCCAAGGATGCCCACCTTGAAGTTGCCCTCTTCTCTCCGGAAAGACCTCAGTGGATCTCTCTCCCACTGTAACCCACTGATGATCTCCTCCACCTGAAGCTCATCAACCTTCCTACTCCTCTGATGCTGCCTGACCTGCTGTGTTCCTCCAGATCCACACCATGTCATCACTGATAGCTCTAATGTCTCAGCAGCACCACTATGAGAGGTGGTCGTTGCTGATGAGCACAAGAGACCGGGGCCTGGCAGAAGTCAAGAACAAAAACAAAAGAGAAAACAGAGGGTCCTTGAGTAGAAACATCTTTTGGCCTCCAGAGAGCTCCGTTATCTTGTCACAGCTCTTTCATTATTCTTTTGAAAAAATTCTTGGGCAACTGCTGGGCTTCCAGCTCTATCTAACTCGAGCCAGGGGAATTGATTGTCTCGCCTAATGCGTATAGCAACAAATAGCTGTTTCTTCCTTTAGCTGAATAAGATCTTTGGTGTGACCATCAGATGTGCATCACAGTGTCTCCAATCTGGGGTCAGGAAATTAACCCATCTGGAATTTGTCACCCTTGTTACAGTGTGCTGCAGAACTTAATTACCGATACTGAAACCTGGATTCATCAAGATTAGATGATGCATATTGTTGGAATATACACTTGCTGGATGCTTTATACAAGTACCCTATGAAAAGCAGGGACTGAATATAGTATGCAAGCAGTTCTTTTAATGGCTTATGTTTACAATTCAAGCAACAGCTTCTTGTCTGCCACAAATATCTCTCATTAGCAAAGAGAACATCTGTAGGATTTATGTCCACAATTGGATCTGTTGAAAACTTGAATGTTCTTTCGGAATGGGTGAGGTGGAGAAGAATAGTCTTGTGCATAAAGTTCGTTTGTAGAGCAGATGAGAAAAAAGGAACCCTTTAACCTGATAGAGTGCCAATCTAAGACCAGAGATAATGGGAACTGCAGGTGATGGAGAATCCAAGATAACAAAATGTGGAGCTGGATGAACATAGCAGGCCAAGCAGCATCTTAGGAGCACAAAAGCTGATGTTTCAGGCCTGAACTCTTCATCAGAAAAGGGGGATGGGGAGAGGATTCTGAAATAAATAGGGAGAGAGGGGGAGGCGGACTGAAGATGGATGGAGGAGAAGATAGGTGGAGAGGAGAGTAGTGGGGGCGGCGGAGGTAGGAAGGGGATAGGTCAGTCCGAGCAGGACAGGTCGAGGGGGCGGGATGAGGTTAGTAGGTAGGAAATGGAGGTGCGGCTTGAGGTGGGAGGAGGGGATAGGTGAGAGGAAGAACAGGTTAGGCAGGCGGGGACGAGCTGGGCTGGTTTTGGGAAGCAGTGGGGGTGGGGAGATTTTGAAGCTGGTGAAATCCACATTGATACCATTGGGCTGCAGGGTTCACAAGCGGAATGAGTTGCTGTTCCTGCAACCTACAGGTGGCATCATTATGGCACTGCAAGAGGCCCAGGATGGACATGTCGTCTAAGGAATGGGAGGGGGAGTTGAAATGTTTTGCGACTGGGAGGTGCAGTTGTTTATTATGAAGTGAGCGTGGGTGTTCTGCAAAGCGGTCCCCAAGCCTCCACTTGGTTTCCCCAATGTAGAGGAGGCCACACTGTGTACAGCGGATACAGTGTACCACTTTGGCAGATGTGCAGGCGATCATCTGCTTGATGTGGAAAGTCATCTTGGGGCCTGGGATAGGGGTGAGGGAGGTGATGTGGGGACAGGTGTAGCACTTCCTGCGGTTGCAGGGGAAGGTGTCGGGTGCGGTGGGGTTGGAGGGGAGTGTGGAGCGAACAAGATTCAGTTGACCTACTTCAAAGTCTAGCGTACGTTATTGTAAGCACTGTGCTCCAAACATGAAGTTGGCTTTTCTGGTTGGCAATCAGGACAATGTTATTGGGTTCCTCAGGGAGTCTTGGGCCTATCCATGTTGTTGACTATGTTTGTTAGCCTCCTAACTGGCTATCTTAGTGCTCTCCATCTTGTTAATGACAGCAAGGGTTTTCAGAGGGTAAATCTGAACTCCAGCAGCACCTTTAGAAAGCATGCCGTCCGTCTCACAGTCTGTTTGAGCAAAAATAGTTTCTCCCTATTTACTTTGTCGAGAATGTTCATGACTATAAAAACTTCTATAAAATCTCCTCTTAGCCTTCACCTCTGTTAGGCAAGCTTATCAGCTTTGGAAATCATTCCTAATAATGACAATGTATCATCCCTGGAGCCATTCTCGTAAACTTCTTATACATTCTCTCCAATGTATTCACATTCCTTCCTATAATATAGCCTGAGACATTAACGTAATACTGTGGCTGAGGCATAATCAGTGTCTTATATCAGTTCATGAACTCCTTGTTCTTGTACCCTATTCTTTGTATGAAGAGAAATAAACAAATAAGGGGGTCCAAAAATGTTATGGATACTGGGGTGAAGAGGCAGCCCCTCCACAAGACTACTGTCAAATAACTTCAAAATGAAAATGGCAGGCGAGTGAGGTCTGTGGTTCTAACTTAGAGGAGGTCCTCAAGTATGGAATCAGCAAAATAGGGGTCTTGGCTTCGTCAATTTATCCCAGTTGGTCACTGAATGTTTTGAGCTAATATGTTGACAGGACAGAAGGAAGTATAGTTGGGACAGATTTTCCACAACAAAGCAACTCCTGGCAGAAAAAAGTTTCAGTATGTACTCGGCATTAGGGGAACAGCTAGATAGCCCTGCAAGTACTGCCAGCATTTCAGGCTATCTCTCAATTTAGTAACAGATGTGACACAGTCATTGGTATTCTTTAAAGTCCTCAATGACAAGTTACAGTTTGTAGCAATTTTCTGCCTGATGTAGGATTGGTAGAAGATAGATACTGAACGCTGTAGCTAAGGCCTCTCAGTTGTTCACTAAAACTGCTTTAAACAGAAATTTGATGTCCAAGTGCACACCTTTCCTTCTGAAAAAAGATGACATCTATAGTCTGTATTTATTTAATGTTTTGGGCATAAAAGTCTAAAATGATGTGATATATTAGAGAATAACCAAAAGAACTGCGGATGTTGTAAATCTTTTCCAGCAACTTTGTTTTTGATACATTAGAGAGTTGCAGTAGGTGTAACTGCTGAGGTCAGCATTGTTTTGTTTTGTACCAAGAATCAAAACATAACTAACCTGTCAATGAGTCTAACAAAGTTCTATTGCTATTGACGTGTCAGGAGACAAAGAATAATCACTGCACAGTTAATTTTGATAACAAGTGGCTATAGAGAGGCATTTAAACTAATTAGGGCTGGAGAAGGGTTCAGGAGCAATGTTCCCTCTTATTTTTCCCACAGTCCTCTGAAATCTGTGAGCACCAGTGGCTTCTGAAAGTGGAAACCATTGGTTGGCATGTCAATTGGAATGTGAGATAATTCCTAGCATCTGCCCTTCAAGGGAATGTTGTTTGGAAGAGGACATACCATAAGCTTACAAAGAAAAAGGATATGACAATGTTGCAGAGCAACTATTTTGGTATCTAGATTGAGAAAGAGTGTAAATACACTTTGAAAATACAACGAATAGAGCTGGTAAAAATAGTAAAAAGGCAAATTTAAAGGCTCTTTAAGGGCAGAGCATTTAGAAATACATAATATAATCAAGCAGAAAGATGGCTTAAGGAAGAGGAAACTAAGCCTAACAAATTTGTTAGAGTTCCTTGAAGAGGCAAAAAGTAGAATGGATAAAGGGGAATAAGTAGACTTAAATATTTGGATTTCCAGAAGACATTTGAGCAGCTACCACGCATGAGGTTACTTAAGTGCCCCGTGGTTTTGAGGATTTTTTATTCTCATAGAGGATTGGTTCATCAATAGAAGAGAGAGTTGAGATGAAGAAAACATTTTCAGGATGCCCACCTGTAATTAGGGGAGTGCCACGCAGATCAATGCTGGAATCACAAATTTTTACAATATGTATGTACTGCAGCCGAGTTTGTGGATGATGCAAAAAACAGGTTGAAAGATGAATAATGAAGATGACATAAAGAGACTATGAAGTGATGTAGACAGGTTTAAGTGAGTGGGCAAAAACTTGGCAGATGAAATGTAATGCGGGAAAATGAGATTGTGCACTTTGACAGAAGTAGTAGAAAAAATGAATGTTAAATGGGGATAAACTGCAGAAAGCTGTTGCAGAGAGGGATTGGGACTCCTTGTTCATGTAATATAAAAAGCTAGCATCCAATTTCAACAGGCTAATAGGGAAGGCAAATGGGACATTTAAAAGGAATGGAGTATGGAAAAAAGAAAGTTTTGCTAAAGCGATACAGGTCAGTAGTCAGTCTGGAATACTGTCAAGAGTTTTGGTCCCATTATCTAATAAAAGATATGCTGGCATTGGCCACAATTCAGAGAATATTCGTTAGCTTGATTCCGAGTAGGGAGGGATCCTCTTATAAGGAGCAGTTGAGTATGTAATTGTTGGAGATTTGAAGCATGAGATGTGACCATATTGAAAAGCATAAGATTCTTCTAGAACATAGAACATTACAGCACAGTACAGGCCCTTCGGCCCTCGATGTTGTGCCGACCTGTCATACCGATCTTAAGCCCATCTAACCTACACTATTCCATGTACGTCCATATGCTTGTCCAATGACGACTTAAATGTACCTAAAGTTGGCGAATCTACTATAGTTGCAGGCAAAGCATTCCATTCCCTTACTATTCTCTGAGTAAAGAAACTACCTCTGACATCTGTCCTATATCTTTCACCCCTCAACTTAAAGCTGTGCCCCCTCGTGTTCGCCGTCACCATCCGAGGAAAAAGGCTCTCCCTATCCACCCTATCTAACCCTCTGATTATTTTATATGTTTCAATTAAGTCACCTCTCAACCTTCTTCTCTCTAATGAAAACAGCCTCAAGTCCCTCAGCCTTTCCTCGTAAGACCTTCCCTCCATACCAGGCAACGTCCTAGTAAATCTCCTCTGCACACTTTCCAAAGCTTCCACATCCTTTTTATAATGCGGTGACCAGAACTGTACACAATACTCCAAGTGCGGCTGCACCAGAGTTTTGTACAGCTTCACCATAACCTCTTGGTTCCGGAACTCGATCCCTCTATTAATAAAAGCTAAAACACTATATGCCGCCTTAACAGCCCTGTCAACCTGGGTGGCAACTTTCAAGGATCTGTGTACATGGACACCTGAGATCTCTCTGCTCATCTATACTACCAAGAATCTTACCATTAGCCCTGTACTTTGCCTTCTGGTTACCCCTAGCAAAGTGCATCACCTCACACTTATCTACATCAAACTCCATTTGCCACCTCTCAGCCCAGCTCTGCAGCTTATCTGTCTCTCTGCAACCTACAGCATCCTTCATCACTATCCATAACTCCACCGACCTTAGTGTCGTCTGCAAATTTACTAACCCATCCTTCTACGCCCTCATCCAGGTCATTTATAAAAATGACAAACAGCAGTGGACCCAACACCGACCCTTGCGATACGCCACTAGTAACTGCTCTCCAGGATGAACATTTCCCATCAACTATCACCTTCTGTCTTCTTTCAGCAAGCCAATTTCCGATCCAAACTGCTATATCTCCCACAATTCCATTCCTCCGCATTTTGATAGGGTAGATACTGAGGGTTTTTTTCTCATTTTGGGAAAGTGTAAGAAGAGAGGGCATGATTTCACAGGAGGCCACCCAATTAAACAGTGGTGAGGAAAAATGTCTTTTCCAAGTGTAGGGGATCTGTGGAATTCTTTATTGCGGAGTGTTTTCAAGATTACATCATTAAATATATTTAAGGCTAAGATGTACAGAATTTTAATGAGTGTAGAAATAAGGTAGGGAAATGGAGCTCTAGATAATCAAATTAGCCATGTTCTTATGAAATATCAGAGCAGACTTGATAGGCTGAGTGGTCTACTTCTGTTCCTATGTCTGATAGCCAAAAACAGCAAAGTAAGACTAAATTTTCAGCTGCCTCATCCCCACTTTCTAAGGTTATGTCCCTATACACAACTGGCTCACAACTTGACTTCTTATAAAAGTATCACAAGGATCACTTTTTCATCAAGTAACCCATCTCAGAAGGCCATTCTCTCATAATTAGGGGATGCTATCTTTGCTGGTTGGACCTGTGTTGACTTGCCCTAATATATATCATCTTGCATAATTACACAATGTTCTAAAATATGTTGCATTATGACAATGTAGAAAATGCAACAAAGCAATTTCAACACAAACTCTCAAAAATATTAGTATATTAATGACCAGATAATCTGCATTTTTAATGATGTTGATTGAAGGATAAACATTGGATTAAATTCCGTGGATTACTTACTAACTCTGCTTTGAAAGAGTACTGTGGAATCTTCTACACCCATTTGAGAGGAACTTGTGTTAATGTCTTTCAGATGTGATAGCACCTCTGACAGTCTAACGCTGCGCTGTCAGCCTTGATCATCCACTCAAGTCTAAAAGTGGAATTTGAACCCGCAAAATTCTGACTCATTTCAAAAGTTCTAACAACTGAGCCACAAGTTATATTGTTTGATATTGCTATTAAAAATAGCCTCGAAACTTTTATTATAGTTCTAAAACTACACATTTTGTTAAAACTTTTTGTCTTAGATTAATCAGTTGTAAGATGAAAAGAATTGACAAAATATTTCCTTTTTACAGCCACATTCAAGTTCTGAACTACCAGATGACTATCTTCATCTACTATGTTAAACATAGTAAATAAATGTGACTTAATACTGTTTCCGAATAAAGTCAAATTTGGATCCTTTTCTGGTTGCGTGCAGGGATACTAGGGAATTTCTGTCCTTGTCACTTTGATAGTTCCAGCCTACTGATATCTGGAGTTGCTCTTGTTCTGCACATAAGGAGCAAAAGCACCTTTATATGTGATAGGTAATCAATTCAGTTGATCAAGAAAGACAGACTTGAAATTTATTTAGCATCTTTCTAAGAACAGGACTTCAGAAGCTATATTGTTTTCATTTAAAAATATGAAATCTGTGTGTTGTGAACAAGGCTAATGTCTGTTGCCCTATCCTTATTGCCCATGAACTGAGAGACTTGATTACAATTGATAATACTTCCATTGCTACAAAAATTGAGACTGGCTTTCAACACCAGATTTACAGTTATCAAAGTAATTTTGAATTGCAGTGCTTGTGTCGTGATAGTCAAAAGGCCTGGGGAGGGCATTTCAAATTATTTTATTTCTATCCCCTGCGGACCATTTTAGGCACCACCTACCCATTTCAGAATTACAAGATAATATTTTAACTTCTTTTTCCTCACTGTATGCTATATTATGCATGGGTAATTCCTAGATTTTTCAAGCTCATCCAAGATAAGGAGTTGGAATGGGGGTCATTTTAATAAGCATAAAAATGGATACAAATCCCATTTGTGCATGCTTTTATTGAAAGGGTGCACAGTATTATAGTACAAACACAATAAAGTATGGAAGCAGTCTTTTTGGCCCATGTGACATAGCTTTGAAAGAACAGTCCCACTTCTCTGCTCTTTCCCGAGAGCCTTGCAAATCCTTTTTCTTGAATCATTTATCTAATTTTCTCTTGAAAGTTATTAGTGGACCTGCTTTCAACTCTCTTTCAAGAAATGCAATCTTGATTATAATAGGTTTGTGATGATACTATGGCTTTAAGTGGTATATTTTGTCCTTTTCTTCAATGAAGAAAGTTGAGACAGTGGTGAAGAGCAGTCAACTCAGCCAATAAAGTAAACAGCTTGTGAGACCTTGCTGGTTTTTTGAAGTTTTTAGTTTTAGCTTTCAGTAGTTGCTGAGATCTTGAAGCGGAATTAGAAGCTCCTATTCCAATCTCTGTTAGAACTAATAGCTGGGGCAGCATGGTGGCTTAGTGGTTTGCACTGCTGCCTCTCAGTGCCAGGGATCCAGGTTCAATTCCAGCCTCAGGTGATTGTCTGTGTGGAGTTTGCACATTCTCCTCATGTCAGCATGGATTTCCTTCCACAGTCCAAAGATGTGCAAGTTAGGTGAATTGGCCATGCTAAATTGTTTTGGGATGTACAGGTTAGGTCAAAATGGTGCCATGGGAAATGCAAGGTTATGATAATGGGTCCGGTGGGATTATGGACTTGATAGGCTAAATGGCCTGTAGGGATTCTATGATTCTCTTCCTGTTGCTAGAATTGTATGTGAGACAATCTATCTTACTGAATTTGCCAAGTGTGTTATTAGGGGATATTAATATATTGGAACAGTTGACTAACAGTAGTAGTTAAGATATTATTTTAAGCACTTTGATAAAGTTGCAGTTGCATGATTATGTTTTGTTCTTCTCATTTGTTTGTATTTTAACTGTAGTGTAAAGACCAATCAAATTGCATCTGGAATGAAATGCCTTACACTAACTTTTAGCTTTAAAATGAGTAAAAACTAGTGTCTAGGCTATCCTCTTAATATATTTTGAGGGAGTCTGGTCTCTTTCATGTCAAATATGTTTTCCTATTCTGTCTGCTGGTTCCTTTTCCAATTACCTTCAATTACATGTCTGGTTATCAACTACTTGTCACTGGAGGCAGTTTCAGTTTTATAATGTTGATCATGTGCAACAAACCTCCTCATGACCTTTAAGGTCTAAGAAAGTTTTTTTTTGTTTCTAATCCCACCATGTAATCTAAATGCATAAATGCTTACAATGAATACCTCCCTGGTTTCTCCCTTTTCTTGTATATAACTAATTAAATTACATATAACAACAACATTGTTATTATATGCAACTACGTTATATATAATATATAATTAATTAAGGGATTATTTGGCAGTTTTATATCACACATTTTACTTTTGTAAAGCAAATATGGCACTTAACATTGGCTCTTAATTTAATCTGTTTTTCTTCAATACAGCGTGGAATATGTTTTAAAATTGAAAGCCTAGAAGAAATGTAAACTTGTTACATCCTAGTGGTCTCATTTGAAAAGTATCAATTACCTTCTTAATTGTGCCACAAGCACAGATGATATCTAAAGGATATGAGGCAGTAAATCCTGTACTATTTACACAATAAGTCAATTATTCCTTGACCTGGAGATATCCATTTAATTGTATTTACATGTCAAATGAGGGATTTATTTATTGTGTAAAACAATGTAACAATGGACTAAAATAAAACCAGTGAAAAGAAGTGGACATTTCCTTGAAGTTGTTAAATATTATTTCAGATACAACAGAAGTGTATTGTCCTGGGTAACAAGGTGTAGAGCTGGATGAACACAGCAGGTCAAGCAACATCAGAGAAGCAGGAAGGCTGACGTTTCAGGTCAAGACCCTTTTTCAGAAATAGGGGAGGGGGAGGGGGAGGGGAAGGGGATTCTGAAATAAAAAGGGAGAGAGGGGGAGGCGGATAGAAGATGGGTAAAGGAGAAGATAGGTGGAGAGGAGACAGACAGGTCAAAGAGGCAGAGTTGGAGCCAGTAAAGGTGAATGTCGGTGGGGAGTTAGGGAGGGAATAGGTCGGTCCAAGGAGGACAGAGGCGCCAAGAGGACGGAATGAGGTTAGAGGGTAGGAGTTGGGGGTGGGGCTTGAGGTGAGAGGCACGGTGAGGGAGGTATTGATGAGCTGGGCTGGTTTTGGGATGCGTTGGGATTTTTTTGAAGCTTGTGAAGTCCACATTGATACCATTAGGCTGCAGGGTTCCCAAGCGAAATATGAAACGCTGCTCCTGCAGCCTTCGGGTGGCATCATTGTGGCACTGCAGAAGGCCCAGGATGGACATGTCGCCCGAGGAGTGGGAGGGGAGGTGAAATGGTTTGCAACTGGGATATGTAGTTGTTTCTTGCGAACCGAGCGTAAGTATTCCACAAAGCTGTCCCCAAGCCTCCGCTTGTGGCCCCCTCTACATTGGGGAAATCAATGGAAACAGCGGATACAGTATACCATGTTAACAGATGTGCAGGTGAACATCAGTTTGATGTGGAAGGTCGTCTTAGGGCCTGGGATGGGTGTGAGGCGGGAGGTGTAGGAGCAGGTGTAACATTTCCTGTGCTTGCAGGGGAAAGTGCCAGGTGTAGTGGGGCTGGTGGGGAGTGTGGAGCGGACAAAGCAGTGACGGAGAGAGTGGTCCTTCTGGAAAGCAGATAAGGGTGGGGAGGAAAAATGTCTTTGGTAGTGGGGTCAGATGGCAGATGGTGGAAGTGTTGGAGGATGATGTGTTGGAATTGGAGGTTGGTGGGGTGGTACATAAGGACGAGGGGGATTCAGTTTTGGTTATTGTGGGGAGCGGATATGAAGGATGGGTTCTGGGAAATGGGAGAGGCATGATTGAGGGCATTTTCGACCACTGTGGAGGGGAAGTTGCAGTCCTTGAAAAACGAGGACATCTGGGATGTCCAGGAGTGGAATGCCTCATCTTGGGAGCAGATGCATTGGAGATGAGGGAATTGGGAATAGGGGATGGCCTTTTTGCAGGAAGGTAGGTGAGAGGAGGTGTATTCTAGGTAGCTGTGGGAGTCGGTGGGCTTGAAATGTATATCGGTTTCCAAGTGGATGCCAGAAATGGAGACAGAAAGGTCCAGGAGGAAAGAGAGGTATCAGAGACGGCTGAGGTGAACTTAAGGTTGGGGTGGAAGGTGTTAGTGAAGTGGATGAGTTGTTCGAGCTCCTCGTGGGAGCATGAGGCGACGCTGATACAGTCATCGATGTAATGGAGGAAGAGGTGGGGTTTAGGGCCAGTGTAGCTTTGGAAGAGGGATTATTCCACGTATCCTACAAAGACAAGCATAGCTTGGGCTGATGCAATACCCATGGCCACTCCCTTTGCCTGTAGGAAGTGGCAGGAATTGAAGGAGAAGTTGTTAAGGATGAGGACGAGTTCGGATAAGCAGATAAGGGCGTCGGTGGAGGGGGACTGGTTTGGCCTGCGGGACAGGAAGAAGCGGAGGGCCTTTAGGTCATCTGTGTGGGGATTGCAAGTGTATAGGGACCTGCCTCTTTGATCTGTCTGCCTCCTCTCCACCTATCTTCTCCTTTATTCATCTTCTATCCGCCTCCTCCCCCCCCCCCCTATTTATTTCAGATTCCCCTTCCGCTCCCCCATTTCTGAAGAAGGGTTTCGATCTGAAACATCAGTTTTCCTGCACCTCTGATGCTGCTTGGCCTGCTGTGTTCATCGAGCTCGACACCTTGTTATCTTGGATTCTCCAGCATCGGCAGTTCTGACTGTCTCTGTTATATCTTGGGATTGGTTTGTTTAAAAATGGATTTTGCCATGCATGCCCTGTTCCTCCGCATTGATCTTGTTTTGTGTTTTGTCACTGGGTTAATTATGTAAGCATATTCCAAAGATGAAAAGAACCATTAAACATTCAGCAATAAGAAACAGTGCAAAATTGAAGATTTCTTTCCTATACAACCAAGCAGCGCCTGGATTTCCTTTCTGGCCCCATCTATCTTCTCTCTATAGGATCCCATTCCAAATCTTTCTCACTTAAATTTGAACATGAGAATTATGAGATCCTGACAAATCACTCAAACAAATGTTGCAATGAAGTTTGCCTAAACAAAAATTAGCACAGAGTTTCTATGCAGTCAATTTCGGACAAATAATTTGATTGAGGAATTTTCAGTGCTTGGTAATTGGCCAAATCACACTATTCTAGCTGCAGTGTTAGTTAATCTTTTGCAACATCCTTTATATCCCCTTTTTAGGACTCGGGTTTTTATATTGAAGGTTCCACATTGTCCTGTAGAAGTTCTCCTTAATAGAAACTGTCTAATGATTTGTCATTCTTTGTCTCAGACATGGGTAAAAGCCTACCTTTAAGCCTTTGCCCATGCAAATTGTTCACATCTACTTTCTTCATGTCTTTTTTCCTATGATCAGTTCCTTGATTTCCATGCCTATTTACAAAGCTCTATTGTCTGCATACGCCTGTTATCTGGTGTTTAAGCCATCCTGTCAGATTACTGAAATGTGAAAACAGTTTGCTCAACTTGATGCATGAATTAACTGTCGGGGATTAACCTGACTTTCCCGGCCTCTCCATCTTATCAGTGAAAAACAACTTGCAAAATTCATAGTTTCCTTGAAGAGATTTTTTTGGCCTTGTGAAGCATATTCGTAAAATTTGGTCCAGGATGAAGAAGTTACATTAAACTTGCATTCTTACACTTTGAAATAACATTCAAGGACCTTATTAACTCTTATGAAAGTTGAGACTTTCTTTGCAGCTACCATATTAGTTTGCTCTGCCCCAATATGATGATAATCCCCAGAATTCCCTCTGCCCTGACCCAGAATTAGTTTTCTTCCATAAAAACTGAGACCCTGTCTGAGCTGAACTTAATACATTTCTTGTTTCCACTAAATTGCTGAACACGGTGAATTGTAGATATTAACAGCACCGAGAAAGTTCATTCAATATATTTAATCAGTGCTAACTCTCTAAAAGAACAACGTAGGTAGCTGCAGAGCCCTCCTGATTCTAACCATAAGTTTTCCCTCCTGTTTTACCAGGATGTTGCCTGGACTGGAGGGCAGGTCTCATGAGGAAAGGTTGAGAGAGCTAGCACTTTTTTTCATTGGAGTGAAGAAGGATGAGAGGTGACTTGATAGAGCTGTACAACATGAGAGACACAGATAGAGTGGATAATCAGAGAATTTTTCCCAGGGTGGAAATGACTAATACAAGGGGGCATAATTTTGAGGTGATTGGAGGAAGGTATAGGGGAGATATCAGAGGTAGGTTCTTCACAGAGTAATGGGCGTGTGGAATGCGCTGCCGATAGAGAAGTCAGAGACGTTAGATACTTTTAAGCAACTCTTTGATTGGCACATGGGGGATAGTAAAATATAGGGTATACAGGGTAGATTGATCTTAGTAGGATAATAGGTCGGCACAACATCTTGGGCTGAAGGGCCTGTACTGTTCTACGTTCTCTACCTTATATGTTACCTTCATTTTTTTGCCATTCGCTTTACTTTGTGTACCCTGATTCTCAATCCTACTGCTGATTGGAATAGCTTCTTTTCATCAATTTTGTTTAGTTAAGCCTTCATGATTCTGAATGTTTCCTAATTTCTCTTTAAGGAGAATGGCTACGGATTTTCCAATCAACTCAATTAAGCACCTGTCCTTGGAATTATTCTCATAAATCTTTGCTGTAATCATACTCTAAAACCTTTGCATTTTCCCTAAGTACGTGTTTTGAAGTCAATCCAGTATTTTACAGAGATTTAGCATAAATTCCTTCCTCTTGTACACTGAACCATGTTTTCATGGAGACATATTTCTCAAATGATAGGCTAGTAAGTATAGATGTCTGAAGGGACTCAGGGGCCTCATCAATAAGCTACTGTAGACTGATACCCAGGTACCTGAAGCAAATAGGAAGGTCAGCCTTTATTCCAAGAGGATTTGAGCAAATTTGAAATATTGCTTTGATTGAATAGAACTTCCTCGGGTTGTACATGCAATTCTTTGTTTAGCTTCAGTCTCCTTATCTCAGGAAAGATATTATTGTTACAAAGGGAGTCCAATGAGGATCAGTAAACTAGTTCTGGACGGTTGGACTCTCTGATGAAGGGTGTTTGGGAAAACTGGGCCCATATTCTCCAGACGTTTGAAGACTGAGACGTGATCTCTTGATAGCTGCCAAATCGTTAAAGGGATAAACAGGGTAGATGCAGACAAGCTTTTTCCGTAGTTAGGTAGTTTAGAAACAGCTGACACAATTTAAAGATAAAGGGAAAATCACTTACAATCAAGATGAGAATTTTCTTTACTCACAGTGTTATGAATCTTTGGAATTTTCTGCACCAGAGGGCTGTCGACACTCAGTCACTAAGTATATCGAGACTGACATATTTCTAAATACCAATGATGTAAAGAGATTTGGGGACGCTGTAGGAAAAGAGCATTGAAGTCGTTGATCGGCTATGATAGTAATGAAAGGCATAGCAATATTGATACACTGGCCCAGTCCTGTTCCTATATTCCTAAAAGGCCTGCCTCAGGTCTCTGATCATAGTTGATTTGTTTTTGTTGTAGACTGTCCAGCTCTCATCTTCCACAGGCCCTTACTCCCTCGCCCACTCCCAGTGTTGCTCCATGTCAACTAATGTCCCCATCCCTCCATTATCACCCCCCCACCCCCCTATACAGAGGCTATAAAAATTTATAGCCTCTTTACCTTGTGCAGAAGAATTTTGAGCCATTGACAAAAAAGTTCAGGAAAAATAACATGTTTTGTTAAAATGTTAAATTGTAACTGCTTAAAGCTGTTAATCTCTGCACAGAGCTCAGATTGCCACAAAAGGGCTCTATGGATGAGTTGCTTCTGTTATTGATACGTGTTAGTTAACCATATTTTTAATGTATGGGTCTGTAGCAATAGTGTTTAAAAATAGGATGATATTTTGAAATAGATCTACATATGCCATTGTTCTGAAATAATCAGTCTTAATCCACATCAGAAGGAATTTTATTTTCAATAGTTTACATTACAGTTTTGAATAACTTAGAGTGCTTATGATCAGGCTACTTCTGTGAAGTTAAGATACAGGGATGAACGTTTCATATTTTTAAGAGTTTGGTATCTCAGGGCTCCTAGACCTTTTTCTCCTACTTGTAGCAAAATTATCATAAATTTTATTCTTGATTGTTGTTTTTGGAGCTTGTGATATATGACAAATGGATTATTATTAAGAAATTTATTTTGATATGATTGAAATAAGTAGCAAATGTTCCACTGGCAATGACAGATCTTCAACTACAACCCATTTAACAGACATATAAATCCAACCAACATTGCTAATGCTGAAAAAGTGGCTCCGCACAGGGAATCAAAAATGAAATTTCTGTTCTAGGAGTTTAAATCACCAGTCTATTTTTGGAGACTAATAATTATGTTTTATAACATAATTATGTTCATTACGAAACTAGTTTATTTATTACAAAGACTGTACTAGAGATCAAATATGTTTTTATTTAATCCTTCAGGACACCTACCATGGCTGGGGGCTTGTTTTCCATTGATAGGGATTATTTTGAAGAAATTGGAACATATGATGCAGGGATGGATATTTGGGGTGGAGAGAACCTGGAAATGTCCTTTCGGGTAAGTAAGTAGACCATCCTGCTACTTATGTTTGTAGCAAGATGATATGCTCAATTATCAAAAAAAACTTCTCATCTGGCTGGTTATGAATTAGTTCGTGCAGATTTAGCATTGACTTTTAAATGAAGTTTAACGATTACAATAAAAGCAAAACATCAGGGGTGGCATGGTGGTTCAGTAGTTAGCAGCACAAGGGACCCGGTTCAGTTTCACCCTCACGCAACTGGTCTGTGTGGAGTTTGCACATTCTCCCCCGTCTGGGTGGGTTTCCTTCAGCTGCTCTGGTTTCCTCCCACAATCAAAAAAATATGCAGTTTAGGTAGATTGGCCATGCTAAATTGTCCATAGTGTCCAAGGATGTACCAGCTAGGTGGATTACCTGTGGGGAAAGTCAGGGTTAAAGTTGGGATGCTCTTTGGAGGGTCACTGTGGATTTGATGGGCTGAATGGCCTGCTCCCACAGTGTAGGGATTCTATGATATCAAATAAACAATGGTAGATGCCTGGAAAAAGTTCTAGTGATTGAATCACCTCTGGCCTAGTATGAAAAAGGGTTAAGGACCTCGCGCAGCTTTTCTCAAGCGTATATCGATTGGACTTCGCTATATTGTCAGTCATCAGTGGAAAATTGAGTAAAATGATTCACTGTATCAAAACTGTCAGTCCTAAATCACACCAGAATTATCCATTCAAAAGCTCTGCAATTCCCTTTCACTCCTGGCAGCAGCCTCCATTGCTGCATTTAACTGAGGACAAATGGTTATAGCTGTTGCCTCAGCACATTTTGCTTAAATTGAGCATTGCACTCTTGTCAGCAGTATGTAAGTGATGGAATGTACAGTCACAGCTGCATTGGAGTCATTTATTTGCTGAAACTGAAAATTGTTGTGTTCTTTATTTTGAGAAAGAGTTAAAGGGCAAAGAAGCAGAAGTGGGTGATTGTACGTGATATGGTTTAATTTTTCTGTCAGCATAATTTCCGACAAACCCATATGAGTATTGGCTTTAACATAATCAATGTCTCAAAGTACTTCATAGGGGAGAGATTGAAAGCTAGCAAATAGGATAGAAAAGTAATAGTTGTGACTTGGTTTATTTTGTAAATACATTTCCAACAGGAATTGTATGTATAAATTCAGAATTATTTATACATAAATAATGGAGGATTATGTAGTACAAATGAGATCAGTGAGTTGAAATAGATTTACGAAGTAGGTAATATCATGGCACATGAAATTAAGCATGTGAAAATACATACCACGTAATTTTGACAAGAAAGATGAGTTAAATTATTTTCCACATGGTGAAAAAATAAAAAGGAACAAAGAAATTTGAAGCCAAGTACATAAAATATTAATAGCTTCTGGGAAAGCTTTGTAAAAAAAAAGGCCTGAATTTTTCTAAAAATCAGCTAAGTGTCAATTTCAGGGAGTTTCACAGAGGATTTTCTCTGTGACCTCTAAACTTAGGTAATACTGTTGCTCACCTCATTACATATGCACCACACTTTGATTCTACTCTCACATTACTATTTTATTCCTTGTACTGACATGGACAGCTTATTGCCCATCCCATGTTGCCCTTGAGAAGGTGGTGGTGAGCTGCCATCTTGAATCACTGCAGCCCACGTACTGTAGTAAGACCAGCAATGCTGTTAGGAAGGACATTGCAAGATTTTGTCCCAAACACACCACAGAAATGGTGGAACATTTCCAAATCAGGATAGCGAGTGTTTTGGTGGGGAACTTGCTAGCTGGTCCATATATTTGCTGCTATAGTCCTCCCAGTGTTTTGTAAGTGTTGCCTGAGAATTTTTGGTGATTTTCTGTCGTGCATTTTGCAGCTGCTACTGAGCGTTGGTGGTGGAGGGGGTGGACAGTTATGGAAGTTGCGCCAATCAAGCAGGCTTCTTTATGCTGGGTAGCCTCAAGCTTCATAGAATCATAGAATCCCTACACAAATCTACACTGATCCTCAGAGCATCCTCTCCAGACCCATCCCCCTGTGACCAACCTAATCTACACATCCCTGAACACTATGGGCAATTTACCATGACCAATCCACTGAGCCTGAAACATCTGTGGACTGTGGGAGGAAACCAGAGCACCCGGACAAAACGCACGCAGACACCGGGAGAATGTGCAAACTCCGCACAGATAGTCGCCTGAGGCTGGAATTGAACCCGGGTTTCTGGCGCTATGAGGCAGCAGTGCTAACCACTGAGTCACCGTGCCACCCATAATTTATTATCCAAAAGTTTATTGCTCCTTGACTGTTGTTGGAGCTGCAACTGTTCAGGCAAGGGGGAGTATTCCATCAAACTCCTAACTATACCTTGTGGATGGTGGACAAGCTTTGGAGAGTCAGGAGGTGAATTACTCCCTATTATTTCCTAGCCTCTGACTTGGTCTTGTAGCCATTTTATTTATTTGGCAAGTATAGCTCAGTTTTTGGTCAGTGGTAACCTTCAGGATGTTGCTAGTGTTCAGCACTGGCAGAAGTACTTACCACTGCCAGGAGCTCTTAGGACTTCTGCCAACATCATCAAATTTAAAACCTAACTGTGTACCAGGTCAATCACTGCCAGCCACAAATAGACCACATGTAGTATCATAAACTTCTTTCCTTTTACAAAGTAAAGCCAGACCTATTGAAAAGGATGATAATGTACTGCACAAATAATATTTTCTCTGGAGATTTTGCTGTCATATTTTTATATAATGCAGCATTTTAGATTTAATGAGAGAGGAAGGTGCATAAACTTTGTCACATTTCTGAGAACTAAGCAGTATCTAATACATTTCCATACTACTTGTGTAATGTGGAATATGCAAGTTACTACATTGATTTTGAACATGTACTATATTTTGATGCTGATTATGGCATATGGTGTATGCTCCTGGTACATGGCGGTGGAGTAGGCCTTTTGAGTAGGGCTACATCCATCTTTTGTTTCTTTTCCTATTTTTCCCTCTTGTTTCTTTTATTTCTATTTTACATACCTCTTGTTGAAGACCTCTGTCATGACAACAGCATCGTTGATGGCCCAGTGCAGACTTGTGGCAGCAGAGTGAGTTTGGGTTCTAGGCAGCTTCTCCGTCCAGTGCAGATTCATGGAGGCAGAGGTGGGGATGAGTTTGGGCCCACTACGAGACCCTGCGGCATTGGCATCAGCAGTGGCTGCATTGGCAAGGTGGGCCCGAAGCGGACTCTTGGTGGTGGCGTAGTAGAGTTTGGGCAAGTGCAGTACCAGGCAGCATCACTGAGGCCCAGTGAGGCCTCCTAGTGGTGAGTTGGTGCCAAGCAGTGGTGACTTCTGCTCCAGGGGTAGTGGCATGGCGAAGAAATTTGTGCCTGGCTGCCAGGCCCATGGCAGAGCACTTAACAAGAAGGATTGTGAAGTTGAACACTTTTTTTTTTCTTTATTTATTTGTTGTTATGCCTTTGTATTCCAGTTTTTGGTTTATTTATCTGTGTTTTAAGATGGCTGCAGAGAGTGGCAACACTATAACACTTTTCACTATACTTTGTAACAAAATATGTGTGACAATAAATAAATCAAATAAATGCTTTATTTTCTAATGTGCACTAGCGTGGCACTTTGTATTTATCAGCTTAATCCTTGATGCATTTGTGCAGGCACCTTGTGTTGTAAAGGAGACAAACTCATTTTGTTATGTTTTGTATTGTATTTTTTAAGCTGCATTCTCTGTGACCTTTTCAAAATATCATGAACTAAAATAATAAAAATGTCAAAACAACCTTTGTGAGCAGATTTACAATGCTATGAGAATAAAATGTTACTTTTAGAGTGACCTGCAACTTCTTTGAGGATGGAAAGGACTTGCATGGAAGAGACAGGCTGCATTTAAATCATGTATGGACAAAGACACTTGCAAGACACCATTAGAAGTCATTTCAACTAACTGGATAGGGTGAGGGCTGACGGGGGTGCTGGGGCTGGCTGGTTGAAGGGAAGAAATGGGATCCCAGATGAGACAAGTCATAGGATATTGGGTGGTAAACAGGTTGGAAAGGCCATCAGCGTCCAAAAGAAAACAGGTGAAATGAAAACCACTCCCAGGCTAGAGTCAGACTTATCCCCTAACTGGCACCACCCTCCAAGTGGATGACTCACTATTGCGAATCCCCTAGACTGTGCGCAGAGTCTGTCCCTAACTCATGGTACTAGGTCCTCTGACTTGACTGGACTGAGGAATAGACCCACCTACTTTGTAACATGGGGTCACTTGGCTAAATACAAACATAATGCTTTTAGTCATATAGGCAACTGGCTCAAGTTATATGAATTAGATTGATGTATTAGTGTGCCATTTAGCAAGTTGACTTCCTCTACAGAGGATTCCTTAATGTCAAGTATGACAAGCAGTCTGCCTGTGTATCAGCACAAAAGGCACAGTAAACAACAGTGCTGATAACCTTGATGCTTTGGCTGAAATGCAAATGCACTAACAGGCAAGCATGGATGTTGGAAGAGTGCAGATAGGCGCTAAATAAGTGAGTGCGAAGAGAGTAAGTGGGCAGCCTTGTGATGCAACCTGGTCTGATCTGTGAAATGGGTGCCTGTCCCTGTGTGCAAAGTATCCTTTTGGCAGCTTTTCAATGCCAATTGCCAGGAGGCTCTGAAATACAAGTCTACACTTGCTAAGCATGCTGCGTGTGGATTGGAGAGGTGTCACCTGAATCATGAGAAGTTAGTAATTATTGGATGCCAGTGTCCACGAGCAATGGTTACGTGTATCTGATCCACATGGATTGTTCCCTGAGGTCCTGTTGCCTGGTGACCATCATGGAGATTCTTTGCAGCCAGCAGTGAGCTGAAGTTGGTGTAGAGCTGGGTGAACACAGCATCCAGCTGTACACCTTGTTATCTCAGACTCCAGCATCAGCAGTTCTTACTATCTCCGAGTGAGCTGAAGATTCCAGTTATCTGCTCTGACTTCCATGTCGAGGATTCCTTGTGCCTAATTTCCTCCTGTTGATTGGCCATACAGGAAGCTGCATATTTGTAAAGCAAAGTGCGTAATTAAAAGTTTATTAAAAAGAAATAATCTCCCTTCTAGTGAAAATCTCACCTTTACTCCTGGAACGTAGTTAAAAATGCACTGAGTGGTTCATGGCATCGAGAGGGGTCCGGCCAGACTTTTCGTGTAGTGCTGCTACAAATCTCACCATGACCTATTTCATTTAGCCTCCTTCAAGATTGCACCTGATATTTCAGATGCATCATGATGGGAATATTTCATTTTAACCCTCTTATTAGATTAGAATAATACTAAGCCCTTTCGATTAGAATAAACATCTCATTACTGTGCAAAATCGTTTCTATCGGTAAATTCTATGCATGTTATTTTGCAATAAGGGACCAACAGAAGTACACTTAACTGATTTTATTCCCATGTTCTGCCATGGTCGATATTCTGATTTCAAGAAACCATTTTAGAATTGTTAAAGCAAAATGTACACATTATTAGATAAAAGGGATTTTGAATGTTAGTACAGTATAAATTAAAGTATGTTTTCAATTAATTTACTAGGCCCATGACCAAATTTCCTTGCTATTACAGTAAATAAATTGATGATCATTGTCTAGAAACATGGACATTCTTCATAAATTTTATGAATCTATTTTCTGTAATTTTTAAAAAGAACCCTTTGAAAAGAGTCACATTTAAGAAAAATGCATTGTGTTTATTATTTCAGAACAACAATATTCATCGTAGCAAACATAATGCAAGACGAGTTCTACACACCAGAGTGAGGAGGGTACCATTGACTTTGAGTTTTTGGAGTATAGATACCATGTAGTCATGTGACTTTGGTAAAGGGATACCTTAAAAAGAAGATAATATCCTTTGTCTTTTCTCAGATATGGCAGTGTGGTGGTTCTTTGGAAATTATTACTTGTTCGCATGTTGGTCATGTGTTTCGCAAGGCAACTCCATACACTTTCCCTGGTGGCACTGGACATATTATTAACAAGAACAATCGACGCCTAGCAGAAGTCTGGATGGATGACTTCAAAGATTTCTTCTACATTATATCACCAGGTACACTTAGCATTAGGGAAATAATTTGTTTTGAGCTGGTCTTCATGTAAGTGTGTTACTATGTTGTATGACAATCATCTTTTCGTGGTACATTCCCAAATATGTAAATCTATTTCCAATTAATTGTATTTATGATTTTGCATGTTTTTGGTTGTCATTTTTTGGCATGAGTAGTTTAAAATATATTGATAAACCTTACTTGTATATAGTTTTTTTATCATGATGCTTTGGCTTTTATAAAGGTAGACCATTAATCAAGAACTGTTTTCTAGTTTCTATGTCTCCCTTGTGCCATAAAACATGATTTTACTTCATAATAATTCCCCAAATGTAAATGTCTGTAGCCTTGCCTCTAAGTAATGAATAATGTTTTGGGAAAATGTAACGTATTATTCTTACAGATAAAACAACTTAGTTTGCTGTTCTAATTGCTATAACAATGATTAATATAGCTACTATACGGGTATTTGTTAGTGGAGTAGTAATCTCGATAATGTACTCAATTTTACACTTTTCTTGGTTAAGTCCAAATTACATTGAGCTCTTCTGAGGAATTTCCATTGAGGCCTGGCATGTTTTTTTTAAAATATCTTACCAAAGTTGCCATGTTCACTATCTACTCTGCTGCTGAGCCTGAAAGTGGATGATTGATGGCGATAGGTTCCTTGTTATGAGGGTATCACTGAGTGGTGAGTTATTCTGGTAACAGTGTTTGGTTATGATGGGGACAGAGTCACATAATGGATGCCCTAATGGCAGGTAGATCGTGAATGTGGCAACTTCTGGCCAGATATTACAAGAAAAGATGCTAGGCCTCATAGCAAAAATTCTTCCAAAAAACTCGACATAATTCCAACTTAACCAAGGTGCCATGCTGGCTGAGTGACCACTTGCATGTCATTGAAGAGGAAACGCCTACAGTTCTGAGACTTTTTATCCCTGGACCGCATCTACCATTCAGCTTCTCAGTCGGGACGTGCATAACAAATGGGTAATGAAACGATTTTGAATTAAATGTGGCTAGGGTTTGCAAATAGCTGCTTAATGTGTTTGTTCCTTCAGTGATCTAGTATCCAGCAAAGCTAGATTTTGAATAGCTAGGAGCTAAATTTAAAGAAATAGAACTGGATTGTAGGTAAAATGAGATGGAGAAATTTTCAACACAGCCAGCCAATTCAAAAGGAATCGGGTCAAAAGAATTTTGATCAACCTATAAAACCAAGAATCTTGAGATTGATTTCACAGCCACCAACATCAGTGCTACTGGTGCCATCCACTAATGACCTCAGTGTTTTTGCATCAACACTTTCACATGCAATTCAAATATTGATCAAAATATCTTTTCATTTGCATTTACCATTTTGGCTTGCTTCTTATTTCTACACTACATAATGTGTCGTGTTGCTATCTCTTATCATTTGAAGAGCTTAGTAATAGATTGTAGAGCATGTGAACTTTGGCACCACGATTATGAGGTACTGATCATAAGTCCAGAAGGTAGTGCATAACTTGGAACTAAATGTCCAGGAAAGCTGATAATTTTTGATTAAATGCTAATTACTATAGTTTTATAAAGAACATAAGATAGGAGTAGGAGTTTACCAACCAGCCCTTCGATCTTTCAACATTTCAAGTTGTTTAAGAGGCTATTAGATGATTCTTTGAATAAAAGCAATGTGTAGAATTACATGGTAGGCCAATAGAATGAGAATGGCACAAAATTATAACATACATTCAGAGATGCAGTGCATACAGGATGTGCTAAATAACCTCCTCCTGCGCCAGAACAGTTTTTTTTTATTCTGGGAGTCTGTTCTGCCATTCAGTGAACTCGTTGCTGATCTACTTCAATTTCATTTCCGTACACACATCTCACATTTCCTAATGACTTTATCATGAAGAAATCTTATTCTTAGACTTGCAAATAATCAATAATCAGGTGTCCACAGCCCATTAAGGCAGAGAATTCCAAAGATGCAGCACCCTTTGAAATGAGGAGGAACTTCTTTTCTCAGTCCTAAATGGCCTACCTTGTATTCTGACTCTCTCCCAGTGTTATAGATTCTCTATCCTGTGGAAACATCATTCCAGCATCTACTCTATAAATCCCTGTATGAATTTTATATGTTTGCATGACATCACCCCTCATTCTTCTAAACTCCAGAGGATATCAGCCCAGCATATTTCCTATTTCCTCATAGCATGATCACTCTGTTCCAGGAATTAGTTTGCATTAGTTTGAGCCATTGCCTCTGTGACATGTATATCATTCCATATGCAAGGATAGTGAAACTACACAGCACTGGAGATTTGATCTAACCAAGGTTTTATGTGATAGTAGTAAGAAATTTGCCTTCCATATTTAAATCCTGTTATAATAAAGGCCAAGAAACTATTTGCCTTGTTAATTGCTCGTTGTATCCTTGTATTAACTTTAGTGACTCATGAATACTTCCCAGCCTTTCATCATTGAAGTAGTACTGTGTATATTTGTTATTCAAACCAAAATAGATGACTTCACATTTCTACACATTAGGTTTCCATTTGCCAAATCTTTGAAGACTCACTTAACTTCTCCAAACCCTTTTGAAATTTCTTTACATCTTCCTTACAACACTTGTCCACCAATTTAATTCCGAAATCCAAATCAGTGATTTTGATTGTGAGCCAGTAGGGCTGAAGCACTGACTTTTGTCATACCCCAGTGGTTGCAAGTGGCCACCCCATGAATGGCACTTGTCTACTGTTCGCTTTCTGCCTGTCAATCAAACTTCAATCCATGTTCATGTATTATCTCCCAATTTTACGTGCTTTACTTTTTTGTTACACTAACTTGCTATATGATACTTTATTAAAAGCCCTTTGAAAATTTAAATGCACCATGTTCTTTGGGTCATCTTTTATCAATTGTTCCCGTTAAATCCTCAAAACAAAAATCCATCAGGTTTTGCAGCCATCCGTGTTGAAGCTGTTCAATCAGGTTTTTTTTCTTAAATATTCAGAAATCCCAACGTTTTTAATAATTTCTCGTCATTTCCCTGCAAATGATGTCAATCTAGCAGGTCTGGAGTTTCCAGTGTTCTCACTCCTTAAACACTGGGGTTGCATTTTCAATCTTCCAATCTTCAGGCTTCATTGAAGATTAATTTGAATTTTGAAAGATAATCATCAATGATCCACTAGCTCTATGGCCATTATGGTGTTAAGTTTCCTAAAGCATCATTTTAGGTATCCCTTTATTGTTTCACCGTATTATATTTCAAATTAGCCTGTTCCCTTTGGTTCCTCAAAGCACTTAATAGAGAATCATCTCATACTAAACAGGTTTACCTAATCTATGTGTAGATTGAAATACTCTGTAATTACTGTATTAATGTTATAACATGTACTTCTAACTTTTGGATTGTACTGAGATTTATTCTGTTTTGGATTTCTTTTAAACAGCATTGCAGTCACATGAAAAGTGAACTTCAGTGCATTGTGACTGAGGATGGAGGAATCACTTTTGCTCTATTACAAAGTAAAAGTCGCAATACGGAATGGATATTACTTAGCACTATTACTGAAATGGCCAATTAAACACTTTCTGAAGAAGGGTGTAGGCCTGAAACGTCAGTTTTCCTGCTTCTCCGATGCTGCTTGGCCTGCTGGGTTCATTCAGCTCTACACCATGTTATCTCAGATTCTCCAGCATTGGCAGTTCCTACTACCTCTGAAACAATTAAACACTTTTTCTCAGGTTTTATAAAAAGACTTACTAGATTTCTTCAATAAATGTGATTACTTATTTATTATCAAAATATAAGTTATGCAAACATGATGCAAAAACTACTCAACATACAGAATTAAGATTATTCAAGAATAAATGTTTATTTGTCAAAAAGAACTCAAGACATGCATGCATGCTCACACATATTTATTTTAGAGAATACACTTTCTGGCCATTAAGTTTATTCTTGAAAGCAAAAGGGATAAAGCATTGAAGATTCCAAAGTTCTCTTGCTGTGATTTGTGGTCAAGTCACTAATCGATCATTTTCTGACTGTTGAGTTTTGCGACACGCTGTTTGCTCAGGGAATTCAATATTAAGAAGTTCTTGCTGTGGAGGTGCCAGTGTTGGACTGGGGTGGACAAGGTCAAAAATCACATAACACCAAGTTATAGCCCACGAGGTTTATTTGAAGACACAAACTTTCTTAGCTTTGCTCCTTCTTAAGTTGTCCGTGAAAGAGATGGTATACTGAGAAAACAGATAACATCTTTGTTTATCTTGTGGCAGTGACTTGAAAGAAATTCTGGAATTTGCATATTAATCCTTTCTACCCGATTTTAGAGTTAACAGCCATCTTAGGTTTGTTCAAAGCATTCACATCAGTTCTGTGACCCTTTGATCTTTTAATTATAAATTCTGGGTCTGACGTCAACTCTGGAACTCCCACCTGAAGGAGTGAGACTCCGAGCTTATATCCTGAAATAAACCTGTTGGACTATAACCCGGTGTCGTGTGAGAAGTTCTTGAAGCTACTTTTCCAGAAAAGGAGATTGAGTTCAGAGTGATATCTATGACAATATAATATTCAATGATAAGAGACATCAGCTGGGCACCCTTTCCTGTCAAAATGGTGTATGAAAGTGTGATTTGATAGCCTTCCAAAGATCCTTTTTATTTAAAGACCGTAAAAAATAGCAACAAGAGTAAGACATTCAGCCCCTTGAGCTGGGACATGAAATCATTCTTTCACATTCTATACTGTTGTTATGCAAAAGGGATAGTGAAAATGTGAAAAGGCTGTGAATATTGGTTCAATTGAAATTTTCTAGATCAGTATCATCTGATTTTTTTATTAAGAGAATGGTATCAAGGGAAATGTTTCAGAGGTGAGTTGAAGTATAGGCTGGCATGATCTAATAGAATGGCAGTTGTGGCTTGAGTACTTAGTTTTTTTTTATTGATGAAGGTTTGTATGTGAATGATAACGGCATCTCAATTTTGAACCAGCTAATGCCCCATTTGCAGGCGCAAATAAAGCTGTAGTGAGATGAGGCTCAGCCTTTTATGGTTATGTTCATTCAGGAGCTTCTTGCCTGCCGTGCAAAAAGCTTTGTTTGTTCTACTCTCTGCAGACCTTTTAGTTACAAAAGCATAAAATTCTCTCCCCTTATTTCCCAAGGTGTCTTTAGAATTCTTACTGAGACAGTCATCACTGTAGCCCTACACTCTGGGTTTTTCCCACTATTGATTCTTCAATGGATTTTGGAATTCTTTCATTCTGATACATTAACTGCTTAGTGTTTTTTACTGCCTTTATGTTTACTGTGATTCTAGTGATTCAGAGGTAACTGTTGTCAACTTGCATATTTGTAATTCCACGAAAAACAGAATTAAAACCACAGCTTTGATAATGCGTTTATCCAGCATGCAGAATTTTATGAAGTGGTTGAGCAACAGCTCGTACTTATATAATGACTTTAATGGACGACAATGGTACAAGGCACACCACAGAAGCATTATAAAACAAAATATGATAACGACCCTCATACATATAAAAAGCACCTCAGAGATGTACCTTTAGAGGAATATCTTATTTAACAAAAGCGGGAGAGAGATGAATAGTTTACCGAGAAATTACAGAGCTGATGGCATGGCCACCAATACTGGAGCAAATAGCATCGGTAATTCTCGAGGAGTAGATTTAGAAGTGCACAGATATTTTGAAAGCTTGCAGTGCAAATACAGAGCTTGTAAGTGGTTAAGCACCAATGCTTCTGACATGTCTTTTTCCCTCAGTCAAGGATTTCGATGCACTGGGGCATGCAAGTTCCTTAAGCATGTCTGATCTGTTTGTTGCAGTTCTGCCTTCATCCCGTCCGCTCTGTCCCTGAACCGTGGTAGGGTTCCCCTTGCTCTCATTTTTCATCTACCCAGTCTCCATATTCAAAGGAGCATCCTCTGCTGTTTCCATTGCCTCCAACGTGATGTCACCATCAAATGCATCTTCCTCTTCTATCTCCCATTAGCATTTTGAACAGAACATTGCTACATTGACACATTGTTCACCCAACTTTCACTCCTAATATGTCATCCCCCTCCCATGTAATCATTAGTGATATAAGACGTGCCCTTTTTTATGTCCTCACTATCTAAGGCCCAAACACTCCTCCGAGGTGAAGCAGCGATTGACTTGTACTTTTCTTCAGTCTAGTCTCTGTATTTGTTGCTCCCAATATGAACTCCTCTACATCCTGTACTGCTCCAAATACCAAATGCAAACTTTGGTTGTGCATGATTGATGCTTTTACAATGTTGTAAGCTGAACAGATTTTTTTCCAAAGTATGTTTTGAAATCCAATTTTCTTATTATGCCAGTTGATTTTCCACATTAGGTAATTGTTCATTGTTTCAATGCATAATGAATGCTGGGATTTTGGTCTTTGAAGGGACATAGAGAAGGCTTTGTAAAGGATATAAGTTATTAATAAGTTATTCTGACGCTTGTCTGAGTGTAAATACCCAATATGTTAGACATCACACGATGCCAGGTTATAGTCCAACAGGTTTATTTGAAATCGCAAGCTTTTGAAATGCAGCCTGTTCAAAATGCAGCTAAACCTTAAACAGATCATTGTTCGCAGAAAACTACCCAGCCTTCAGGACAATATTGACCACAACACCATATAGCGTTGCCATGGCAACCTCTGCAAGATATTTCAGATAATCGATATAGATGCTACCATCGCACATGGGAACTCCACCCACCATGTACATGGCAGATACTCGTGACTTGGCCAATGTTGTCTATCTCCTATGCTTAAGGCAAGGATGCCCCGAGGCATGGTATATTGGTGAGACCACGCAGATGCTACAACAACTGATGAATAGACGCCACGCAACAATCACCAGACAGGGATGTTCCCTCCCAGTTGGGGAACACTTCAGCGGTCAAGCACACTCAGCTTCAGATAAGTGTCCTCCAAGTGTCCTTCGAGATGCAGAGTCACCAAGCAGAAGCTAATAGCCAAATTCCATACCCATGAGGACAGACTCAATTGTGATCTTGGGTTCATGTCACGCTGTATGTGATCCCATCACACTGTTCTGTATCTGTAAAACCTTCTCCTTGATAAATTGTTATGATTTCTTTATCTTAATTAGCTTGTACAGTTTTGGATTATTATTACTTTGGTTAGACCCACGGTATGTACCTCTTACATCTATCATGTTATTCTAGTCATTTACTTTGTCTTCAACACCACGTTATTTTTAATTTTTTACAAGTATCTCTCTGCCTCATTTAATCAGATTTTAGGTCATCCATTCGCTTGTTATTCAGCTGTTGAAACTTTACTCAGACTCTCTAACACTCTTGGTCACCTGCAGAGACCTATTATTTGACACTCCACTCACACCAGTAGTCTGATCTTTTGATCTCTCAGACTAAAATTCTGTGTCTGTGTGCTCTGCGCTCTCACTTCACCTGACAAAGGAGATGTGCTTTGAAAACCTGTGATTTCAAATAAACCTGTTGGATTATAACCTGGTATCATGTGACTTCTGACTTTGTCTACCTCAGTCCAACACCGGCACCTCCACATCAAGGTCAGGCTTAATCTGTATAAGAGGAGGTGGAATACAGGGCTTAGTGTTACTTCCAGCTTCTACAATGTCATGATTGTAATGAGGTCAGCCAAGTGGACATCATAGAATATGAGTTCCCTTATTGGGTCTGTTAAAGTAGTCTATTCAGGGACTAAGGGCTGACAGATAAAAGCGGGAGAGTCAGACATCCTGGCACTTGGAGTTGGCTCTGAGGAAGCTGGATCGTGGTCAAGGACTTTACACAAGTAAATAAAGGGTAACTTGGTGACGGTATGCTGACCTCTGTGGAGTTATTCCGTACAAAGAGCGTCTTCTGTTGCTATGAGGCCCAAGTGTTTGCGATTGATAAGTGGATTAGAGTGTCCTTTCTTGGCAGCATGTTCCTGAGTGGTCCAGATTTTTGGCTAGGCAATGGATCTTCAAAGGCTGCTACATTAGCTTTTACAAGTGTTTGAGTAAGGTTATTGTGGACTTGTCGTTATGTCATATTAGAGCAATGGTTCAGTTCAGCCCTGCCCCCTCTGTTATGAATAATGCATGATAGGCCAATAGCTCACATCCTTTCGGAAAAATCCTCTTGAAATTGAGTGAATCAAAGTATGAACGTCTGTCCAGGTGCTGTTCCTCTTCAAGCCAGATCTTCTGGCAGTAGCCATGAAGCCCCTCTGCAAATACACATGCATTTGATGGGGCGTTGTTTGGTATTCACTAAGAATGCATTCCCTTCTTCTAAAGCCCTACTTGGGTCATCCTTTAGCTCCTTGAGTGAACCTTTGACAATGATATTTTGATTCACCTGGCACTTTAAATCTTGGGAGCATACAGCTAGGAGAGTTTTTTTTAAATATCTCTCAATTCTGCAATGCTGAGTGTGAAATCTTTTACATCACCCATTTTGACACAAGATGGGAGTTCAGAACTCTTGTCCACTGTAATCACCAACTCTTCCCTCATGGCCCTAATCTCACCAGGATCAAGGGTCAAGGGTGCTCCTATTTAACTATTTTGGAATGCCCTTCACCAATCCACTCTGGCTTTGGTTTTGTCCAGGCCCAGGTGACTACATCTCCTGCCTGGGTCTCTCAATACAGGAAAGGCAGAGCAGAAGGTGGTGTACTTTCAACAACATTATACTAGCAAAGGCAGAAATCACTGGGAAAACAGCTTTCACACTTAGTGTTCCAGAAAGTGCAAAGGTTGCCTGTTCTGTTAGTAGGAACTACAGCCACTGAATTGGTGTCTGGAATTGTTTGATTTTAGCTAAACATAGGGCTGATCTGCTTTAGGTTGGACACCACTTTGTTGCCAAAATAATTCTGTAAGCGCGCCTCCCCCCACCCCACTGCTGCCGTAACCTCTAGTTTTCCCTTCAAATTGGTATTCTGTGCTCCTGATTCAATGTTTTGTTGCAGTACTTACTCAATCTGATTTTTATACCATGCTTCATCACATGTTTTCTGTTCCTTTCAGATCTTCTGCATGGTCACTTTCCCTTTAAAACTTGTTAGCCTGTTCTGTCAACTGGGCAACTTATTTCCATCTGTTCTTAACCTCATTGTACCATTCAAAATGTCTTCGGAATGCCTACCAAAAATTGATGCATAATCTCCAACACATTTCTCCACTATCTCCAGTATATATTTGTTGCAGGTATGACTGATTTCTCAGACATCCTGTCAGTCATTTCTTAGCACATGTCCCTGGCATTGTCATTTCTGGAAACCCTTAAGAATTACTTGGTGTGTTAAGTGACAGTATCAGACTGCAGCTTATCTGCTTTTTCTGATTGGCTGGTGGCTCTTGATGGGCATGACGTCCCTCCACCTAGAGTCTTTGTTTTGAGGAAAGCATGCCATTGCCTTGTTCGTTACATTAGAGGCAGAAGATGCAGCATGCCTTCATGTAAAGAGATGGCACAGGGATTCTTATGTCTCTAGCTAAAACCTGGGATCTCTTTGGGCTCCGCTGGATTTCACGCCATGTTTTATTGAATTGCTTTCACTTGCATCAATTATTGAACTTTTTCAGAAGTCAAAATCTCAAGTCTATTAATTACTCATCTTGACCAGTTCATATGTGCAGTGACCAGCTATTGAAGTTGCATTGTGATTTATTCGAGCTGATTTGCTTTTTGAGGGATTCAGGTTTTTTTTGTCCTCTGGGACAAAGACTGGTTGGGGTCAGAAAGTGAAATTTATTGAAATCTAATGTAGCAAATCTCAAATACGCTGCAACATGTAATAACTGTATTTTGTAAAACTTTCTTATTTAACTGTGCAATGCTGGATTAAATGGAGGTAAATAAGTGCATAAAAGACAAATGAGGGACTGTTTTAGAAGAATTACATTGTGTTGTGATGGATTTGCTTTTAGAATACAATAGGCTTTGTTTGGGACCTGCACTTGTCCAACTGAAGTGTATTTCCTTGTTAGTAGCTTTGTTCATTTTTAGTTAAAGCAGATATTTCCTGCAGGCAGATTACTTATACATACTGCTTTGTGGAAGGAAAATTCGCTACTTAGAATCATAGAATCTCCATAGTGTGAAAACAGACCCTTCAGCCCAACAAGTTTACACCAACCCTCCGAGCGGCCCAGACACATCCCCCTATAACCCATCTAATCTACAAATCCCTGAACTCTACGGGCAATTGAGCGTGGACAATATACCAAGTCTGCACATCTTCGAACTGTGTGAGGAAACCAGAGTGCCTGGAGGAAACCCACTCAGACACAGGGAGAATGTGCAAACTCCACACAGACAGTTGCCCGAGGGTGGTATTGAACATGGGTCCCTGGCACTGCAAGGCACCATTGCTAACCACTGAGCCACCGTGCCAAATTATGTTGTGCCTTTTGAGATGGCAGGATGTCTTAAAGCATTCCCTCAGCATTCAAGTACTCGAGAAATATTATCTGTGTTATAATAGAAGAAACAGAGCAACAATTTGCAAAGTGCCCCAAATAGTAATGAAATGAGCATTTAAAAAATATGAAAACCACTTCAGTAGTGAGCTGATGAAATGTGTTGCTGGCTGTTGAGCGAAGTAAAGGTGGAAGTAACAGAGGCATTGGCAATAACTTTGAATTCCTGAAACAAAAGCAGAAATTGCTGGAAAAGCTCAGCAGGTCTGACAGCATTTATGAAGAGAAATCACAGTTAACACTTTGGGTCCAGTGACCTTTCTTCCCATCTGGTCGCTGGAGAGGTGCCTGAGCACTGGAAGACCGCTGGTCAGTGGTACTGTTATTCAAAAAGGGAGTAAGAGATAAACAAGGAAACTACAAGCCGTCAATCTAGCCTCAATGGTCAGGAAACTATTGGAAGCAGTTCTGAGGGACAAAATTAATCTGTACTTTGGAGAGGCAAGGATTAATCCAGAATTGTCTGTATTGTTTCTTGAAGGGGAGGCCATGTGTGACCAAATCGATTGAATTTTTCAGTAAATGAGGGCAGTTCAGTCAGCATAGTCTACGTGGACTTCAGCAAGGCTTTTGATAATGTACCATACAGGATTCTGATAATGAAGGTAAGAGTCCATGGATTTCGAGGAAATTTGGCAAATCAGATCCAGAATTGGCTGAATTGCTTAAGAAGAGGTGATAGCCTAGTGTGATTATCATTAAACTACTTATCCAGAGACACTGCTCTGGGCACGTGGGTTCGCATCCTGCGAAGACAGATGGTAGAGTTTGAATTCAATTAATATTCAATAAATTAAGAGTGTAATGACCATGAAACCATTTCCAATTGTCAGAAAATCCTGTCTAGTTTGCCAATGCTGTTGGGGGAGGAATTTGCTGTTTACTTAGTTTAGCCACCATGTAACCCCAGGTCCACAGCAATGTAGTTAACGCTTAACTATCCTCTGGGAAATTAGGGATGGGTAATAAATGCTGCCTGACCAGTGACATACACATCCCATGAATGAATTTTTTTAAAAAAACGTGGCAGAAAGCAGGTGGTGAGGTTCCAGGGTGTTTTTGTGACTGGAAACCTGTATCCAGTGCGATTCTTCCTGAATCTGTGTGGGGACCCTACTATTTATTGCGTATATCAACAACTTTCACTTGAACACAAGAGATTGATGACTAAGTACATGGATTATACAAAAATTTGTGGGGTGTTAACTGGTGAGAAGAATAGCCATGGACTACAAGAAAATATAGATGAGCTAGTTAGATGGGCTGATCTTCTAAATTGGCACCTTATTTGGCAGCATGTAGTGGGCAGACAGGAGCTAGGCTCATGTGCCAGGTCTTCTTCAAAATTAAGGGCTGGAATCCAGAGTGAATTTTATTAGAAAGTGCCTCTGTGATCACTAATACAGCTGCACCAGCATCAACCTCTATTAGAATGTAGATGACCATTTAAACAGACATTTGTCTTGATTGGTTCTGATTTTGATGTTTTGTCAGCAGTTTATCTGTTCCAAACCAATGTGGGTGGACTTTCTAGACTATGAACTCTAGATACTGGCCTATTAGCTTACTCAATTTAGGATGAGTAGAACTCTTTCGCTGTCTTGAGTCCACATACGGGCAGCAACAACCATGGCTAGTGGACTAGGATCCTGAAGGAAATTTTAACTGGCTGAGGCATGACTTTGTTTTGGAGCTTTGCTATGGGTCAACCTAGAGTACCTTTGATCAGGTTATGTCCTATGTGAGGCTACGCAATTACCCACACTCGTGTGTTCCCCAAGTTCTGCCCATTTCCATTGGAATACCATGAAACTAATGTGGTTCACTTTCTGTATTTTCAGATGATAGTCAGTTGTAGTGGCCAGGTGAAGTCCACTTAGGCTTCACCTGGCAGACATCAATAATCCCAAATGCCAGATGGTTTAAACTTAGCACTAAGGATGAAACCAAAGTCACATTCTTCTGCCAGTCATCTTAACCTGGTCAAAAATCCCGATAACTTACAATTTCTCCCTGGTTCTTGAATTGCTGAATAAAAGCAACAGCATTTCAGAATTAGAGGAAGCTTGGGTTTGTAATGTTTCTTAATGATATAAGCCAATTCTTGAACGTTTTTAGTATTTGGTGCCTCAGAGAAAGTTAGGCTCCTAATGACAGAAAAAGCTGCAGCTCCACAGACTGCCAGGAGAATTACTCATTGTTTTTTGTCTGCCACAATGTCATTTGCCCAGTAAAAAGAAACATTCTTTCCACATAGACAGTAGGAACTGCCGATGCTGGAGAATCTGAGATAACAAGGTGTGAAGCTGGATGAACACAGGCCAAGCAGCATCAAAGGAGCAGGAAAGCTGACATTTTGGATTGAGATCCTCGAAATGGTGGAGGGCAAGGGAATTCTGAAATAAATAGGGAGAGAGGGGGTGGTGAATAGAAGATGGGGAGGAGACAGACAGGTCAAAGAGGTGGGGTTGGAGCCAGTAAATGTGAATGTAGGTGGGGAGGTAGGGAGAGGATAGATCAGTCCAGGGAGGACAGACAGGTCAAGGAGGTGGGATGAGGGTAGTGGGTAGGAGACGGGGGCGAGGCTTGAGGTGGGAGAAATGGTTAGGGAGGCAGGGACGAGCTGGGATACAGCCGGGGGAGGGGAGATTTTGAAGCTTGTGTGAAGTCCACATTGATATCATTGGGCTGCAGGGTTCCCAAGTGAAATATGAGATGCTGTTCCTGCAACCTTTGCGTGGCATCATTGTGGCACTGCAGGGAGGCCGAGGATGGACACGTCGTCCAACGATGAGTTTCCCTGATGCAGAGGAGGCCACAATGGGAACAGTGGATACGGTATACCGCATCAGCAGATATGCAGGTGAACATCTGTTTGATGTGGAAGGTCGTCTTAAGGCCTGGGATGGGGGTGAGGGGGGTGGTGTGGGGGCAGGTGTAGCACTAGCTGTGGTTGCAGGGAAAAGTGCCGGGTGTGGTGGGGCTGGAGGGACTGTGGAGCGGACAAGGAAGTCACGGAGAGAGTGGTTCCTCTGGAAAGCAGATAAGGGTGGGGAGGGAAAAAATGTCTTTGGTGCTGGGGTTGAATTGCAGATGGCAGAAGTATCGGAGGATGATGCGTTGGATTCAGAGGTTGGTGGGGTGGTACATAAGGATGAGGGGGATTCTGTTTTTGTTGTTATTGCGGTTAGGGGGTTTGAGGGATGAGTTGCGGGAAATGCGAGAGATATGGTTGAGGGTGTTTTCAACCACTGTGGAGGGCAAGTTGTAGTCCTTGAAAAACAAGGACATCTGACATCCCCGGGAGTGGAATGCCTCATCTCAGGAGCAGATGCAAAGGAATTGGGAATAGGGAATGGCCTTTTTGCAGGAAGGTGGATGGGAAGAGGTGTATTCTAGGTAGCTGTGGGAGTCGCTAGGCTAAAATGGATATTGGTTTCCAGGTGGAAGCCAGAGATAGAAATAGAGAGATTCAGGAAGGAGAGAGAGGTATCAGTGGTCGAGGTGAAGTTAAGGTTGGAGTGGAAGGTGTTACTGAAGTAGATGAACTGTTTGAGCTCCTGGTGAGCCATCAATGTAACGGAGGAAGATGTAGGGGTAGGGCCAGTGTAGCTTTGGAAGAGGGATTGTTCCACATAGCCTACAAAGAGGCCAGCATAGCTTGGGCCCAAGCTCATCACTTCAGGTGACGTCCCACTCACAGCCTCTAACTTCATTGTTTCCTAACCCCGTGCTGCCCGCTTCTGTCTCCTTCCCAAAATCCACAAACCTGACTGCCCTGGTTGACCCATTGTCTTTGCCTGCTCCTGCCCCACTGAACACATCTCCACTTATCTCGACTCTATTTTCTCCCCCTTGGTCCAGGAACTCCCCAGCTGTGACAGCTCCTATACCCTCCACCTCACCCAATACTTCCGATTCCCCGGTCCCCAACTCCTCATCTTTACCATGGCTGTCCAGTCCCGATACACTTGCATTCCCCGCGCAGATGGCTTAAAGGCCCTTCGCTTCTTCCTGTCCCGCAGGCCTGACCAGTCCCCCTCCACTGACACCCTTATCCACTTATCCGAACACGTCCTCACCTCAACAACTTCTCTTTCGATTCCTCCCACTTCCTACAGGCTAAGGGGGTGGCCATGGGTATCTGCATGGGCCCAAGCTATGCCTGCCTCTTTGTAGGCTACATGGAACAATACCTCTTCCAAAACTACACTGGCCCTATCCCCCACCACCTCTTTTGTTACATTGATGGCTGTATCGGCGCCGCTCGTGCTCCCACAAGGAGCTCGAACAGTTCATCCACTTCACTAACACCTTCCACCCCAAACTCAACCATCTCTGATACCTCTCTGTCTCCATCTCTGGCATCCACCTGGAAACCGATATCCATTTCAAGCCCACTGACTCCCACAGCTACTTAGAATACACCTCCTCTCACCACCTTCCTGCAAAAAGGCCATCCCTAATTTCCAAATTCTTTGCCTCCGCCGCATCTGCTCCCAAGATGAGGCATTCCACTCACAGACAGCCCAGATGTTCTCATTTTTCAAGGAGTGCAACTTCCCCCTCCACAGTGGTCAAGAACGCCCTCGATCATACCTCTCCCATTTCCCGGAACTAATCCCTCACATCCCCTCCCCGCAATAAACAACCAAAACACAATCCCCCTCGTCCTCACGTACCACCCCACCAAATTCTGAATCCAACGCATCATCCTCTGACACACCCACCATCTGCAATCTGACCCCACCACCAAAGACATTTTTCCCTCCCCACCCTTATCTGCTTTCCGGAGGCACCACTTTCTCCCTGACTCCCTTATCCGCTTCACACTCTCCTCCAGCCCCACCACACCTGGCACTTTTCCCTGCAACTGCAGCAAGTGCTCCGCCTGCCCCCACACTCCGCCCCTCCCACCCCCATTCCAGGCCCTAAGAAGACTTTCCACATCAAACAGATGTTCACCTGCACATCTGCTAACAAGGTACCCTGTATCCGCTGTTCCCATTGTGGCTCCCTCTACACCAAGGAAACCAATCAGAGGCTTGGGGACCACTTTGTGGAACACCTACACTTGGTTCACAACAAACAACTACACCAAGTCATAAACTATTTCAAATCCACCCCCACTCCTTGGATGACGTGCCGATCCTGACTTTCCAGAAGTGCCACAACGATGCCACCCGAAAGCTGCAAGAACAGCATCTCACATTTCGCTTGGGAATCCTGCAGCCCAATGGTATCAATGTGGATTTCACACAAGCTTCAAAATCTCCCCTTCCCCGACTGCATCCAAAAACTAGCCCAGCTCGTCCCTGCCTCCCTAACCATTGCTCCCACCTCAAGCCCCACCCTCGTCTCCTACCCACTAACCTCATCCCACCTCCTTGACCTGTTCATCCTCCCTGGACCGACCTATCCCCTCCCTAACTCGCCACCTACATTCACTTTTACCGGCTCCAACCCCACCTCTTTGACCTGTCTGTCTCCTCTCCACCTATCTTCTCCTTTATCCATCTTCTATCCACTTCCCCCTCTCTCCCTATTTATTTCAGAATCTCCTTCCCCTTCCTGATTCCTGAAGAAGGATCTCAATCCGAAACGTCAGCCTTTCTGCTCTCCTCTGATGCTGCTTGGCCTGCTGTGTTCATCCAGCTCTACACCTTATTATCTCAGATTCTCTCCACATACTGGGCCCAGTCCTCAATGGCAGGAACGAATGAGTGAAGCTTCCAAAACAAAGGCATCATTTCGGAAGTGCTTGCACCAACTCAAAAACGACCCTTGTAATATTCAGGGATAATGGGAACTGCAGATGCTGGAGAATCCAAGATAATAAAATGTGAGGCTGGATGAACACAGCAGGCCCAGCAGCATCTCAGGAGCACATTTTTTTGGTGGGATGGTGTGTGAGAACAAGGGGCATCCTCTTTGGGCGGTTGTGGCGGGGGAGGATTTTTTTGGATACAACGCATCATCCTCCGACACTTCCGCGATCTACAATCCGACCCCACCACCCAAGACATTTTTCCATCCCCACCCTTGTCTGCTTTCTGGAGAGACCACTCTCTCCATGACTCCCTTGTTCGCTCCACACTGCCCTCCAACCCCACCACACCCGGCACCTTCCCCTGCAACCGCAGGAAATGCTACACTTGCCCCCACACCACCTCCCTCACCCCTATCCCAGGCCCCAAGATGACTTTCCATATTAAGCAGAGGTTCACCTGCACATCTGCCAATGTGGCATACTGCATCCACTGTACCGGTGTGGCTTCCTCTACATTGGGGAAACCAAGCGGAGGCTTGGGGACCGCTTTGCAGAACACCTCCACTCGGTTCGTAATAAACAACTGCACCTCCCAGTCGCGAACCATTTCAACTCCCCCTCCCATTCTTTAGATGACATATCCGTCATGGGCCTCCTGCAGTGCCACATCGATGCCACTCAAAGGTTGCAGGAACAGCAACTCCTATTCCGCCTGGGAACCCTGCAGCCTAATGGTATCAATGTGGACTTCACTAGCTTCAAAATTTCCCCTTCCCCCACCGCATCCCAAAACCAGCCCAGTTCGTCCCCTCCCCCCACTGCACCACACAACCAGCCCAGCTCCTCCCCTCCACCCAGTGCATCCCAAAACCAATCCAACTTGTCTCTGCTTCCCTAACCTGTTCTTCCTCTCACCCATCCCTTCCTCCCACACCAAGCCGCACTTCCATCTCCTACCTACTAACCTCATCCCACCTCTTTGACCTGTCCGTCTTCCCTGGACTGACCTATCCCCTCCCTACTTCCCCACCTATGCTCTCCTCTCCACCTATCTTCTTTTCTCTCCATCTTCTGTCCGCCTCCCCCCCTCCCTATTTATTCCAGAACCCTCACCCCATCCTCCTCTCTGATGAAGGGTCTAGGCCCGAAACGTCAGCTTTTGTGCTGCTGAGATGCTGCTGGGCCTGCTGTGTTCATCCAGCCTCACATTTTATTATCTTGTAATATTCAGGATTGTGTTTTACTCTCTTTGCCACCGTAATAACCCCACAGAAGCCAGTATCCCATCACCACACTTATAGTATTGTGAGCAATTTTGCACCACATACCACAGGAAGGATGATATCACCCTAGAGAGGGTTTAGAGGACATGCATGAGAATGATCCCAGAAATGAAAGGCTTAGCATATGAAGAACATTTGAGTAGTCTGGGGCTGTACTCAATAGAGATTAGAAGGATTAGGGGGAATTCTAATTGAAATTTACAGAGTACTTAATGGCCCGGATAGAGTAGACGTTGGAAAGATGTTTCCATTGCTAGGGGAGACTCAGACATGAGGCACAGCCTTAAAGGGAAGAGCCTTTGGAATGGAGATAAGGAGAATTTTTTTCAGCCAGAGTTGTGAATCTAGAATTCACCTCCACAGAAGCTGTGGAGGCCAGGTCATTGAGTATATTTAAGACAGAGATAGATAAGTTCTTGATGGTCAAGGGGATCAAGGATTACTGGGAGAAAGTGAAAGGGATTGAGAAACCTATCAACCATGATTGAATAGTGGAGCATACACGATGGGTCGAATGGCCTAATTTCTGCTACTAAGTTTTATGGTCTAATGTTCTTACTAAGTCACCCATTTACACATGAACAATGCTTGACTCTAGTGCTGTTTCATTCAGAGCCAGGTACTGGAGTGTCAGTATCTCTGACTCCCACCCTTTTCAAATGTCAATCAAGACTCCCTGATTGGACCCAATCAACAGCCCCAATCAGGTAACTCATATTCTATGAAGTCCAGCTGGCTGACCTCATTACAATCATTGCATATGAGATGCTGGCCTTTATTCACCATGGCATAGAATTTAAGAGCAAGAAGGTGGTGCTGAGACTGTATAAAATATTAGTTATACCCATTCTGAATTATTGAGTGTAGTTCTGAAAATGCACATTATAAGATGATTATCATAGCACCGGTGAGTTTTGATTATGAAGAGAGATTTGATAGGCTGAGGTTATTTCTGTGGAGTAGATACTAAAGGGAAGGACATGATTAGGATATATAAAAGTATGAGAACATAGAAGAAATGTTTTCACCTAGAAGGTGGTAGGAATCTGGAACTCACTATGTGTAAGGGTGGCAAAAGCAGAAACCGTCATAACATATAAGAAATATATGGATGTGAGTTTGCAACACCAAGGCTTAAATGTCTACCAGCCAAGTGCTGAAAAATGGGATTAGAATAGTTAGGTGGCTGTTTTTGACTGGCACATACTTGATGAGCTGAAGGGCATTTTTTTTTGGGCTGTAGATCGCTATGACACTATCAGTGAACCAGATGAGTCTTTACAGCAATCAACTGTGGTTACATGGTCACTATTAATCTAAGACTTAACCTGTCTCTCTCGACACAAGTCCGCCATATGGCCGTCTCTGGATCTGACTCAATCCAGTCCCTGTCTCTCCGGCATGAATGTTGATTATGACAGGCCCATTTAACCTGAGGTATATGTGCTGAGTTTGGAATATGCCTGCCCTGAAAAGCTTTCCATTTCAGTAGTGAAAATACAGTCTACCATTTCAGAATGTTAAGATACAAGGAAATCGCAAAGTGGGATGGTCAGATAATAGTGCAGTGAAAGTAATTTCCATCTTCATTTTTTTCAGTCATATCTTGGGAGTTCTAATGCTCAGTGCAATACTGTATGTCCAACTCATTGACCCAGATCATCATTGCAGCATAAATGCTGAGTGCATTACCTTTTGCCCCTGAAAATTTCTGTGCCCCAATGTGTTTTGCACTCTTTCAGCCAGGGCTTCCGATCCAGGCTGCAAGAGTGAAGCATCAGTGCAGTCTTTCAAAGGGAAGTACGATAACCAGAAGAAAAGTCAGACCAAAAGAAGACTTGCCCCGTTTGTATCATTTTAGCTGCCATTTCCGGGTAGGTTATTAAAAGTCTCCAGTTTTTCACTGAGTGGGTGAAAAGATGATTGGATGGGGATGATATTGGCTCAAGGGACTGTATTGGTGATTTAAGCAGGTTAGTTTGATTGGGTGCTATTTGGTCAGGTGATCCTTGAGTCCCTTGGCTTTAGGGTAGTTGTGTTGGATGGTTTAGAGGGTAGACTGTATTTTACGACAAATATCCATATGTTGAACTAAGTAGCAAAAAAATTTGAGATTTACATTGGCTTTTTTTAAATTTTATGGTTTAACACGTACATTGTTTTCTTCCCATCTGGGCCACTTCTATGCCCAGAAGCTAACTCCCCCAGCCTCTCACTGTGGAAGAATCATGATCTTTCTTTAAATAATCTCAATCACCTGATTAACAGATCAATCATTAACAGGCACAGCCCACTATTGAAACTCCAAAGATCCAAAACCAAAAGGGGCGAAACAAGTCAGAGGGCAAGATCAAAATTGTACTGGTGCAGGAGATATCGCACTCCAGCCCCGACAGCACACCCCTATTCCAAGAAGTCTCATGTACTGGCGGATACCTGTTTGAAGAGACTAGTTCATTTTTATTATTTTAAAACCCAGCACCGCATCTGCAGGGGAATTAATTATCAAATAACAAACACTGCCCACCAGGAACGATGCCACTATAAAGGTGAGGAGGAAACAAAGAAGGGAACTAAATCAAAATGGAATTAGTAGGGAAATCATATAGCCCAGCCACACAATGCCCACCTCTCTCAAAAAGATTGAAAGCTCCTGGTAGACACCCTGTGCTCTGTATTGAGGGAAACCTGGGGATAAACATAGCCGCAGAAGAGATGGGCAATCAGGGATTAAGAACTCCTCTACTGCCTGCTGCAAGACCTGTTGGTAGACTGAGAGTCCAGCTCTTATTTTCTGTGTGGCCCCCTACCAAATAAATCAACTGAACAGTGACAAATAACAAGTACCTGAACCAGATGAGCCTTGGACCCAGACTTTCTGCCTCAGTGGTACGTACACTATCACTGAACTGCAAAGATTCCCCCATCAAAATCTACAATTTAAACATGGGATTATTTAATTGCAACTATTAAGGACAATTAAGAATCGCTGAAAAATGCTGACATTGCCAAAGGTGCTAATGTCCATAGAATGCATAAAAAACTAAACCTTATGGTCACTGAGCAGCAGTGGCTTCTTGGAAATCTCATGACTTGATGTCCTTCTGGAAAATGGTTAAGAATTTCTTACATCATTGTTTACCTGAACAATGTTGTGAGCATTGTCCGCAAGTTCTGGAGTTGAATCCACATTTCAACAAACACCGGTCAAATTTTTGATAACAAAGTGTAGAGCTGGATGAACACAGCAGGCCAAACAGCATCAGAGGAGCCGGAAGGCTGACATTTCGGGCCTAGGCCCTCCTTCAGAAAGGTCTGAAGAAGAGTCTAGACCAGAAACATCAGCTTTCCTGCTGCTTGGCCTGTTGTGTTCGTCCAGCTCTAGACCTTGTTATCTTGGATTCTCCAGCAGATGCAGTTCCTACTGTCTCTGGTCAAAGTTTTGTTGCATTCATGTTGTGATCTAGACCACTGAAGATGTTTCTTTAAATCTCTTAATTAGTAGTTGAAACCTGAAACGTAACTGTTTTAAGGTAAATGTACCTATCTCACTCTGTCTCCTAAAATTGGCAAAAAAATAGTCAATTTTGCTGGTAAAACTTTACAACGTGCTGGATAACTTCAACTTGAACTTTAAATGCTAATACACAGAATGTGTTTCAGTAATGATCTATGTTTCCATCTGTTGAAAGTTGGTGGTATTGCAGGCACAAGGCATATATTTGCAATTTAATAATAACATCACCATTGATGTGAATATACTCAATCTAGCATACAAAGTGCAGCATTGTCCAATAAGATTTTGATGTCTGCCATACTAGTGGTGACAAAGGCACTCTAATCACCACGTGATATAAAAGATGAGCAATATCAATCAAATAGAAGCATAGGAATCTATTTCACCATTCAATAAGATCATGGCTGATTTGTGGCCTAATTCCATATGCCTGCAGTGGACCCATAGCTCCTGATATTTCTTGCTTAATAAAAAAAAATGTCTATTTCAGAATTAAATTTTACAATTGAATTAGCATTGACTGCTGTTTCAGGAAGAGAGGTGCGAACGTCCTCTATCCTTTGTGCGTAGAAATGCTTTCTAACATTTCTCCTGAATGGTCTGGCCCTAATTCTTAGACTGTGCGCCCTGGCTTTAGAATCTTCAACCAGTGGAAATAGTTTACTTATCCTGTCTTTCCCTGTTAATATCCTGAAGACTTCAATTAGATCACCCCTTAACCTTCTCAATTCTAGTGAATAAAGGCATAATTTTTTTAATCTGTCCTCCTATCAATCCTTGAAATCCAGAATCATTCTTGTAAAACTACATCGGACTCCCTCCAGGGCCAAAACATCCTTCCCAATGTGTAGTGCCCAGATCTGTTCACAGTATTCTGAGAGTTCAAACTTATGTTTTGTATAACTACAGCACCAAATCTGCATCCCCATGCTCCAGCCCTTTATGAAGGGGCAGAGGCCAGCAGATATGAAGGCCAGCAATCCATTCTTGACTATTTTCTCCACCTGTAAATGCACAATCTTATAAAAATAGGTTTAAGGTGTTTTCTACCACTATCAAGCCTGCACCAATCTCTGGCAGAGTCCAGAGAATAACTTCAAAATAATTTTGCAGTCTCACTGTTCCACAAAGCAAGGATATTGTGTACACTCAAAAATTATGATAACATCTACTAATGGAAATATCTGGTTACCACAGTTGGTTGGAAGTCTGTTTTGTGATGCAGAATGATTCAATTCCTGTATTGATTAAGGTCATCATGAATCTTGCCTGGGGCATGGTTAACCTCACCGCCAGTTGTAAATCTCTAACAATACTCAGTATGATGTGGCTTTAAAAAAACGGAAGCATCAATTCGTTAGATGTCTGTAGTTGATTCAACCCACGTGGCAAGTGATGAGCAGCATATTGAATAAGACTTGTGTTTTGGATGGTGTAGTATCACTTAGAATGTTGCACTGTTGCAGCTGATAGGTGTTGGAGAAGGGGTACTTTTCATCCTTATTGCTTAGGTACAATTGAAACGCTGTGATTTTCATTTTCCTTATGACCTGTGTACCAGACAATGAAGTCAATTGCTCTTGGCGCTGTAAACTTCAGTCGCAGGATTGGGTCCCAGGGATTTTGAATAACCTGGCTTCTTTTGTCATGAGGAGCATTTAAGAATTCAGTCTATTTTTTGACAATGCTATATTTAGTAATGAACTGTTGTGCCTATCTGCCAGATGACAAGCAATTTATTATGTAATCACAAGGTAACCTTAATAGTTTGAACCAATGTGCCACTGATGAACATGTCATCACATTGACTTATGGTGTTATTTGAATAAGCTTGATATTACTTGACATACATTTAAACTAGAAATCCCAGGACTACAGTGTTCAAGCTGTTGCCTGTAGCTTTCATATCATATGTCTTATGTGGCATTCTTTTATAGCTGTTCCAAATTGAAGACCATTGAACCCTGTAAATTTTAGAAGGCCATGACACATAGGAGCAGAAATTAGACCATTTGGCCCATCGAGCCCGCCATTTAATCATGGCCGAGAAGTTTTTCAACCCCATTCTGCTGCTGTGTGTTTTAGATTTAAATAGATAGTGGTTGGTGACTCATTACAGGGATACTATAAATCAGGGACTAAAGCTGTAGTTGCTGGAAAACCTCAGCAGGTCTGAAAGCATCTGTGAAGAGAAATCAGAGTTAATGTTTTGGGTCTGGTGACCCTTTGTCAGAACTACTGATAAAATCATTGTGCCTGTTTTCTCGGCACCCTAATATACCTATTCAAGGGTTTGAACCCCAGTTAAAGGATTCCTTGAAATAATGACTCACATCAATCCCAAAGACTATGGCTGGTTTCCACCTTCTTCTGAACACCTCCATTTAATAACCCCAAATCTGATCAATGAAGGCACTAACTATTGTAGAAATATTCCAATTGATTGCTATGTTGATGGGCTATGTGGTGATGTATAACAGTGTGCAGCTTGCTCGTCAAATTTAATGAAGCCCAGATTAATAAGGTTTATCTTCACTGGTGCATAGAAGATTCTGTAGAAATAAATGTTGGCGCACTTGACTTGCCAGCAGCAGTTCTTAAATCTTTGTTGGGAAAGTTGATGGGGATTAATTGTACTGGAATGTTGTGGAGTTCCGTCAGCATTTTACCTGGAGCTCCAGACGATTTGGAAACAAAGTCAAAACTTACCTTTTCAGAAGTAGCTGCTTCTGAGGTTTTATCGAAGCCAGTTGAATATTCTTGTCACAATATTTATATAGCTAGTCCAGTTCGGTTTCGGGTCAATGGTAATTTCCAGAATATTGACAGTTGGGAATTCAGCAATGATATCAGTCACAGAAGTTTCCTTTTGGTCAATGTCCTAGTTAAGAAATTGACCAGGGGTTTTCTGCTACCGTCCAACACAAATGTACCTTCACTGGTCACTGTGCATGTTGGGATTTCTATAGTCCCAAATGCTATAGCAGTTGCCTTTATTTTCAACTTGGTACATGGCACCTGAGACATTTGCCAACCCCGCATACTTGATGTCAAAATGTGGTGTGTCAAAGTCAACCTACAGGAAATGGCAATCCTGATCAGATCATTTCTCATGCACATACCATGGAAGACCCTAGGGAGTTCTGAAAAATTTCCAATTTATCTTTGATTACCAAGGAAGGGTAAGACATCTTAATAGTTTGAGCAACTAGTGAAGCTAGCTGTTTCTTACTGCTACAATGCAGTAGCTACACAAATGATGTTCACCACTAACAAGATGCTACTATCAAGCCAAAAGACATTCTGCCTGTCATGCAAATGAGTAAAATGGTTTATGAATGTCAGGTGTGCAGGCCATAGATCCAAAGAATAACAGATTGTATCAAATAGCATATCCTTCCAGCTGTTCACAAAAGTAAGGAATGGACCGTACCAACCCAGCCTGTGCTTGCAAAACTAACAACACAGTTAATGTCATTTGGTGATTGGATAATCCCAAGTTTGCAAGAGATTGTGCTGAAAACAAATTGAGAATTGTCATTCAGGCTTACGGTTTGGCACTTGTGTGTGTACCTGTTTCAATGCAACAAATTAAGTGACCTCTTTTTGCTTAGTCATTTCTCAGGGCAATCCCGGCCAATCAGTCAACCTGTCTTGTTGAAAATTTAAAGAAAACCTTTCAGGTATCGATCGCTCATTAGTTGGTGCATTCTCCAAATCAATGCCCCTACCAATCAGAGTTAGCATGAGGTGCAGTAAATAATGAGAAAAGCTAATAAAAAGTTTTTGTTTATTGAAAAGGCAATTTGATGCAAAAGTATGGAGGTTCTGCTTCAGTAATGCAGGGTATTGGTGAGACCTCATCTGGAGCATTGTGTACTGTATTGGTATCCTTAGGAAGAATAAAATGCGCTTGAAACAGGTCAGAGAAAGTTTACCAGATATATACCCAGAAAGTGTACATTGTCTGAAGATGAAAGCTTTGTTAGGTAAGGCATGAGGCTGCTGGAGGTTAGAAGAGTAAGAGACACCTTGACTGAAACACGTTAAGATCCTGATTCATCTTGACAAGGATGATATGGAAAGGATGTTTCCTCGCATTGAAGAATCTGGGACTGGGAGTCACTGTTTAGAAATAAGTATCATCTATTTAAGACAGCTAAGGAGACTTTTTTTTTCTCCGAGTTGTAAGTCTTTGGAATTTCATCCTGAAGAGTTGATAGTAGCAGAGTATTTGAATATTTTTAAAGCAGAAGTCAATAGATTCTAAATAAATAAGGTCAAAAATCATACAACACCAGAATATAGTCCAGCAGGTTTATTTGAAGACACAAGGTTTCAGAGTCCTGCTCCTCCTCCAGGTGTCAGTCAGAGAGGTGGCATCAGACATAGAACTTAAAAGCAAAAAATCAAAGAGTCATAGAACTGATGCAAATGTATTGAATAAACCTAAAATAGTTGTTAAATCTTTAATCAGGTAGAAAGGATTAATATGCAGAACCCAGAATTTCTTTCAAGTCACTGCCCTGAGATAACTAAAGGTTTTATTAGCATACCAGAGGTGACATCTCAGGTCAGACAATGCATTTAAGACCTGAAACCTTGTTTAGAATCTGGCTGTGTCTTCACTTGGAGTTAGACTTGTTTTATTTCCAAAGTAGGAATTTATTAAATAAATTTATAAAATAAAATCACATGGACTGTCTATAAATTGTGATTTTTGAAAAAATATGGAATGTATTTGCAATTACAAATCTGCAAATGCAAATTCACCCCATAGGTTTATGTGTGTGTGTGTGTGTGTGCGCGCGCGCGCATGCGCATATGCTTGAGAGAGGGTATATAATGTGATGGAGTCATTTGTAGTGTGACATGAACCCAAGATCCAGGTTGAGGCCATGTTCATGGCTACTGAACTTGGCTATCAGCCTCTGCTCAGTGACTCTGTTGTTGTGCATCCCGAAGTCTACCGTGGAGGATGTTTACCTGAAGATTGGAGGCTGACTGTCCTTGACCACTGAAGTGTTCCCCCATTGAGTAGGAACACCCTGTCTAGCTATTGTTTAACAGCGTCCGTTCATTCTTTGTTGTAGTGTCTGCCAATATACTATCATTCGGGGGATCCTTGTCTGCCTTGTGTGCGAGGTAGATGATGTTGGCTGAGTCACATGAGTATCTGCCATGCCCATGGTGGGTGGTGTTCCCACGTGTGGTGGTTGTGTCCATGTCGAACATCTGACATGTCTTGCAGAGGTTGCCATGACACGGTTGTGTGGCATAGTGGTCGATGTCCTGAAGGCTGGGTAGTTTGCTGTGAACAATGGTCTGTTTAAGCTTTCACGGTTGTTTGAAAGTGAGAAGTGGAGGTGTGGGGGTGATCCTGGCGAAGTGCTCATCATCATCAATAATGTGCTAAAGGCTGTGAAGAATATGGCGTAGTTTGTCCGCTCCCAGAACTACTGGACAAAAGGGTACCTGATCAGTCGTATCCTGTCTCTGTCTCCTGAGAAAGTCATTACCTGTAATGAAACTGGGTCAAAACTGGAAGTACTTTCTTAAGCTTACTGTGGTTACATCTGCTCCCCGTGTTGTGCTGAGATCTGAGAGAGCAGTTCAGTACCACATTCTCAAGGGCAATTGGAAAAAGACAATAAACACTGTGGATGGGCTCCTCTACAGCCAGAAATCTCAGAATCAGTAAGGATTTGAACTTTTTTTAGCCCCATGTCACTAAAACCATTTAATAATAGTACAAGATAATAAGATGTGAGGCTGGATGAACACAGCAGGCCAAGCAGCATCTCAGGAGCACAAAAGCTGACGTTTCGGGCCTAGACCCTTCATCAGAGGATGAAGGGTCTAGGCCCGAAACGTCAGCTTTTGTGCTCCTGAGATGTTGCTTGGCCTGCTGTGTTCATCCAGCCTCACATCTTATTGTCTTGGAATCTCCAGCATCTGCAGTTCCCATTATCTCTAATAATAGTACAACTTGTTCATTCAGGTGTAATGTGCTTTACAACGACAATGTGATTAATGAACAGAACTGGCTGTGAATGAATAATTTTATAATTGTGGAATTCAATCAAATAATTAATTAGCAAGCATTTTAAACTATTTAAAACAAAAATGATATCTTTATGAAGTTTTGACCTTTACTTTTATCCAAATATATGTCCTTCTGTTTAATTTTCACTCTCTCACAATTTGCATAAGATATTTTACTGTTTTTTGCTTCTTTATTGAATATCTGTGACAACCCTTTTGAAGAGACTGGACAGCTCAATGACATTACTCCAGCTGCATGCTGGGAATGCCTAATGTACAACTGGTTCCAATAGCACAATGTGGAAGGTGAAATTCCTGTCAGTGAATTTCATATTTCTGGATTACAGAGCAGGACTTCCAACCTCCCATCTGAGGCTCCAAAGTTTCACACGTGACCTTTGTCTTGCAATCTTTGCTAGTCCTCTGTCATGCTACTGTGTTCCCCAGTAGTGACCTACCACAGAGGATTACCTGTCTGACAACAACTAGTCTCTCAATCCAGCCAAAAAATGGAGACAAAAATTTTAATGGGCACCAGCCATTAAATTCACTCAGAGGAATTGGAATGTAAGCAAAAGGAAGTGTTACTTAAGTTTCATTAAGCCCTCATCAAACCTTGATCAGTTTCGAGCCCTGCGCCTCAGGAAAGCTATATTATCCTGGGGATCAGTAAGAGCACAAAAGAATGATACTGGGTTTTAAGGTAAATGGTTAGGACAGATTGAAAAAGAGGGTTTGGAAAGTTTAATAAGCTAATAGTGATGTTTGAAAAGGTGAATGGATTCAATAAGTTAGATATAAAGATGTGATTGTGTTTGGTAGGGGAGTGCAGAAAAAAGATTAACTTATTCTTCTTCTCAAAATTAGAATGAGCCCCATTTGGAATAAAATGAGTATTTTTTATTCTTTTATGCAAAGGGCGGAAATCTGAAACTTCTGAATTTGACCCCAGTTGGGTCAATTTTATATTTCAAAATTGAGATTGACATTTTTTTTTCTGTAGGTACCATAAGGGATATGGAGAAAGGGTGGCAAATACACATAATCTAATAGAGTGGCAGTATAGATTTAAGGACGTAAATGGCCTAGTTCTATAGATATGTACTCTTTTTACTATTTTGCACTGCTGTTTCTCTATTTAATTTACAGATTTCTGGCAACTACAGTATGTTTTCATTGTTCCTGTTACATTTGATGCTTATTTGCTGATACATTGTATGATTTATTCCAATATTATGTATTTTTCATTTGCACCAAACTTAATATTATTTAATGTTGCCACTTCTGTTTTGCGACTTTTAGCTGTGTTCAGCAGTTCTGTCTAATGACGCTTGCTATCCAGTGCCGTTTCAAGTTTTGTTTAATTTGCAGTGCTGCCCATCTCTGTTCATCTGAATTGAATCATATAAATGATTCATCCCAATGAAAGTTGGCTGTTCCATTTGAATCTGTTTTGATTGGTTGATCCAAATTACAGCTGTCAAATGGGTAGCTGGCGGGCCTAGTGGCAGAAATGAAATGTAAATTCAATAAAATATGGAATAAAGAGCTGGCCTAATAGCTATGTAACCATTATCAGTTGTCATATAAAAAAATCAGGTTCACTTAATGATAGCTCAGTGTGGGCTGTAGGGTCCCAAGTTGGGATATGAGGTGCTGCTTCGCCAGTTTTTGGGTGGCCTCCTCTACTTTGGTGAGACCAAGCGGAGGCTTGGAGACCACTTTGTAGAGCACCTGCACTTTATTCACAACAAAATGACAACACCTTCCAGTCACGAACCATTTCAACACCTCCTTCCACTCCCTGGGTGACATGTCCACCCTGGGCTGCCTCCCGTGTCACAACGATGCCATCTGCAAACTGGAAGAGCAGCACCTCATATTCCACCTTGTGAGCCTGAAACCTAATGGCCTAAATGTGGATTTTACCAGTTTCAAAGTCCAACCCCTCCCCCCGCCCCAGCCTCATCCCATGACCAAACCTCCCTGTCATCTCCGCCTCCTTGACCTGACACAACCTGTCCATCTTCTCTCCCACCTATCCGCTCCTCCCATCTCTCCACTCCTCACACCTCACTGACCAATTCCCACCACTCCATACCTGCACTCACCTATCACCATCCCACCTACCGTCTCCAGCCCCACACCTCCTCTCTCTGTTTATTTCTGAGCTCCCTTCCTCCTCTCCCATTTCTGAAGAAGGGTCCTGACCCGAAACATCAACTTTCCTGCTTCTCTAATGCTGCCTGGTCTGCTGTGTTCCTCCAGCTCCACATTGTGTTATCTCTGACTCCAACATCGGCAGTTCTTGCTATCTCTAAGGCTCATTTAATGTCCTTAATGGAAGGAAATCTGCTGTTCTTACCTGGTTTAGACTACATGAAACTCCTGACCCACAGCAATGTGGTTGACTCTTAACTTCCCTCTGGGAAATTAGGAATGCGCAATAAGTGCTGGCCCAGCCAGTGATGCTCATATTTAATGAACAAATATCTAAAAGAAAGGCCTGTTGATGAAACATGCTGCTCAATTTAAACAATTAAGTCTGGCGCAAGAGAGTAAATGAATTCAGTGAAATAATTCAAACCATTTTTTTTTACCAAAAACGCCAAAATTAACAGGTGTTTTTTGGTCATGTTAAATGAGGGATAAACATTGGCCAAGACAACAAGACTTCCTACTTTTCTTTGAATAATGCAATTATGTTCTTTTATGTCAAGCTAAACAAGCAAATGGGAATTTGGTTCAACATTTTATTTGAAAGCTACATCTTACGTTTCTGAATTGTAGTAAAGTGACAGCCTAGGTTATCACTGAAGTCATGAAGCCCTTCCCACTTTGATTAGTTGTATGTATTTCTTAGTAAAATTAAATTATAGTTTCGAGACATGCATGCATTTTCTATGACAATAATACTTTTTAAACCAATACCAATAAATTGGTCTTTTTAAACTTCTAGGTGTTGTAAAAGTGGATTATGGAGATGTGTCAGCTAGAAAAGGCCTAAGAGAAAGACTGAAGTGTAAATCTTTTTCATGGTACTTGGAAAATATTTATCCTGACTCTCAAATCCCAAGGCGTTACTACTTACTTGGTGAGGTAGGAATTTTAAGAACTTTTCCTTGTTTTTGAGAATTATGAACTTGATTATAAGTAAGGTTTTTTTAAATTTTAAATTATGAATGAGTAAAAAATGTTACTATTCTACTGATCTGATATGCTCCAAGCTTTTTTCAAATGATGGATTATAGAAATTACTAAACAGTCAGCACATTTCCACTATTTAAAGAAAAACAAAGTTAGTGTTTCAGAGGGATGACTCTTTATTAGAAGAATTTCTGATGAAAGAATTCTGATTTCATACTGAAATCTTAATTTTATTTTTGTTCAGATACAAATTTTCTTGTACAATTACAAGATTTCTAGTTCTATTATCTATATAAAATATTGGTAATGTTTTGGCAGCATCGGAGGAGAGAGAAACAGAGCTCAAAGTTTTAGGGCAAGCTTAATGCAACTCACAAACCAGTTCTGAACAAGAATCATACTTGCATCAAAATGTTAACGCTGCTTCTGTCTCCACAGATACTGCTAGACCTCCTCAGTTTCTGCATTTGTTTAAGTTTTCAGATTCAGATTAACACTGCATTCTGTATAACACTATATTCAGCATTCTGTTCCATTACCCTGATGTACTTATATAAAGTATGATTTGTCTGGTTAGTACCCAATACAAGACAGTGAAAATGATCTTGGTATGTGACAGTATTATATCAAATCAGCTATGCGGCATCCACTGTATTTAACTTTTATTTGGCAGCATTTTGTTTTTGCTTTAGGATGTATTCATGTTTGGCTTGAAAAACACAGCATTAAGTAAACATTACATAAATGATTGAATCTGTATTTTCCATAAGGTAAAGGACAGAATTGGGGGCCCAGTAGATTTTATGAATCAGATTTTTTGCACGCTGAGCGGGAGCATTACTGGTGTTTCCTGTGGTAGTCCAAAACAGTAGTATGTCAGGAGTATTCACTATTCCATGTCATGCCTATATTTGAAACCACAGTCAGATTTCCATTCCAAACTGAGCAGTGCATTTTATTATGACTCTAGTCCCACCTGCAAGTGGAACTCGACTACAAGTGTAATTCTGTTCTTAAAAATCGCATTTGTCCTTTTTTTTGAAGTGCTACTTTAAATAGAAGGCTGTTTATTCTACATATACAGTACGTAGGTAACATGTTGTGGAGTAATTAATTTCCTCTGATCATAGTTTTGCTTAAGGCCAGTTTTGTATCAGTGATGTCCAGTACAATCAAACTGAACATGTGCACGTGTATTTCGGTTTTATAAAATCTGAATCCACAGTGACTTCAATAAGGATATATTTGTTCATAATGGCTTCAACCTAATTGATTTCAGATTAGAAATGTTGCTACAAACCAGTGTCTTGATAATATGGGGCGGAAAGAAAATGAAAAAGTGGGCATCTTCAATTGCCATGGCATGGGAGGAAATCAGGTAAGTACCCAATGTGAAATGACCTAATTATTATGTTATTTTTCCTTTTATTTCCTGGCCTATGCTTGAGCATGTTGATAGTCTGGTTAGCAGGCAGGTGGTGCAACCAGTGGCAGAGAATAGCAATTAGGGATCATCTGTGATAGCCTGTGGCTACTGGTGGAGGAAGAAAAGAGAGACCCCAGGAAATCTGAGAGACATCCTTTGAATTTAATTAATTCTCCCAGTTTTGCTGTGGGAGCCTGATTTCAACATGTTAATGACATGTTCTACATCAACATATACACCCAAGACAATCTCCTGACACACACATACCACAAAACATGCATTATGAAAATGGCACAGGTACGTGCTGGTAACAGGTACAATTTTTCCAGTTTTAATTTTTATAATCTAATCTAACGCTCTTCAATTCATTGTAGGAGGATTACTATGTCGCAGTTTAGTTTTGAGTTTATGGAAACTAGTTTTCATGGTGTACAATCATAAGTCACATGATACAGTTCATAATTTCATGAAATAATGTCTTTATATATAACACCACGTAGTATTAATGAAACCTAAATTAATGAAAATGTTCTGCAGCCCTCATCTCTAAACTCCTGAGCTTCGTTTCCTTTCTACCATCTCTATTTCCCTTAAGCATGTGTGTTATGTAAAATGAGCTTCAGCTAACATCTCATCACTGTATCCATCAATTGTAGATTGAGGTTGTAACCTTACAAACAGTATATCCATTGGTTGGCCATTAATTGTGAAAATGGAGGCCTTCTGTAATGAAGATAATTATCAGGTGTGGGACATTATGACGGTTGTACAAAGTATGACATGAGATTTAAACACCAGGAAGGCTGAAAGAAAATCAATCAGGATTCTTTATTCTGCTGGTGTCAGGTTATTACAAACTGAGAGGGAAAATGAGGATAAACAAGGAACTGTATACATATGGTGGTGCATGAAATGGAGCCTGTGGATTATATTGGCCTAAGGACTATCTGGTCCATCAGTCCTCCTTCCCCCAAAGACACCTTTTTATTTCCAGCGAGTCATTTTGATTGCTCCAGTTTCTGTCTCCTGGCAGGTTGTCCCTGCATTGTTTGTTGGAGTGGGGAGTTGGTCTCCTCACACTGGATGCATCCCCTGGATTCACAACACACCACTAACTCCAGGATTCCGCATCACTATCTGATTCTACTTGAGCCATCAGACACCGACACTCACGTTCCAAGTGAACTGTTTGCCTCCTCCTCATCCACCATATCTCTGATCTTAAGCAACCCTTCTCTCCGAACTGTTTTATGAGGCTCCCACCAGCTATTGGTTCGATGGCATAGGTGTGGCCACTCATGTCCCAGCCACTGAATGTTGCTGTAGGGTACAGGGTCCTACCTATCCTGTATCTTATTTTGACCGTTGATACTCTGATTTCACACAATTACTCTTGTGCTGATTGGAGAGCCAGCCCTGTCAACCTTGTCAATATCTTTCTTCTCAGTGCTTCTCTCTCACTTCTCATGGACAATTTTTCGTACATCTGGCTTAGCTTTGTGTTATGCTGTTCTACTCATGCATTGCTCTAACTATCCCCAGGAGGTGGTGAGCCTACGACCCAAAGAGGTGATCCATGAAAAGGACTAGGTCTTGCCCAAAGAGGGTGAGTAGAGAGTACTCCTTAGATGAGAATGGGTACTGTTATATGCATAAACCACTCTGGAAGGCACCTCAGACAACTTTTGCTTACTCTTGGAAGGCAAGGAGCAGTGTTGGTCGTGCTGAGTACACGTGTTCACACTATCCATTACCCTCTGGATGATGCGTTGGCGTAGGTTTTGCCAATGCCATAGTTATTGCAAATTTCCTGTAGGATCTTGTTCTGGAGGTTGTGATCCTGATGACTGTGAATGCAACATGGAATACAATAAAGCACAAATCAGTCATACGGTAATACTATGTCTAGAGTTGAAGACTTTTGATGATGGGACGAATGGCCTATATGACCTTTATAAAGACATCTGTGAGTATGAAATATGCTCAATCCTGCAAGTACTGAAGTCAAGAACAGTAAAATCCAGTGAAAGGACCTCTGGAGTTCTCTATGTGACCAGTAATCCAATGCTGGGTGAAGTTGTCTCCTTGATTTGTTTAAAGTGCAATTCTCACAAATTGACAGTAGCCATCCACATCAGCAACCTTTCCAGGCCAGTAACACTGCCCTCTGGTCAGGTTAATAGTGTTTTCTGTCACTTAATGTCCTGCTTGATCATGAACTCCTAACAACACCAGACACTTTATGCTATTTGGAAGGATGGGTTACCTCACCCCCCCCCCCCACTCCCCCCTCCCCCCTTCTCTCTCTCTCTCTCTCTCTTCTCTCTCTCTCCTCTCTCTCCCTCCACAGCAGGTCAGGCAGCATCAGAGGAGCAGGAAAGCTGATGTTTCGGGTTGGGACCCTTCTTCAGAAATGGGGGAGGGGAAGGGGGCTCTGAAATAAATAGAGAGGGGCTGATGATAGGTAGATAGTGGAGCAGATATGGTGAGAAAGGAGGCAGGGATGAAGCTAGTAAAGGTGAGTTTAGGTAGGTAGTGGTGTGGATTGGTCAGTGAGCTGGGAGGAGTCGATAGATGGGAGGGAAGACGGACAGGTCAATGAGGTGGAGGATGAGAGGGTTTGCTGGGCTGGTCTTGGGATGAGGCTGGGGCTGGGGAGATTTTGAAGCTAGTAAAGTCTACATTGAGACCATTGGGTTGCAAACTTCTGAGGTGGAGTTTGAGGTGCTGTTCCCTCAGTTTCAGTTCGCAACAAATGACAACACCTCCCAGTCGCAAACCACTTCAACTCCCACTCCCCATCCTGGGCCTCCTCCAGTGTCACAACGACAAAGAACTCCATCTCATCCCCGTCTCATTGACCTGTCCGTCTTCCCTCCCACTTCTCGGTTCCTCTGACCTCACTGACCAATCCCCACCACTACCTACCTGCATCACCTTTACTAGCTTCATCCCCACCTCCTTGACCTGTCTGTCTTCCCTCCCACCCTATCCACTCCAATATCTACCTGCTGTCACCGCACCGCGCCCCCCCCCCCCATTTATTTCAGAACTCTCTTTCCCCTCCCCCATTTCTGAAGGAGGGTCCTGACCCGAAACGTCAGCTTTCCTGCTGTGTTCCTCCAGCTCCACGCTGTGTTAACTTGGACTCAGGCAGTTTTTACTATCTTTTCCTGATTAAACCAACTGGCCAATTAAAGGCACAGTAAAAATACTCACCTACCATCTAATTGTTTCCCTGTGATGCCAAACTTTGGCTCTTACTAGAAGAAACCAGTTGATGGCATTCTCTGCCACCATTTTTTCTCCCCGTCCATCACTGGCCTTCTCATGCCCCTCCGTTCTTCTCTTATATGAACCACCTGACCCATTGTCCCAATTTGAGAAACTGCAGACTACGTGCTCTGACCTTCTCTTTATGATGTTACTGCCCCTGCTCTCTCGTACTGTTTCAGAAGCTCATGCTCTTCCTGTTTCTTGTTCAGTCTGTTAAACAATGAATCTGAATCACTGCACACTGCTCTCGGGCTGCTTCACAGTGATGCTGACTCACTGCGTCCAACTTTCTGTCCACTCTTTAGCAATGCTGACATGTTGCACACTCCTCATCATAAGCCTGATTATAATGAATAAAGCTGGTGAGGGAAATATGGACAAATGTATAGAATAGACAATGTGATGATGGAATGCAGCTGATAATGCAGTGTGAATGGTTGCTCTGGAAAACTACATGAGTACGAGTACTTGTAGCCACATTTGGCTTTTAAATGTTGTTTCATATTTTACCTTCACCTTGTTCATTCAGATATATAGATTTGTAGCAGACCAAAGAAAAGATATAGTATAGAAACGGGCGATTAAACTCATCATGTCACACTTTGAACTCCTAGTTCATGGTTTTGCAGGTTGCAGCACGTCAGGAGTAGATCCACATTCCTCTTGAATTAATTGAAGGTTTTTGCTTAAACCACCAAATTGGGCATCAAATTCCAGGCATCCACCATCCTAAGGTGAAGGGTCACTGGACCTGAAACATTGACTCTAATTTTTCTTCACAGATGCTGCCAGACCTACCTGAGCTTTTCCAGCAATTTGTTTTGTTTCTGCTATCCAGCATCTGCAGTTTTTTTAAGTTTATTTAGGCCTAAAACACAGCACTGTACACTTGCAAAAACATTGGCCTGTTACTAGCCTTGGCTTCCTGTCATTGCATCAATTTTGAGTGCAACATGCTATTGTTCTGAGGAAGAGTCACCAGACCAAACCGTTAACTGATTTTTCTTCACTGATGTTGCCTGATATGCTGAGCTTTTCCAGCAACTTCTGTTTTTGTTGCTACATTACCCTCTATCCCATTGACCACTTCTTAACAGAATATTATGATCCGCATACAACTGACTTTAAAACATAAAGTATAAAACCACATAGAAGCTACTATGGAATACAGTAGAAAATTAAAAGATTTTTAAAAAAAATTCAATAATTGGATGTTTGCTTCACGGCCTAGGCCAGTATTCATTGCAGTTCTGAGGAAGGGTCACTGGGCTCGAAAATTTTTTTTTCGACTGATTTTTTTTTTTCTTCACAGATGCTGCCAAACCTGCTGAGCTTTTCCAACAACTTTGTTTTTGTTCCAATATTCATTGCCCTTGGCATGCCTTTATTGCCTTGGGGAGGTGCAGGTGAGCTGTCTTCTTGAGCTGCTGCAGTCTATTTGGTAAATCCACAGTACTTTTTGGGAGGGAGTTCCAGAATTTTGACTCAGCAACACTATAGGAACGGCAATATATTTCCAAACCAGCGTGACAAGTGACTTGGAATCTGCTGTCTGAAAATATGGATTAATTTCTCAAGTGCATCTTGTATCTGTTTCACACTACTTCTACAAGCCTTTGGTGATGGAGTGATTGAATGTTGGTGGACATGATGTGAATAATCAGGTTGCTTTGTTCTCAAAGGTGTTGAGCTTCTTGAATGTAGTTGAAGTTGCACTCCTGGTGAATGAGGAGATTCCATTACACTTGTGCCTTGTAGATAGTGGATCTGGAGGAGTCAGGAGGGGAGTTGCTCACTCTAGAGCTCTTAGCTTCTGACTTGTATATCACAGTATTTGCATGGTTAGTCCTGTTCAAATTCTGCTCAGTGTTAATTGGCAGGATACAGATGGTGGGGAATTAGCAATGGTAACTCCATTGAAGGTCAAGGGGTCGACAGATTCTCTCGTTGGAGATGGTCATTGCCTGGCTCTATGCGGTACCGATATGACTTGCCACTTGTCACTCCAAGTCTGGATCATGTCCAAGCTTTTTTGCATTTGGTCGTGAACTATGTCTGTATTGGAGGATATGCAAATAGAGCTGAACATCGTGCAATAATCGCTGAACTCCCTCATTTCTGACCTCATGAAGGGGGAAAGTTCATGGATGAAGCAACTGAAGATGTTTGGGCTTAGCGCACGAGCCTGAAGAACTCCTGTAGTGATGTTCTGGAGCTGAGATGACTGACCTCCAGTAAGCACAACCATCTACCTTTTGTATTAGGTATGGGTTTAAACAGCAGAGAGCTTTTGCCCCTTGATTCCTACTGATTCCAGTTTTGCTAGGTTCAGTGATACCACACTTAGTCAATTCAGCCTTGTTGTCAAGGGCTGTCACTCACACCTCACCTCTGGAAGTCAGCAATTTTGTCCATATTTTTAACCAAGACTGTAATGAGGTCAGGAGCTCACTGGACCTATAAGGCAATAAGATATAGGAGCGGGATCAGACCATTTGAGTATGGTTGATATTCTCCTGCCTTCTCCCTGTAATTTCTGACCCTGTTAATAATCAAGAATCTATCTATATATCACTGTCTTAAATACACTCAATGACTTGATCTCCAACGCAGTCTGCAGCCAAGAGTTCCAGAATTGAAGAAATTCCTCCTCATCGCATGTCCCTTCACCCTGAGGCTGTATCAGCATGCCCCAGTCTCTCCTCCTAATGGGAACATCATCTGCTTGTCCACTGTATCCAGGCCTTTCATTATGCTGTAAGTTCCAATCAGATCACCCCCCTCCTCATCCTTGTAAACTCCAAATAATAGAAACCCGAAGTCCTCAACTGCAATATGACAAGCTGTTCATCCTTGGGAGCATTCTTGTGAACCTCCTGTGGACCCCCTCCAATGCCAGCGCATCCATCCTTAGATAAGGGGCCCAAACTGCTTACAAAATTCCAAATGCGGTCTGACTAGAGTGTTATACAGCCTTAGCTGTACATGCCTGCGCTTGTTTTCTAGCCCTCTTAAAATGAATACTGACTTTGAATTTGCTGCCTTAAATTGCCAACAGAGCCTACATATTTACTTTAAGGGAACCCTGAACTAGAACTCACAAGTTCCTTTGTGCTTCAGATTTCCAAAACCTTTCCACGTTTGGAAAATAGTCTGTGCCTGTATTCTTCCGAACAAAATGTATAATCTCATACTTTGTTACAGGGATAGTAGGAACAGTCAATGCTGAAGAATCTGAGACAACAAGGTGTAGAGCTGGATGAACACAGCAGGCCAAGCAGCATCAGAGGAGCAGGAAGGCTGATGTTTCGGGCCTACTTCGGTCTGTGCCAATGATGATTCGGGCCATGGATAGGGGGGATAGTCGAAATTGCTTCCTGGTATGGAAACGTCAAATGATATGAGGCATCAGTCTAAAGTAAGACGGGGTGAGTTTAAAGGAGATGTGCAAGAAAGGTTATTTTGTAAACACAGGAGCCAGTAAGTGCCTGGAATGTGCTACCAGGGGAGGTTGTAGAAGCAGATATGATAAGAAAAGAAGGGCTTCTGAAGAAGGGTCTAGACCTGAAACATCAGTTTTTCTGTTCCTCTGATGCTGCTTGGCCTGCTGTGTTCATCATGCTCTACAGTTTGTTGTCTCTGACCTCATACTTTACCATGTTGTACTCCATCTGGCACTTCTTTGCCTACTTGCCTAGCCTCTCCAAGTCTTTCTGCAGCACCCCTCACCCCCACCACTTCCTCAATACTACCCACTCTTCCACCTGTCTGTGTGTCATCTGAAAACTTGTCTTTGGTTCCTTTGACCAGATTGTTAATGTATAATATGAATAGCTGTGGTGCCAGCACTAATCTCTATGGATCTCCACTGGCTTCCATCCTGAAAAAGACTCCCTTATCCCTACTAACTGGAGTAACTGAGTAGTTGCTAATTTATAGGTATCATAATACTGTAAAATACATACTGAGAGTATTTTGTACAGGTTTATTTTCTTTTATTTATAATATATTTTCGGTCAAGTATTCCTTATACGTAATACTTACAAATTAGAAGCCTGATATTTGTTTAGCAAGCACATTGAAATATCAATAAAATCTCTGCAGCAAACAAATAATTCTTAAAATGCTAATCGTTTGCATGTGTAATCATGAAAACAAGTTATATTCGCTTAATCTAATCAGCGAGTCAGCTAGCTTTGAATTGAGTGCCATCAGAATACATCAGTAACATACACCATGTGATTTCTGTTTGCCACACATGTCAAACACAGCCGATTGTAATTTTCTTTCAAGTTGAAATCAATGGACAAATAAATTGCAGGCCGTGCACCTATTATTTTCCAATAAGCTGCCAGCTGCATGCATTGCCCTCTCTGTGACCTGTGGAATGAGCTGCTTTTGCCCTTATTTTGTGAATATTTGAGTGTCTACAGCTCTGTCAGTAATGGGGCTCGAGGTGAATGATGTCAAATTTCACCCCACAGGCCACCATGTCAGTTTCCTGGTTCTATCCTGTCCTCGCACTGTTTTCTGCACACAACTGTCACTTGAACTGTTTGTACTTGGGATTTTCTAAAGGCCTCCAGATCCCTGGAGGTAGCAGGTGACTGCACTGGAGTGCAAACAGCCTCTCCAGGAGGGGAGGGGGCTGATGAGGGACAATGCTGTAGACAGACTTAAATGCCCTCCTAGCTAGTAGCATTTGCAGGCTGGCATTTAAAGGAAATTCCACTCCCCACAATGGTGACTTGGCTGCTAAGGCTTGTTTTGAGTCTACGTTTGAAAAATAAAATTATACTGTTCTGCTCCTCGCTTTATGCAATCTTGTTGCTGTTTTCCAACTCCTCTTAGAACCCTAAAGTAGTTATTGGCTGGATGTGATGTACATAATATGGGTCCCACCCATTGGTTGGAGTTCCTTGTGAGAGAGCCCATGCACTCAGAGGAAAAAAAAATCCAAGTACACCTTCTCCATGGGTAACATCAGCCATTTTCCATTTCCGTTTTCAATTCACATGAGTATGGAAGGAAAAAATATGACACATGCAATGTGAAATCCTTCAAATTTTCTTGACTTATTAGGTTTTCACCTCTATTCACAGTTAGTTAGATCACATTCACAGATCAGCAGCAGCAGCCAAAATGCAGATATCTTTGATTACTCATCATTTGGAAGTATCCCTCCAGTTTGCATGATCACCAGGTGCTTCGTCCTTTGAGAAGCAAAAGGGAAGGAGAAATTTCTCCAATTTGTTCTAGTCACAAATCCTGTCGTTATGTCAAAAACAGCTCCTTGATGTCGAGCTGGTGTTTGTATCCCAATGTCTGAGTTCCTGGCTTTCAAGCTGAATAATTACAGGAAATGTTTTATAAATTTAACATTCTGAATTTCTCATTTGTTTTCAGTACATATTCCAACATGTGAGTTAATTTGCTCCTAATTTCACATAAAGATGCAAATCAAACAGGTGATATAGGTCTGATTAACTGGCTTCATATGAATTGGATTTAAACCTTAAATTCAGTTCAGACTGGTTCTTTTTATTAATAGCTTGGCTCAATGAATCTTGGCTCAGCCTGTGATCAGGTAATTACTGTGACCATTTTTAAGTCAGTGTTTATCCTTTTTTCAAACCATTTTAGTCCGTAGAAGTTCCGGGTATTAAAATCAATTACGCAAGTTGATGATTTGATAATACAATTATTTTTCTATTGTGAAACTAACCATAATTTGGTTTTTGAAGCGCTGTTGTCATATCCCTAATGTTTTTGCTTACTACTGCTACTACACTAAGTGACCTGCAGTTATGTTTTCTCCCTAGAATGTTAGAATTTGATTTTTGTAAGATCAAAAGCAATTTATATACTCACTATCTGTATAACAATCTCTATTAAAACCATACTTAGACCACACTCAGCCCAACAAATTGATGCAAGTTTTGTATTCCACATGAGCCTCCACCGACATTTCTTGATTCCTATTCATCAACATATCTGTTCACTCCTTTCCCCGCCAAGTGCTCAGTAAACTGCCCTTTAATTGTAACTGTGGCAGATGGTTGAACTATTCCCTCTGGCAGTGGGGGCTAAATTCTACTCACTCTCAATGTGAAGACATTTCTATTAGTGGCTGTTTTATTTTTATTTCTGGCTTTACTTCATCTTCTCTGCCTAACCAATTAAAACCTTATAAAACCTTGAAGACCTCTATCATGTCCCCCTGCCAACCCAAATCTTTATTGTAGAGGAAAGGGCCGAGTTTGCACCGTGTTTGCAGGGAGCTAAACGTTTCTGTATCATTCTAGGTGATTTTCATCTTCTAATCTGCTGGGCTGAATGCCCTCTCAGTAGGATTTTTAAAAAAACTGTCTTTTAGTTTTGAATGTATACTTCATTTATTAATTGTCTATAAGTTAAGAGATTTTTACTGGAAAAACAAACTGTTTTATTCTTGAACAAATTATCTTTATGTTCAAACAGAAGGTACTAAAGCAGTTTTGTAAAGTCTTTGTGGATTAAGAAAAGAACAAAAATTGGCTTTTGACATTTCTGTAGTTGCAAGCAAACAAACGCATTTCCTACCCATGTAGGAAAATATTTATATAGATTTTGAGGAAACGAGTCATTCTGATAATGGGACAGACCTTTGTAGCACTTTGGCAGAAAGGCCTTAGATGGTGGTCTGTCCCTAATGTGCCATGATAGCAGCTGCCTCGCACTTTTGCGTATCCGTCAATGTGCAGACCTTAATCTGGGAATGTGCCAGTCTGCAACACTCATTTGAGGTCAACTCTTTACAATGGAAGACCAACAAGTTTTGGGCAGACCAAAAAGCGTCTTTCCTGGTCTTCTGTGCACACTCAATGTTTGTCTCGCTGTGTAACCCAGGAAACAGACCTTCCCATCACCAGCCAAGCTAGGTCTTGGTGCTTGTTGAAAAGCTCTAGTGATGAGGCGTTCTTAAGAAGCAACAGAATCAACCCTCTCTTTGTCTTGCAGGGTCTCAAGGATGCTACATGCTGACCACTGTCTCATGGACTTGTGGTCAAAGATGTTTTCTATCGCAATTTTTTTCATGAGGACAGGTAATATGGAACAGTTCAACTACTTGGAGCATTTTCGTTGTTACACCAGGGACAGGTAGAACCTCAGTATATAATGACACTTGGTGTTTATATGCCAAGGGTCTACACATAGGTTGATGCAGCTGCACACAATGATGACCATCAGGATGAGGGTGGCATTGACTATGTTCTTCCTCCGACTTATCGAGAGCTTTGTACAGGGTGTCCCTGCCAACATGGTCATCTTTGATCTCCAGATGAAGTGGAAGATATCTCGGGTGACTGCATGGCACAGGGTCAGGGAATATCTAGACCTATGCCACATACAATACTGAGGGTATCTTGTACCTGGTGACCAGGTTTTTACCTGCAGTGGAGAAGGAGTGGTGCTCCCATCTGCCCAGTAGCTTCCTTGCTTTGGCAAAATGCTTTTCTGTAGGTTTGGTGCATGCCCAGTCTCTCCGAACCATTTTCTCAGCATAGAGTCTATCCCATTGGATAGAGTCGTTTTTTTGCAAAAATGTACTTTATTCATAAAGAAAATTTATGGACAGGTATGGAAGTAGTCCTGTACAATATTTGTATATCAAGAAATTCACATATTAGAATCTGACATAACGGTCCAGCTGTTTGGAGTGTTCTGCAGCAACAAGGCCAGGCCCATCCTTTGTACCGGTGGGGGCAGGTAGAACCTAACCCTAACCTTTGCTTAGAGATAATTGCAGAGACATTGAGTTGTGATCCTCCAGAACTCCCTAGATTGTGAAATCAGTGCGGGAGTACCCTTTTCCATATGTGGGAACCAGCACTGTTCAGTGTTGGGCAATATGGTGGCTCAGTAGTTAGCACTGCTGCCTGTCAGCACCAAGGACCCAGGTTTGATGCCAGCCTTATGCGGCTGTCCACATGGAATTGGCATGTTCTCCCCGTATCTGCATGGGTTTCCTTCAGGTGCTCTGGTTTGCTCTAACAGCCCACATGTATACAAGTAAGGGGGATTGGCCATGCTAATTTGCCCATAGCATCCAGGGATGTGTAGGGGACATGGATTAGCCATGGGACATGCAGGATTACGGGGATAGGGTAGGGGTGTGGATCTGGGTGGGCTGCTCTTTCGAGGGTTGGTGTGAACTTGATGGATCGAATGGCCTGCTTCCACACTGTAGTCATTCTACGAATCACAGTACACCAAGTATAGTCTTCCTAAAATTCTATACTAGTTTTGTATAACTCAACTAATTTCCAATTCTATCTATGTACAATTGAAGATTAATTTGTTTGCTTGTTTTAGTTTGTAAAATGCATGGATTTACATAAGAGCTTGTATTTTATTGATTATCTCCATACTTTCTGTTTGTCCCACTGGTCTTTTCCATGTACTTTTTAACATTCAACATAGATTTTCTCCTATTGCCCTCCGAATTAGTTCCATCTTTCCCGACTGACCTCCTTATTCCTTTTGCAAGAATGAGAATGCAGTTTTGTTTGGCGCAAGAAAGTTTATTTTTAATCTCTCTTGCACTTTCCAATATTCAAATGAGATATGGATTAGTGTAATAAATGCATGCATACCACTTTTCATATCGGGGCCACAGTGTTCCTTGGGGTATACCAAGTTAACGTTCTAAAAGAATCTGGATACGATACAGCTTATTTATTTGATCTCTTGTTACGATCACAATGAATATATGCCTAAATATATAACTTCATGGAAGTACATGCAGTTTTAATTTTACTTGGTATAGTTTTCCTGCAGGTATCCAGTTATCTTGAGACTCAATGCTTTTCTGAGTAACATTCTGGGAGCAGTGACATTAAGATTTGCTTACAGTCTTGATGAGAATACTTTGAATCAATTAAAAAGGTAAATTTACCTTTTTAGGCTGAACTGAAATGTCAGACAAGATCAATTTGATTATGCACATTTTTGAGTGAGATTCTTGAGAGGACTGGTATAATTATTCATGAGTACAAGGCTTTTGTTAAAATTACTAAGCCTCTTGAATGAATCATAGGGCGTCTTTCAGCGTACAACATACACATTTTATCTTTATTTTAATACTGGTCAGTTGGAAACATTGTGGCTGATAATGGAGCATGTAATACTCACTTCTATTTCTTATCAGGCACTAGATTCTATTATCACTGGATCTGAGGCCATACCCCACCTAATGCAGCTCAGTACAAGTAGAGAGGGCTGTTTTCCATTATGTGGTTGATGTACGTAAAACAAATGTCACTTGATATCTTTTGCAAATGGGCAACAGGAAGAAGGAACACGAGAAAATCATTCTGTTTTTTATCTCTTAGGATAGCCATGATCTTCCATGGGGATTAAGACTTTTGTTCGGCCACATTTAGAGTACTGCGGACAGTTCTGGTCGCCACATTACCAAAAGGATGTGGATGCTTTGGAGAGGGTGCAGAGGAGGTTCACCAGGATGTTGCCTGGTATGGAGGGTGCTAGCTATGAAGAAAGGTTGAGTAGATTAGAATTATTTTCATTAGAAAGACGGAGATTGAGGGGGGACCTGATTGAGGTCTACAAAATCATGAGAGGTATAGACAGGGTGGATAGCAAAAAGCTTTTTCCCAGAGTGGGAGACTCAGTTACTAGGGGTCATGAGTTCACAGTGAGAGGAGGAAAGTTTAAGGGAGATATGCGTGGAAAGTTCTTTACACAGAGGGTGGTGGGTGCCTGGAACACATTGCCAGCGGAGGTGGTAGATGCAGACACAATAGTGTCTTTTAAGATGTATCTGAGCAGGTACATGGATGGGCAGGGATCAAAGGGATACAAACCCTTAGAAAATAGGTAGGTGCTGCAACAAACAACTGCACCTCCCAGTCGCAAACCATTTCCACTCCCCCTCCCATTCTCTTGATGACATGTCCATCATGGGCCTCCTGCACTGCCACAATGATGCCACCCGAAGGTTGCAGGAACAGCAACTCATATTCCGCCTGGGAACCCTGCAGCCATATGGTATCAATGTGGACTTCACCAGTTTCAAAATCTCCCCTTCCCCCACTGCATCCCTCAACCAGCCCAGTTCATCCCCTCCCCCCACTGCACCACACAACCAGCCCAGCTCTTCCCCCCCACCCACTGCATCCCAAAACCAGTCCAACCTGTCTCTGCCTCCCTAACCGGTTCTTCCTCTCACCCATCCCTTCCTCCCACCCCAAGCCGCACCCCCAGCTACCTACTAACCTCATCCCACCTCCTTGACCTGTCCGTCTTCCCTGGACTGACCTATCCCCTCCCTACCTCCCCACCTACACCCTCTCCACCTATCTTCTTTACTCTCCATCTTCGGTCCGCCTCCCCCTCTCTCCCTATTTATTCCAGTTCCCTCCCCCCATCCCCCTCTCTGATGAAGGGTCTAGGCCCGAAACGTCAGCTTTTGTGCTCCTGAGATGCTGCTTGGCCTGCTGTGTTCATCCAGCCTCACATTTTATTATCTTAGAAAATAGGTGACAGGTTTAGACGGAGGATCTCGATCAGCACAGGCTTGAAGGGCCAAAGGGCCTGTTCCTGTGCTGTAATTTTCTTTGTTCTTTGATTAGAAGGCATATAGATAAATACATGAATATCAAATGTTTGGAGGGATGTGGGACTAGTTTAGTTTGTCAGCATGGACTGAAGTGTCTGTTTTGGTACAAACGACTCTGAATACCTAGCTTACTTTCAGCTACACTGTGAGTACATGAGTTGATTTTTCTCCTCTTCAAAGTTGCTGCTGTCACCCTCAACAGGTCAAGTACTCTTTATTTGCTCCCATTGAAAGTGGAATTTTGGCACTTTTTAAAATGCTATGGTCAAAACAATGGAAGAGACACTAAAATATTGTCATTTTTGGTTTGAGTTTTGTTTGTGCATAATGCATGTACAGCACATGAGAAACAGAAGAATCTAAGATCATATTAGTCGTGTTTAGTTTTCGCATTGTATTGTGTATCATCTTGTGATATTCTAACAAAGAAAAACAGTATGGTTACTTTTATGTCACAAATCTGGGCCAGTAGCATAACAAAACTAAATTAGAAGCAGACAATGGTTATGTCCGTTTACTAAAGCCTTAATATCATGTCAGAATAAATACACTTGTAGCTAGTAATAGGTAACATTGCATAATATCAGTAGTTTTAACGTTGAAGTAACTACATTTGCAATTTGTTGAAAAAATGCGATTATAAGAGTTTCTATCTTTTAAAAAAACAAAATACAGTAACTACTTAAGTTGTATTCTAAATTGTTGCAGTAGATATTAACATGATCTGGGGTCAGGAAATGAAACAGGACTGAAATCTAATTGATACTGGATCCTCTGACATTATATGTAAAAAATTTTGGAAAGCTGCTGATACGTTCCCAGGCAGTTTGCATGCAGAGTGACGTATAGAGTAGAAATCCGTTTCAGAGTCTGTACTGGGAAGAAGGGGGACAGCATGGATTGGACCAAACACTATTAACAGTGTCCTTATGACTCCTGTGGAATTAGGTACAAAGAGGGCTCTTGACACTTCCAACGCCACAGATGCCTTAATTTGGAATTTCATTTTTAAAAACTAACTTACGTTCTTGGTGGTAGCCTTCCTTTAAGGACTACAGGCTAGGTCATCAGTTGCACTAAGAAACTGAACAGTGCAGGCCCAACGTCACTTCCATTGGGCAATGACATATTTTCTGGAAGGCTCATTAAATGTATATTAGGATACTCAGAAACCTGTTCAAGTGTCCAAAAGCCTGTTTAAGGTTTCTCTTGACATACTTATCGAGCTACCATTAGCAACCTAAATTGAGAAACAAAACAACAATAAACAATGAGTGGTTCTCCATCCGGGTGCTTCTTGGCATGAACAGTACTGGTCAAGATATCACAGGCATACAATGCCGAAGTTTTTGGTCTTAAACTGCTTAAATTAACGTCCTATAATCTCATAGCCAGTGCTCCCTGTGTGTAAAGTTTCTCATGAACCGCAGCAACCAATGAGATTCAGAGACAGATTAAACCTTGGTGATTATTAGCCATTTAGAGGTCCTTTAAATATGGTTTAGATTGTGAAAATGTTAATGCCTGAAAGGTTCCCTTAATTACTACAGGCTGCATGCCTTAGACATATTAAGACACAAGGAATTGCCTCAGAAGTCTTTGCTCATAAAATTGGGAACGAATTTCTCTCAGAGACTTGAAAAATAAATTAGACATGATGAAAATGGCATGCTTCAATAATTCTCTACTATAAGTCCCTACTATGTTGATGAGATATTTATGTTACTTATAAATGGAAAGCATAATTTATTGAATAATTTCTGAGTATAAAGCATATATGTTTCATTAAATTCACTATGGGAGAAGAAGCAAAGAATTTTTATCTAAATTGCATCTTGTAGTACCTTGAAGGTATTTTTCCCAAATTTGCCATGGTGTCCAAAATGTCATCTTTATTCAAGTGAATAGTGAAGACTTTAAGTTAATTGAATCACAGAAGGAGATTTGTTTGTGATATAAAGTTGAAATGCCACGTGAGTTCAGCATAATTTCGTAATTTTTTTTTCCTCCCTCCAGGTGTTCTCCTATACAGCAGAAAAAGAGATCAGGACAGATGATCTATGCCTGGATGTGTCTAGACTAAATGGTCCAGTCGTCATGTTGAAGTGTCATCACATGAGGGGGAACCAACTGTGGGAATATGATGTACAGGTTTGCTTGATGCTTACTTAATCTTGATTTACAAAGCAAGTTCAGAGATCCATACTTCATGAAACTGTTTAAAATTTGGTGATGCAAAATTTGCAGAGAAAATTTCTTCCTTAGTGGAGTATAAATATTCTGTTCAAATTATTGCTTTTTTTTATTACTGTGTATTCTTTAATCTGCATTTGCAATAATCTCCAAAGACACCAGTAGCATTTTGGATGTTATGAATGCCCCAGCAATGGATGGAAAGAATTGAACGTCAAAGTTTCGTGTTTCAAGATTTTTACTGTAACAGACTATAAAATCAAGATAGACCAAATGCTAGTTAACTTGCAACTAATAGACCAAAATAAAGAAGTCACTTTTGCATCAATTAACAAACATAGTTGAGATAGATTCTGCGATCCCCTTGTAATACCCTTCCAGATATGTAGCATGTCCAAAGCAACTTCCAACTCTCCAGCAGGCTCACTTCTCCTTTCTATGTTAAGTTGAAACTTCCTATATCCACCAAAATTATTCTACTCAGCCTGGGTATTCCTGTTTTGATTTTTTTTACTAAAAGGTTCAGCAGGTGACAACAATGATGGAGGGCACAGAGCAGTTTACTGTGACATCCAGCAAGTAGTCCTGATGCTGGAGGGCAGCTGGAGTAGTCAAACAGATTCTTGCTGGGTTTAAAAAAATAAATATATACAGAGGTGGCTGCTTCTGGTGCAGTAGAAATGTCCCTATCCCTGGACTGGGAGTTCCATGTTCAAATCCCACCTGCTCCAGAGGTGTGTAATAACATCTCTGAACAGGTTGATTAGAAAAATATATGAAATTGAAAAGAAAAGACAGAGCAATCCTCATCAGGCCAGGCAGCATCAGAGGGACAGGAATGCTGCCTTTTCAGGCTGGGACCCTTCTTCAGAAATGGGCTTTGCAGTCGGGAAGTAACTCGCTCAGAGATATTATGAACTGCAGATGCTGGAGTCTGAGATAACAGCATGAAGAAGGAGGAACCCAGCAGGCCAGACAGCATCATTTCTGAAGAAAGGTCCTGACCTGAAACGTCAGCTTTCCTGCGCCTCTGATGCCGCCTGGCCTGCTGTGTTCCTCCAGCTCCATGCTGTCATCTCAGACTCCAGCATCAGCAGTTCTTACTATCTCAGAGCAATCCTCAGCCCAGTGTAATTTACAGGCTTCATTCTGTATGTACTGCTTGTTGTGTATCCTTAACCACTCTTCCTGTTTGTAATGACCCGGTGCCAGTAGGATAAAAAGACCCTTCCTTGCTTCATGATCTTTGGGCTGTCTGTGTGTTCAAATCTCATGTCAGACTTCAATTTCCAAAATTTCCATCTCTACCTTTTTGAATAGCACACAAATTCTTACAGGATCCTACCATAAAACAATTCTTTTGCTTCTCCACAGCAGGTGTTTTCCTTCTGTCTCTGTCTCTCTCGGTCACAAGAAGTAGTTGTGCTTTTTTTTCCGTGAGGTACTGTGCAAAGGTGTGAAATGGAGCCATAAATAAGCCATTAGAGCAGCACAAACCCCTGAATCATTTTCCAGACAATCTTCAGGGTGTTTCTAGGGATACCATTGAAAATGATGGCAGAGCTACTTTACTCTTCAATTTTAGTCTTTTAAATAGAAAATCAACCGGGCAGCAGGGGAAGGCTTCATGGCTGGAAAATTGTCACAGTGTTGCTGATGCAAATACCTCACAGGGTTTGACTGAAATGCCTGTGAAATCGGTTTGTGGAAAGCAGCAGTAATCTTTGCATCCTGAACAATGTAACAGAGCAGCCTGCAGGAGCTCCTCATGCAATGGTGAGCCTCTGTTTATGGATGCCCTTAAGCCTGCCACTGGCACTAATGACCTGATTGCATCTTATTTTCATGTTTTCTGACCTCATGATATGTAACTGCTGAGTAGCTAAGATTCACATTCAGCTGGGGCCTTTGTGACACTATCAAATCTGCATTGTCCTACTAACTGCCCATTTAAAATGCTGGGTTGGCTTCTTGCCACACCCGGGAGCATTGCCAGTGTTGTACAGCAGCTGTCTCCAATGAATGCAGGAGGACACTGGATCCAGCACAATGCAGGTTTAATGATTTTGCTTGCTTGCTTGCCACCTCTAAAACCTACTTCCTGGCAATCTGGCAAAATTCTCCCATCCCCACCTTTTATCTTTCCCTCATTCTTCCCTTTCCCAATTCCCTCTTCTCCTAGAGTTTATCTGACATAATCAACCATTTAAACAATATATACTCATTTCAACCTCTTTTAATGTGACTTCCTTAGATTTTGACTTTTTAACTCTTGCTCGTGACTTTATTCTTAAATTTTAGTCAAGAAAGTAGATTAAAAAAATCATCTGGGCAACACAGAGCCTGTGAATAAGGAAAGAACAGGAATGACAAAGGGAAATGTAGTGCAAAAGGAGAGGGAAATTAGGGAATAAAAAAGGGAAGATGAAATGATTGGTGACATTACAGGTGTGGTGAATGAAAAAAGACAAAGGGGTCAGGGCATGAAAGAGACAGGCAGCCTGTGAAAATAGAATAAGGCAGACACTGAGATCAAATGAAGACAGAACTTACTGAGCAATATAACAAAAGGTCCAATGACATTTACAAGTCTACCTCCACTCAGTAAAGCTTCTACACCACAATGTGTTTCACCCCTGTCAATTCCTCCAAACTGTTCGAACTAATTTGAAAGTACCTGTGGTCTCCATTGAAAAACTTATATATTCCATCCTGTCAAAATCTTCTCCAGACCAAGTTTCTTAATATGAGCCACGTTGCAGGAATGTGTGTTTGTGTGTATATATTTTAAATGCATAATTATGTTGCTGCAAAAAAGCTAACCAAATGTTTGACTCTGTTTTTCTAAGATTGATTTTTTTTTGTTTTACCTACTTGTGCAGTAATTCATGTTGTATATAACTATGATGAGGAATGAATTTGCTACAAATCACGAGGGTGAGATATTCTATTACACCACCAGATGGCAGTACTTACACATGTACATCGGATCTTTAAATTGTTCCACAGCAATTTATTTTTTATATTTCAGTTAAGTCTTTGGGAAAATACCAGCTGTGGTTACCATGAAGGACTCTCCTCTCACCTGAGGTGCAGTGACCTTCAGGTTAAACCACCACCAATCATCTCACTCTAATGAACGAGTAACTTTATTATCCATAGAACTTTGGCGACATTTATTGTAAATGTATCACTCTGGTGTTAATACAGTGTACACCATTAAATAAACATGTAAAAATCATGCAGAAAATGATGGAAATATTCATGAGATTACCAGCATTTGCAGAGAGAGAAACAAAGTTAAACATTTCAAGTCACTGACATTGGAACTGAGAAAGTGTTAGAAGTGTCATACCTTTTGAGCAAAGGGTGAGTGTGACGAGGCCAAAAAGAAAAAAAACATAGGAGCATAGGTCTTAGGAGCAGTAGTGGGCCATTTAACTCTTCAAGCCTGTTCCATAATTCAACTAGAAGTCGGCTGCTCTGGTTATGATCTCAACTCCACTTTCTGGTGTGCATCCCATAATCTCCAGCTCCCTTGTTGTTCAAAAAATTATCAAACTTTGCCTTAATTAAATTTGATAACCCAACCGACACTGCTTTCTCATCTTTTAATTTAATTCTTGGAGTTCACTCATACTGCACTGATCTCCTATACACCAAAATCAAGCTCTAGTTTGGGAGGACATTCATTTCTAAACTTTACTGTCGTTTTAAACCTCCTGGAACAAGAGATTTGCCCACAGAAGGTGTGAAGAGCAAGAATAAGATAAAAACTGAAACGAACAATGTAAAACATAAAGGGGCAGAGTTTATGGTCTGAACGTATTGAACTCGTTGTTTCTGGGAGACTGTCAAGTGCCCAGTTGAAGGGTGAAGTTGCAAAGGTCACATCATTCTTTACCAGAATAATGCGATTGGACAGAAATGTCATGGTGAGAGGAAGGTGCAAAATTAAAATGTCAGGCCACAAAAAGCTCTGAGTTATGACTTCAAACTGAAGCTAAATGGACATGCTTTGTAAGGTGGTCACCCAATTTGCTTTCAGTCATCCCAATCTAAAACAGACCACCTAGTGAATAACAAACAATATAGTAAATTGAACAAAGTGCAATTGATTCGCTACTTTGCCTGAAGGAATGTTTGGGCTTTGAACATTGAGGAACATGGAATTTAAAAATTCAGTTGCTTAGAATTTGATGTTTTTGCTTCTACAAATAAAATTTATATTAATTATACACTTGTAATTGCCACCAATTCTTCCATACCCCTGCTCCCTTCTCACTCCACTGAGTTTAGCTTTATTGAAACATCCACTTTCGGCATGGCTGCCTTCTTCCCTTTGATAAATTCAAAACAATTCGTCCAAATAAACATTGAAAATGTGCTCAGGCACTAGAAACAAGCTCTCAATCTGTTGCGTGGCTAAGGTTGCTATGGAAACTGAAAAGTCTCCAGTTAAACATGTCTATTCTAGATATTTTACAGTTTTAACTCAATAAAATGAATTCCTAAATGAGAACGGAGACAACCTATAGTCAATATTTTTACATTGAGTTTTATTTCAAATGTGTTGGATTTAAAATGATGGTTTCTTAAATATCTTAGTTCTTTGGAGTAATCATACATTCATGGATGGATGGATGGATGGACGGACGGATGGATGGACGGACGGACGGCCCAAAGGCACACCCTTTGCCTGTTGTCAGCAACCCGGGTTGGTTTCCTAGCTGTTTCTGTCAGCGGTGGTGTGCCATGTCTTACACTGTCAGGGGCAGGGTGCTGAAACAGATACAAAGTCAACCTCGTGGAATGGGAACCCAACAGATGCTGCAGGTAGTCAAACAGGAGGCTGGAATAACACAGCAGGCCAAGCAGCATTTGGGAGAATGGGGCAGTGAACGTTTCGGGTATTACCCTTCTTCGGATGCTGCGAGCATGTTCTGAACTACGTGCAAATCATCTGGTTAACCGGTCGTCTTCCTAGAGTATAATTTCAGGGATCTTTACAAATCAAATTGCTGTGACGTTTGCTTACTGAGAAAAGGGTAAATGAGCGTATTTGGTGCTTTGAATTTAATAAAAAAGGTGGAAGTTATATTTGAAGTATGCCATCAAATGGAAAACAGGCCTCCTTTGGAAAAGAGGGCAGTATCAAATAGTGAATCATAGCAGAAACACTTCCATCCAAAAATAACATAGCATTGGCTGACACCTGTTAAGACCTTTCAGTTTTCCCCCCCTTCTTGGAAAACAAAGGTGATAAAGTATATCATAGCTTGCCAAAAGAGACAGTAATTGCTAATTAACACAATTGGGTGGAACTTAATGTGGCTGAGCAGTGGCAATGTAATTGGGCACCTCAATGGTTACAGCCTGACATTCATTTTCCACACCCAGTACCAGTGCAGATACCTGTAATTCAGTGGGAAACCTTGATGCAGCTTTAGTAGCTAAGTGCGCTCCAAGGCATTGGAGATGAAACCTGTCAGCATGAGATGTTTTAGCAATGACTGTGATGCTGACCCAGCTGGATGACAGATTTCTGGAGTCATCTTCCAGGCACCTCAAACGAGATGTACAGTGCAAAGTGCATGGACATATGACAGAGATTCAGACAATTGTGCGCATTCTGCATGAAAAGTGGTAGAGTCCTACCAGGTCACAAGCACTGTCATCATCACTTTATCGGATCCCATGGATTTCTCCATTCAGAGACTAGTGACTATTATGACCTTCTAAAGCTAGAGGCTCAATGATGTTTTCTTGGATATGCATGCTGCCTTGCACTCTATTGCTTTGTATCTAATCTCTGAGCACCAGAGCCTGGACAAGTGAGATATGGAGAGCCTGAAGTCTCATTCAGCTCATGGCTCACCCTCCTCTTCCTCTGACTCTTCATCAGAGGACCAGGCTGTTTACTTCAATTCCTCCTCACATAGGGTTTCCTGTTTCTGGAGGCCCACAGTGAGAGATGAACCACGTACCACAGCTTAGGAGACTACCACCAAGCCATGGACCTCATAGATTCAGACGATCAAAGTATGACTGCAAAAGCCGTCTTAGGCAAGGGGACATAATGATCAACAGTCTGTCTACACATGCACACACTATAGCACACAGCAGAAAATGAAGAAAACTGTCCATTGGTCACAGATGGGTGTCTTTCTTAATTCTGGAGATTTAATCATGACTAAGTTACAGTATACATACATAATTGTTATTTTCCATACATTATCTGGCTGCATTTGCTCATTGTATCTGTGGATGGATATGAATTTCTATGATATTCTTTAAATGAACCTACGATTATATGCATCTGTGTGCAGATGGACATTACTTGGTTGAGTAACAATACCCATATATGCTACTTATGGTCGTTTCATTGAGCAACACGGAGCAGGAAGAAGCTTCATGAAGGTGATATTGAGTTGGATAAATGGAGCTGCTAGATCTTATGATGATCAGAATTTCCCATTTCTCATGTGTCCAGACATTCCCTGGGTCTATTGTGGCTCACCCTCCTCTTCCTCTGACTCTTCATCAGACGACCAGGCTGTTTACTTCAATTCCTCCTCACATAGGGTTTCCTGTTTCTGGAGGCCCAAGTTGTGCAGTGTACCACTGGAGTGCCTACCAAGCCAGTGCCTTTTGAAACACCTACTTGATTTATGCAGCCCTCCGAATCTTATCTGCTGAAAGATAGCCCTTATTACTGTATGGCTTTCCTTGTATTGACACTGAAGCTCTGTGTTCTGAGCATCTATCCATTCAAAGCATTTATGCCCATAAACATCTCTGGCTTATGATATCAGTGATAATGGGAACTGCAGATGCTGGAGAATCCAAGATAATGAAATGTGAGGCTGGATGAACACAGCAGGCCAAGCAGCATCTCAGGAGCACAAAAGCTGACGTTTCGGGCCTAGACCCTTCATCAGAGAGGGGGATGGGGTGAGGGTTCTGGAATAAATAGGGAGAGAGGGGGAGGCGGACCGAAGATGGAGAGAAAAGAAAATAGGTGGAGAGGAGAGTATAGGTGGGGAGGTAGGGAGGGGATAGGTCAGTCCAGGGAAGACGGACAGGTCAAGGAGGTGGGATGAGGTTAGTAGGTAGGAGATGGAGGTGGCCAGCCCAGTTCGTCCCCTCCCCCCACTGCATCCCAAAACCAGTCCAACCTGTCTCTGCCTCCCTAACCTGTTCTTCCTCTCACCCATCCCTTCCTCCCATCCCAAGCCGCACCTCCATCTCCTACCTACTAACCTCATCCCGCCTCCTTGACCTGTCTGTCTTCCCTGGACTGACCTATTCCCTCCCTACCTCCCCACCTATACTCTCTTCTCCACCTATCTTCTTTTCTCTCCATCTTCGGTCCGCCTCCCCCTCTCTCCCTATTTATTCCAGAACCCTCACCCCATCCCCCTCTCTGATGAAGGGTCTAGGCCCAAAACGTCAGCTTTGGTGCTCCTGAGATGCTGCTGGGCCTGCTGTGTTCATCCAGCCTCACATTTCATTATCTGGCTTATGATATGTGCACTCTGACTACTTCCTAAGTATCTTGCATAATTCTTCGATTGTGGCTGTACATAATCTGTACATTTATGAAGCAACATGCTTTGCTGTCGATGAAAGCCCCTGGTTGCCTATCTCATGATTTGGTTGCATGGGGCAGTCAATGGTCCCTTACACCTGTGGAAAATGACTCCTGACTTCAAATCCGCTGGCTTTTTCCACACCACCGTTGTTTGTTGTGAAGGAGGTATATTGATATGCTCTTGAACATGGCACCTTTGGAAGACCTATATGCGGTGATGTACTGCACTCTGAAGATCCTGCTGAGATCTCCACAAGCAGCCTGGAATGAGCCAGACGTGGAAAAAATTAAGTGCAACAGTAACCTTTTAAGCCCATTGGCATTTGGAACTACCTGAACAAGTGGAGACTATTACAGTCACTGGGATATAGCACTGTCTTGTGAAAGGTGTGGCCACTCGCTCCTCAGTAGCTAGACAACCTCCCTGAAAGTCCTTTTGCCCAGCCACTTGGCTAACTTGGAGGGAAGTGCCTCCCACAGGGTGTACAATCTCTGTTAAGGAGATTTGATTGTGGAATTTCAGCATTGCTGGCCAGACTAACGTTTATTGCCCATTCCTAATTGCTCTGGCGAAGGTGATGGTGAATTGTCTTTAACCACTGCAAAACTGCTTTGAGGAAGGAAACTCCTGGAATTTGATCCAGCAACGTTGGAGAAATTGTGAAATGGTTTCAAGTCAGGAAATTGTGTAATTTTGAGAGGTGGGTGGTATTCCATGTATCTGCTGACCTTGCATTCTAGGTGGCCTTAGACATGGATTGGAAGGTGTTGTTGTAGGAGCTTTAGTTGACCACTGCAGTGCCTGTTATATATGGTGGATATTGCTGCAACTGTGTGTTGCCAGTAAAGGGATTTGATGTGAACCTTGGTGAGTGGGAAGAAATGAAATTGGCCTTTTTGTTTCTGAATGGTGTTAAACCTGGGCATTGTTGGGGCTGTCCTTATCAAGGCAAGTGGAGAATTTTCAATCATACTCCTGAGTCGTACCTTGTAGATAGTAGGTAGGCTTTTTGAGTCAAGAGGTTAGTCACTCACTCAAGAAGTCCTATCCTCTGACCTGCTCTTATATATATGGGTAGTCCAGTTCAGATCCTGGTCAATAAAAATCTCCAGGATGTTGATAGTGGAGGATTCAACAATTATAATGCCATTGAACAACAAGGAGAGATTGTCATTACTTGGCATTTTTCAGCTTAAGCCTGGATGTTGCCCAATATAGATATGGGATGTTTCAAGATCTGAGGAGTTACAAATGGTGCTGAACATTTTGCAAACAAATGCATTTCTGACCTGATGATGGATGCAAGCTCATTGATGCAGCAGCTGAAGGCGGTTGTGTCTAGTACACTACCCTGAGGACCACCTGCAGTGATTCACATGACCAAGATGGTTGACATCAAACAGCCACACATCACCGTTTGCACTATCTTTCTTAGCCAGTTGAGACTTTTTCCCCCTGATTCCCATTGACTGGAGTTTTGCTAGGGCACTTTGGTGTTCTCAGTCGAATGTTGGTTTGATATTGAGGACATTGATTCTCACCTCCCCTGTGGAGTTAAGCTCCTGCTGTTCTGATGATTCAATACTCTTCCATGTTGAATACCACTTGGAATAAGCTCTGAGGGTGGAAAGTGCATGGAATAAACATTCAGTGGGTATTTTTAATGTTTATCAGCAAGATTGAATTGGTACTACTTGCTGAGTTCCCGGAGTCACAAGAACATAGCTGCTAGATTGAGTCTGAAATGGGTGGTGAGGATACTAACGAGAATATATGAGGCCAGGAGCTGTGGGCAATGGTGCAACCTAAACTGAACATCGGCCAGCAGGTTAAAGTGCAACTTAATAGCACCATTGGAAATCCCTTGCATTACTTTGCTGATGATTGAGAGTATGCTGATAGCACAGTAATCAGCCATGCTACATTTATTCTATTCTTTGGTTTTAGGACATTCTTAGGCAATTTTTCATGTTGCTGGATAGTTGGTATTGTAGCTGTGCTGGAACAGTTTGGCTAGGAGTATGGTTAGTTCTGGAGTACATGTCTTCAGTACTTTTGCCAGATTGTTTGCAGTATCATGCATCTTAAACTATTTTTTTCATATCCTTTTGAAGTGAATCAAATTGTTTGAAGTTTGGGAGCTGTGTTGCTGGGACCTCAGGAGGAGGCCAACATTCATCATCCACTTGGCACTTCTGGCTGAAGAAGAATGCAAATACTTCAGTCTTATCTTTTGAACTGATATCCTAGGCGCCCCCATCTTTGAGGATGTGAATTTTTGTGCAGTTCTGCACTCCATGGTTTTTAATTGCCCACTGTCATTGGATGTGGATGTGGCAGGACTGCAGAGCTTAGATCTGAGCCTTAATAAAAACCAAAACAACTGCGGATGCTGTAAATCGGGAACAAAAACATAGTTGCTGGAAAAGCTCAGCAGGTCTGGCAGCAACTGTGGAGGAGAAAACAGAGTTAAAAGTTTCGGGTCTGGTGACCCTTCCTCAGAACTGATGGTGACTGGGAAAACGTCAGATTATATGCAGGAGATGGGGAGGTGGGTGGTGTAGGGAATAAACGATAGGACAGAGCCCAACGAGAGAGAAAGACAGTTGATTGACAAAGGAGGCTTGAATCACCTGAGGCATGAGCATGGGTATGACTGAGGTATTAAATGAATACTTTGCATCTGTCTTCACCAAGGAGGGATGCTGCCCGGGCTCCGCCTACAGAAGAAACTCAGCCCTTAGAACAATTTAAAAATTGAACAGGGAGAAGTGTTGCATAGACTGTTGGTACTGAGAATTGATGATGCTCCAGGACCAGACAAGATGCATCCAAAGATTTTGAATGAAGTAAGAGTGGAAATTGCAAGGACACTGGCATTCATCCCGAGACTCTGGAAGGTGCCGGCAGAATGGAAAATTCAAATGATGGTGGCTTTGTTCAAGAAAGGTTGAAAGGATAAACCCAGCACTTACAGTCCAGTCAGTTTAATTTCAGTGATAGGGAAGCTTCCGGAGATGATTGTTCCTGACACAGCTAGGATTTGTATGAAAAAGGTGGGTTGGTTAGAAAGAATAAGCATGCATTTCTAAAGAGAGAATCGTGTTTAACTAACTTCCTAGAGTTTCTTGAAGAGGTAACAGAAAGACTCCATGAGGGTAGTTCTGTCAATGTGGTGCACATGGACTTTCAAAAGGCACTTGATACAATGTCACACAATAAACTTGGCAGGAAAGTTATATGGAATAAAAGGGACAGTAACAATGTTGATGAAAAATTGGCTGAGTAATAGGTAGGAGAATGATGGTCAATGGATAATGAGAGCAGTAAGTAAAGGATACGGTATCATAGAATCCCTACAGTGTGGAAACAGGCCATTCAGCCCAGCAGGTCCACACTGCTCCTCTGAAGAGCGTCACACCCAGACCCATTCCCCTATAACCCTGCATTTTCCCACATCTAACCTAAACATCCCTAGACACTACGAGCAATTTAGCATGGCCAATCCACCTAACCTGCACATCTTTGGACTGTGGGAGGAAACTGGAGCACCCAGAGAAAACCCATGCAGACACGAAGAGAATGTGCACACTCCACACAGACAGTTGCCCAAGGCTGGAAACGAACCTGGGTCCCTGATGCTGTGAGGCTGCAGTGCTAATCACTGAGCCACTGTGCTGCCCATATTGTTGGCCTTTTTAACAGGGATATAGAGAACAAGAGAAAGGATGTCATGTTGAACTTATTAGGCCTTAGTCCTGGGCTCCACATTATAGCAAGGATGTGAATTCATTGTAGAGAGTGCAGAAGCAGTTTACAAGTATGTTTCCAGTGATGAGGAACTTCCGTTATGAGGATAGATTTGAAAAAATGGGGACAGTTCACCTTGCTGAGAAGAAAGCTAAAAGGAAATATGACAGAAGTTTTCAAAATCATGAGCAGGCTGAACATGGTAGATAAATGGAACATGACGAGGAGGACATAGATTTAAAGTGATATGTGAAAGTGAGGAAAATCTTTTCACCAGTCAAATAGTCAGAAAAATGGAATGCACTGTCTGGAAATGTGTGAAGGCAGGTTCAATTGAGATATTCAAGACAGCATTGGATGATTTTTTTGGAAGGGTGTGGGGGAAAAAAATGCAAGAGATTAGCAAACTGTAATGATGCTCATTTAATAAGCTGGTGCAGGCATGATGGGGTGAATGAACTCTTTCTGCACTGTAATACTTCTGTGCTTTCAAACGCCTACCATTGATATCTGCCCTCAAATCTTTGGAAATATATTTTTAAATACATTTGCAGACAGGAATTAGTGAAACTAATTGCTGCAAATACTAAGGTTTGAATGGTAGATACAAATTTAATTCACAGGAAAAATATTTGAATTCACTGTTTGTCACAACAACAGCTAATACAGTGATTTGATTTTTAGAAGTCCACTGCACTGTGAATTGCAGTAGTACCTCGGCCAATTTAGTCCTGTGCCTCCAGCAATGACTTCAGCTGCAGAAATGCAGTCATAACAATCTCACAATCAATACTTGTAGTCAATCAGTTGCTTTATAAATTTAGATCAAAATTGTTTTGCATATTATTAAATTATAAAGAAAAGCACTTTGGAATTAAATATTTTAACTCACAACAAATGATGAATGTAGCTGCTTTGGCCTGCCATTTCCACTTGAGTAACCAATTAATAGCTTTCATTTATCTTGTGATTAACTTGCTTCTATTCACCAATTATGAGTATCAAATTAGTAGTCGGAGTGGGATAGTCAGCCTCTTGGCCTATTCTGCCATTGCACAGGAACATGGCTTGAACTTCACTTCATTGCCTACTGCTTATGTCGTTTGGCTTCTTTGTTAGTTAAGAATCTGTCCAACTTTGCGTTTAAAAATATCCACATCCCTGTCTCCACTACTTCTTGGGGAAGAGAATGCCACAAAATTAATGACGCTCGATCTCTATCTCATCTTCATCTTAAATAGAAGCCCAATTACTGTCAAACTGTGTCCTATATTTCTTGTTCCTTCCTTAAGAAGAAAACAGCCTCTTGACATCTATTCTATCAATTTCATTCTTAATCTTACATGTTTTAATATGATCACTGTTTGTTTTTCTAATTGACAATAAATACAGACCAAATGTTTCCTCACAAGATAATCCTTTGATCCAGGAATCAATCAAATGAACTTGGCTGAAACACTTTTTATGTAATTCTGTTCTTTCTTTAAATGAAGACCAGTTGTTGTACTAAGTACGCTGGTGATACCACTACTAATATCCTTTGCAGTGTGATGAAACTTTCCTACCTATACGGTGCACTTTCTTTGTAATAAAGAACAACACTCCATTTCTTCTTCCTAATCACTTGCTGTACCCATTACTAACTTTGTGTACCAGGACTACAGATACCCCTGCAACACAGAATTTAGCAATCTCTTTCCATTTAAATAATATGCTGCTTCCTAACAAAGTGGACATTTCACATTTTCCCACATTATAGTTCATCTGCTAAGTTTTATCCATTCACTTAACCTATCTCTGTTTGCAAACTCCTTATATTGTTTTCATATCTTACTGTGCAACTGAAAACAAAGAACTGTAAATGCTGAGACCTGAGAAAAACAGAAATTGCTGGAGAAATTCATCTGGTGTGGCAGCATCTGTCAAGACAAAACAGCATTAACATCTTGAGTCTAGTGACACTTCTTCAGAATGGGTTCTGAAGAGGTTTCACCTCACGTAAAACATTAACTTTGTTTTCTCTTTACAGATGCTATCAGATCGGCCAAGTTTCTCCAGCAACTTCTGTTTATGTTTGCTCTGCAACCTATCTTTGTGTCTTCAGCAAATTTTGCAATCATGCATTTGTCCCTACATCCAAGTCATTGATGTAGATTGAAAGTAGTCAAGAAGCCATGACTAGTGCATGTGGCATACCATGCTTTACATCTTGCCAAACAGAAAATTTAAGAATTCTCTTTGTTTCCTGTTAGCTACCCAGTCTTTTGTTCCTGCTAATATGTTAACAGCTACAACATCAGCATTGAAATTATATTTGCATTTTTCATTTAGGTCTGTGGAAAGCTAAATTTCATTTAGAGGCTTCTTATTGCAGAAACCAACCCTGAAGTGAAGGTTGAGTACAAATATCAAAGAAACCCAAAGTTCAATGTGTTTGAAGAGCAGCACTTTGAACAATACATTCATTACATGCTCCTAAGATGCTGCTTGGCCTGCTATGTTCATCCAGTTGTACACTTTGTTACTCAGATTCTCCAGCATATGCAGTTCCTGGTATCTCTCACATTCATTACATGTTTGGATAAGGGTTTGGATTGTTGTTAAATTATTTGCTAATATTTTGAAATGCTGGATATATACCAAAGTAATTGCTTGCGGTAATGGTAATTTTTTTGGTAATTTAGTTATATTATTATTGCTAAGCTGTGGTCTGCTTATGATTTGCAAAGAGGGCAATTTCTGACTAGAAGAGTGATCACGCTTGAAATGATTCAGGTATATACTTCTCAAATAGAATACAGGCACATAGGATTATGTTTTAAGATAGGTTTTTCTGAAATTCTCCCCTTACCTGAATATTTGTTCATATATTCCACAGTACCTCTAAATCTGCATTCCCATCAAAGTGCTAATGCACACACATTTCGTCACCACTTTACACTTTTTCAAGTGTTCTAGTAATAACTGTATAATCTAGCGATAACTTATTTATAGTAAGTTGGCAGGATCTGTGGAGAAGGAAACGGAGTTAATGTTTTGAGAGATATAATTGCTATTCAGATCTTGTAGATTGGGAACATCCTTCCTGCATTTACCCTATTACCAGGGAGCCCAGAAACAGGCTCACAGTCGAAAGGTACACCGTAGACCATTTAGGACTGAGAAAAGAAAAAAGGCATTTTCACCCAGACAATGGAATTTTCTGCCTCAGAAAGCAGTTGAGGCCATAGATTGAATGTATTCAAGAAGGAGTTAGATATAGTTCTTAGGGCTAAAGGGATCAAAGGGTATGGGACAAAAGCAGGAACTGGGTACTGAGTAGAATGACCGGGCCCCGTCATATTGAATGGTGGAGCAGGCTCAAAGGGTCCTCCTTCCTGTGTGTCTCTGAATTGTAATTATTTTGCAGCAAATGTACTTTTTCTAAGTAGAGATCTTGATAACAATTGAGAGCTGTGACTTCCATGAACTTTGTTTAAAATTGCTATTGGTAATCCAGTTTACTATTTTCATACTGTATCAGTGATAATGGGAACTGCAGATGCTGGAGAATCCGATAATAAAATGTGAGGCTGGATGAACACAGCAGGCCCAGCAGCATCTCAGGAGCACAAAAGCTAACGTTTTGGGCCTGGACCCTTCATCAGAGAGGGTCTTCATCAGATGAAGGGTCTAGGCCCGAAACGTCAGCTTTTGTGCTCCTGAGATGCTGCTGGGCCTGCTGTGTTCATCCAGCCTCACATTTTATTATCTACTGTTTTCATACTGCCAGTTTGTGGATTGCTGTGGCTCAACAAGGCAGCTTATCAGCACCTTTGCAAGTCAGCAAGGGACGGGCAATAAATGCTGGCCCAGCCAGTGACACCCATGTCCCGCAACTGATTTTTTTTCAAGGAATGCAAAAAAAATTGATAGAGAAACTCAGGCCCACTGAAAAATATTTAATTAGAAATTGTGATGAGCTACACATGGGCAAAGAACCCTTTTTGTAACTGGTGAAATTGTCTCATCAAAACATTTTTGAATAATAAAATATATTTCTGCAGAGTGGATTTTTTAAAAAGTTTTACTCAGTTCCAATGGCCTGCTTCTACAAATGTGCTTTCATACAGCTGTAACAATTAGAATAGTTTAGTACTGAATTTGACAAGTCTACCTTCAATTATTTTTGTTTCCTCATTATCTGTGAGTACTCAATGTCTATTAAAATATTTCTTCTTTCTAGGTAATCCTCCCTCTAGTTTTACACATTCAATACTTAGGTTGCAATGAACCTTCTTTGTCATAAAATTTATGACAATGAGATATCCAACTGATCAACATAATTTCAATACTTTATCATCCCTGGTATTTAGAGTTTTAAAGAAGTAAATTACTAATGATTATTTGTTTACTATACATAACCTTAGTTTTGAAATTCTGTACTATGTGATACAACGACTCATCCTTTTCAATTAATTCGGCTTTGTTGTTTAAAACTGTCTATGAAGGTCCCAATTTTAGTGTCTGTTTACAGTTAAGTAATGAGCTTATTATCACTATCAATAATAAAAATTATAAATAAAGTCCACTGCCAAGATTTCCTCTTGCTATGTTGTGTTTGATAGATCAATGCCAATAATTCTGATCTTTAGACAAAGTCGATTTTTAAATAAATACTGAACCAAAGAAATCTTCACAGCATATTTATAATGCCGCTACATATAGCACCTAGAGCAATTTTAATGCTACTGTATTGTCAATGCTGAATAACGTAAGAAATGAAAACAGAAAATGCTGAAAATTTTTAGCAGGCTAGATAACATCAATAAAGAAAGAAACAGTTTTTTATAACTCATTTGTGTGAAGTGGTACCAGACTGCACCAGCGTTTATACCCCGTCGCTTGCTTCCCTTGAGAGAGTGGTGGTGATCTGCCTTCTTGAGCTGCTGCAGTCCATGTGTTGTAGGGGGATCAACAATGCTGTTAGCAAGAAAATTGTACGATTTTGAGCAAAAACATTGAAGGAATGACAATACCTTTACACATCAGGATAGTGAGTGACTTGGAAAGGAACTTGCAGATGGTGGATTCCAATATCTTTCTAGAAAGAAGTGGTTGTCGGTTGGAAAGTGCTATCCAAGCAGCCTCAGTGAATTTCTGCCATACATCTTGTAGATCAGACACATTATTGCTACTGAATGTTGGTGGTGGGTGGGGTGGATGTTTGTGAATGTGGTGCCAGTCACCTCTGCTGCTTTGTCCTGGGTAGTGTCCAGGATGCAGACAAGCTTTGAGGAATCAGGAGTTGAGTCATGCATTGCATGTTCCTAGCCTCAGATTTGCTGTTGTGGCCACTGTATTTATACACAAAGCCTTGTTCTTTTTCTGGTCAATGGCAAATTCTAGCATGTTGGTGGTGAGAGATTCACTGATGATAACATGAGTGAATATCAAGAAACGGTAGTTAAATTGTGTTTAGATTTTATGTATTGGTGATAGTCATTGCCTGGCTATTTGTGTGGCACAAATGTTACCTTCCAACTTTCCTGGAGATTGTCCAGGACCTGTTGCATATGAACATGGACTGCTTCAGTATCTGAGGAGTCATGAATGGTGCTGAACATTGTGCAGTCATTGGCAAACATTCCTACTTCTGAACTTATGATGGAGAGAAGGTCAATGATGAAGCAGCTGAAGATGTTTAACCCAGCACACAACATTGAGGGACTCCTGCAGAAATATACTGGAGCTGATGTGACTGACCTCCAGCAATCATAGTCATTTTCTAAGTGCCAGGTATGAGTCCAACCAGCATAGACCTCTTCTCCTAATTCCCATTTACTCCAGTTTTGCTCAGGCTCGTTGATGCCACACTCTATCAAATGCAGCCTTCATGTCAAGGGCATCACTGTCTTAAATTCAGAGATAATGGGAACTGCAGATGCTGGAGAATCCAAGATAATAAAATGTGAGGCTGGATGGACACAGCAGGCCAAGCAGCATCTCAGGAGCACAAAAGCTGACGTTTTGGGCCTAGACCCTTCATCAGAGAGGGGGATGGGGTGAGGGTTCTGGAATAAATAGGGAGAGAGGGGGAGGCGGACCAAAGATGGAGAGAAAAGAAGATAGGTGGAGAGAGTATAGGTGGGGAGGTAGGGAGGGGATAGGTCAGTCCAGGGAAGACGGACAGGTCAAGGAGGTGGGATGAGTTAGTAGTTAGATGGGGGTGCGGCTTGGGGTGGGAGGAAGGGATGGGTGAGAGGAAGAACAGGTTAGGGAGGCAGAGACAGGTTGGACTGGTTTTGGGATGCAGTGGGTGGAGGGGAAGAGCTGGGCTGGTTGTGTGGTGCAGTGGGGGGAGGGGACGAACTGGGCTGGTTTAGGGATGCGGTGGGGGAAGGGGAGATTTTGAAACTGGTGAAGTCCACATTGATACCATTAGGCTGCAGGGTTCCCAGGCGGAATACGAGTTGCTGTTCCTGCAACCTTCGGGTGGCATTATTTGTGGCACTGCACCCCCCTACCTACTAACCTCATCCCACCTCCTCGACCTGTCTGTCTTCCCTGGACTGATCTATCTCCTCCCTACCTCCCCACCTATACTCTCCTCTCCACCTATCTTCTTTTCTCTCCATCTTCGGCCCGCCTCCCCCTCTCCCCCTATTTATTCCAGAACCCTCACCCCATCCCCCTCTCTGATGAAGGGTCTAGGCCCGAAACGTCAGCTTTTGTGCTCCTGAGATGCTGCTTGGCCTGCTGTGTTCATCCAGCCTCACATTTTACTGTCTTAAATTCAGTTCGTTTATCCATGTTTGATCCAAAGTTGTAATGGTTCAGGAAATGAATGGCCCTTATGGAATCCAAACTGGCATCACTGAACAGGTTATTGCTGAGCAGATGCTGCTTGATTGCACTGTTGATGAAACCTTCCATCAATTTACTGATGATCAAGAGCAGTCTGACGGGGCAGGGTGGGAGTGTACGGCTTAATCAGCAGGTTAGATTTATCTTGCCTTGTATGTGCAGGGCATACCTGGGCAATTTCCATGTCGTCAGATAGATGCAAGTATTGTAACTGTACTGGAACAGCTATGCCTGTGACGTGTTCTGGAGCACAGTTTGTGTTTGTTTCCAAAGCCTTTGCAGTATCCAGTACATCAAACCATTTCGTGATATCACACGGACTCAATCAAATTGGCTGAAGACTAGTATCTGTGATACTCGGGATGTTTAGAAGAGGTCAAGGTGGATCATCCATTTGGTACTTCTGGCTGAAGTTTTCTGACTGCTTCAACCTTATCTTTTGCATTGATGTGCTGGGATTCCACCATCTTTGAGGATGGAGATAATTACTAATTCCAGTGAGTCATTGAATTGCCTACTACCATTCACGACTAGATGTGGCAGGACTGCTGAGCTTAGATCTGATCCGTTGGTTGTGGAATCACGCAGCTGTGTCTCTCACTTGCTCTTTATGCTGTTTTGCATGCAAATAGTCCTGTGTCGTATCTTCCTCAGCTTGACACTGGAGTTTTGGGTATGCCTGGTGCTGCTCTCCGCATATCCTCCTGCACTTTTCATTGAAGCAGGTTGGTCCCTCCGCTCAAAAACAGAAATTGCTGGAGAACTTTATGGTCTGACAGCATCTGTGGGGAAAAGAAAAGCATACTTAAAGTTTCAAGTCCAGTGATCTGTGTTCAGATTGACTCAAAACATTGAATCTGATTTCTCGGCATAGTTGCTACTAAACCAGCCGAGTTTCTCAAGCATTTTTTGTTTTGTTTCAGATTTCCAGCATCTGCTATTTTTTGTTTTTTATTTTTTTTTCTGATCCCCTGGCTTGATGCTAATGGCAGGGTGGAAGATACACCAGGCCGTGTGGTTGCAGATTCTGTTGAAGCACAATTCTGCTGATGGCCCACAGTGACTCATTAATGCCCAGTCTTGAGCTGCTAGATCTGTTCAAAATATGACCCATTTAACACAATGACAGTGGAACACAACACAATGTAAGGCACTATTAACGGGAAGCTGGAACTTTGTCTCCATAAGGACTGTGTGGTCCCTCTTACAAATATGGTCATGGACAAATGCACCTACAGCAGGCAGATTGGTCAGAATGAAGTCAAGTCTGTTTTTCCTTTTTGTTGGTTCTCTCACCAACTACTGCATTGTCAGCCTAATAATTATGTCCTTTTGAACTTGACCAGCTCAATCAGTAGTGGTGGTGTTGAGCCACTCTTGGTGGTAGACATTGAAATTTCCCATCAGAGTACATTGTGCACTCTTGCTACCTTCCCTGCTTTTTTCCAAGTGTTGCTCAATCCAAAAGAACAACGATCCTTCCGCTGATAGAGAACGTTGTGTATAAGAGGTGTCCTTGTCCATATTTGAACTGATGCCGTGGAATTTCGTGGTGTCCCGAATCTAGGTTATTGTGTTAAATATTTGCAAGGAGGCAGGGTGCAGGTAAGCATGAAAATGACTGAAAAGTTTTGTAGGATCTCAACACTTGGTAACTCTGTCCCACCCGGAGCCATCCTCAAATGATCAACCTTGGGACTCTTGAAAGCAATGACTTCAGTTGGGAGAAGGTCAAAGGTCTGTGAGCAGGAGGGTGACAATCAGGTCTGGGAGTGACTGGACACTAGTGATCAGAGCTGTTAAAGACTAAAGGCAACCTTAAGGGGCTTGCAGAGTACTTCTGTTCCATTTCCTCTGTAAGGGGTTTTGAAAATCTCACTGACTGAGACTGACAGATCTGACATCCATTTCACTGCTGAATGCCCTGACTGTAGCTCCTAGGGTCCTAGAAATTTAGCTCCTAGAATCTGATGTAAAAATATCACTCAGGTGTTTTATTGTTTCATGAGGGAATACTCAGATGTGTTAATATCAGACAGCATTAAAGTGGCAGCTTGCAAGTATGGAGGAGGTTAAGGCCTCATTGCAAACATTTTAGTTTTGAAACTCTTCTCACATGGTGAGAGAGTGTCCACGTTGTTACAAGTTCAGAAATTGTCGTCAGAACGGATATCAGACACTAATTCTGTAGTACATTTTTGCTATAACTCTTCAACAAGATGATGATAGACTTCAGTTCCCAGTCTACTTTTTTTCCTCTTGAGATCAGCACTATAGATTAGATCATTTTTGCTGGAATGGCTTGAAATTGTTCTCTATGTATGTATGTATGTATTCATGTTGGTTTACAAACAGTTAATCCTGGCAAAAAAAATAAGTCATTTGAAGTTAACATGAAGGGAAGTTTCTTTTTATGATTTTGTGAATTAGTAAATACATTTTCTGATTCAAACTGTTAGCCATTTCTGTTGATTTCAGAGAAATTTTATGATCATTTTAGTTGAATTATTTGTACATACTTTCATCCTAAAATTGTCTATAATGAATATTGTTTATTAGCAAATACTAGACAAATAGAGACCAGAGAGTTATCCTGAACTCTACCCCTCTCCATGACAACATAACCTTGTTTCTTCTATCCTCAAACTGATCTTTAATTCAGTTATCCCTCACTTAGAATCTTCAGCTAACCCCTTGCTGTTTTATCGCACCTTCTCCTATTAGGGTCCTTATTAAATAAACTTCTGAATTTCAATTTACTGTAGGAGTAAGGCAGCCACTAAAGCCCTACATTTTAATTACTTTACCTTTAAAACAACAATCTTCCAGAACTTTTAATGTTCATATTGTTATTGCTGCAGCATAGTCTGGAGCCCACAGAGTCCTGAGAAAAACCTGACACAGTTGACTTTGAGGGAATTACCTGAGAAATTGAAAATTCCATTGTGGCAATAACCCTAATTTGCATCCCTCTGAAAATGATCCTTAAAGTCAGAGATTTCGAAGGATTCAAGCTCACTTATGCTTCATGGTTACGTAGGAAATATTAGGATTTAAAACCTACTGAAATTCCTGTCCAGCTATTAAATTGAACCAGGAATTCAGCACTGATCACAGTCCTTCAACTTACACCCTGACCCATGACATCCTGGATGCCCTGACCTAACCCACCCTGACTTGACAACCATTCCCCTTGGGGTAACACTGCTGGCCTGTATCATTTGTGTTACCCTCCCCTCATACTACACTGACTGGCACGGCACCCTTTCCATCCCACCATGCTCCCTGAAGTGATGCCCCTTTTCGATCTGACCACTTTCCCCTGAATTGACGTCAATCCTCTAAACCTGTGTCATTACCCATCACCCCTCACGTGCAACTTACCCGACTCACTGTCAAAGTAGATGATAGCAGCTATTGGATATGTTTGCATGGAAAACGGCACATTTACTCCTGGAAGAGGGAGGTAGTTTCAAGGATGATCTTCTCTGGCATTGGCTGTAAAGATTCCTTGGATTGTTCTTTGCTGTTTTGTGAAAGATTCCAGTCTAGAAATGACCATGGTGCCATCTGGATGTAAATATGCATCTGTCTGATCAGTGTTGGAGGTAGGGCCATGACCTCTCCAATATTAGCATAAATTATGAAATAAATATATACAACATTGGCAATACTGTGTAAATGCAACTTTTTTTTGGTTTGCTTTGAAATTACACAAGTTAAAGTAAGTTTCTCAGGATTTTCCTACTGCCTAAAGGCAGAGCTGCTGCTTGCTCTTTAAAAGGCAAATAACAGTCAAGATTTGAGATGAGGACACTTCAGTACTGCTCCAACTCCCCAGCTGGGTTTTCACATCTGTGAGCCCAGCCATATTTTTATCAGGTATCAGATATGGACTGGCCTTCACAAGGGACACACAGAGCCCATGGGAACAACCAAGCTGCAGCTATCCAGGATGTTTGTTTTGAAGTTAACCAGATCAGGCTCTTTGCATGAGGATAAGACCATTTCTGGTTGGATGGAGTCTAGAAAACTATATGCCTGCCTTCAACACACTTTCAACTTTACCAGGGCTCTTGCTAGCTACTCACATCCAGATGCCGGAGAGTTATCTGAAATTGGTCTTGTAGATACCTTCCCCGTGAAAATTGCATGCCACCTGTTGACCTAGCAAAGTCCAATAGGGCCAGGAGGAGGGAACAGCAATTTTCAGCATATCCTCTGGGATCATGATCAGAGGAATTTTGGAGAAATTGCTATTTACTTGTATATCAGTCTAAGTAAGAGGAATGAATTATGATTTATTAGATTGGTTCTCTACAGTTAGGTTAAAGTTAATTATCCTGCTTATTGATTTCTCATTCTCGATTGTTCACTGCTTTGCCTCTTTGGTTATATTTCCGCATGTTCTAGCTCTTCGTATCTTTTCTGTCACACAGAAGCACATATTTGTTCATGTAGATAGCCAATTATGTCTATCAACTAGGAAGCTGGACAATGGAAAGTATGTTCCTGCTTTGGAGAGCTGTGCTGACAGCCTTTTGCAAATATGGATCCTAAGAAACTACACTCGTCAAGAAGTTTTCAGGAATATATTTTACAGCCCAACTGATTATTTTCTTTAAAATAACATTCAAAAATAGAGGTCAGTAATCACGCTTTGTAAAATTCTGTTTTGATAGCGAATTAGTATTTATAGTACAGTGCTGATTAGTATAGTCATATGTAACTTTTCAATTATGTTTTGATTCATATATGCAGACAACAATTATCAGGAACGGTTGGTTGGACAAAATCAAAACACTACGGGACTTGGCTACATAATTGAAAAGTTACAATTTTCAGTAAAATGTGTTTGCTTTTTAAAATCTTATGACGTGACTATACTTTAGAAATACTTTACTGGGTTTTGGATCATCCAACAATTGTGGAAGATGCTATATAAATTCAAGCCTTTCTTTTATAATCCATAATAAAAATCCCAACAATCACTTTGTTGCCACGCTTTCAATATATTAAGGGACTTTTCTGTGTTTGTTTCCTTTAAAAAAAACTTTTTTTATCTTTAGAATTGACGAGTCAATCATGGTCAGCTTTTGAAATCATATTTTAAATGCACTGAAACTTTGACACAGGGAGCCATTCATTAAGTTTGCAGATGACACTAAAGTCGGTGGAGTGGTGGACAGTGTGGAAGAAAGTTGCAGGTTGCAGGGAGACTTGGATAAACTGCAGAATTGGCCTGAAAGGTGGCAAATGGAGTTCAATGCGGATAAATGTGAGGTGATTCACTTTGGGAAGAATAATAGGAAGGCAGAATACTGGGTAAATTGAGAGATTCTTGGTAGTGTGGATGTGCAGAGGGATCTTGGTGTCCATGTACATAGATCCCTGATAGTTGCCACCCAGGTTGATAGTGCTGTTAAAAAGGCTTATGGTGTGTTAGGTTTCATTGGTAGAGGGATTGAGTTCCGGAGCCATGATGTCATGCTGCAACTGTACAAAACACTAGTGCAGCCTCATTTGGAATATTGTGTGCAGTTCTGGCCACCCCATTACAGGAAGGATGTGGAAACATTGGAAAAGGTGCAGAGGAGATTTACCAGGATGTTGCCTGGCCTGGAGTGCAGGCCCGATGAATAAAGGATGAGGGACTTGGGTCTGTCCTCATTGGAGAGAAGGAGGCTAAGAGGGGATCTAATAGAAACATACAAGATGATCAGAGGATTAGATAGGGTGGACAGTGAGAGTTTTTTTCCAAGGATGATGACTTCAGCTTGTACAAGGGGGCATAGCTACAAATTGAGGGGTGATAGATTTAAGACACATGTCAGAGGCAGGTTCTTTACTCAGAGAGTGGTAAGGGCGTGGAACAATGTAGTTAACGCAGCCACATTAGGGGCATTTAAACAGTCCTTGGATAAGCATATGGATGAGGATGGGATAGTGTAGGGGGAGGGGCTTAGATTAGTTCACAGGTAAGTGCAACATCGAGGGCTGAAGGGCCTGTTCTGCGCTGTATTGTTCTATGTTCTATGGAGGTTAAAGGAGTTTTTACAAGAGGAATTTCAGCTCCAATGTGTATGCTTACAGTGGAAACTTCCATATAGTGAACAGCAGGTATGTCCTTGCGGTTTTGATCCTGAAAAGCTTAATTATCATCATTGTTTACGCTTTCCAGAGGTTTTGAAGTGATTCAAAGGTTATGGTGCTTGTATATTATATAAAATACTCATTCAGATAAGTGGAGTGGCAGCAATGGTTCAGTGGGTAGTACTCTTGTCTCAGTTAGGATATGGTGGTTCAAGTCCCACGCTGAGGCTTGAATACAAAAATAAAAGCTGCCGATGTAGTATGGAAGGAGTTCTGGACTGAAAGGCAGTTTTTAGGATATGACAGTAAATTAAGTCTTGGCCTACTTTCTGTGTAGACATAAAAATCTGTGGTACTATTCTGAAGAAGAGCAGAGGCGTTACCCCTGCAATCCTGGCTTATATTTATCTCAACCTAGATCACAGAAACTGATTTTTTTTTTGGTTATTATCATATTGCTGTTTGTGGGGGATTACTGAGTGAATAATTGGTTACCGTGTTCATTACATTACAACAGTGATGGTACTTCAAAAGTATTTTATCACCTGTACAGCTTTTTTGAGACATCCAGTGATTATTGAAAGCACTGTATAAATGCAAGTCATTTTTCATTTTCTTCATCTCAATCACACAATTATGTTTGAGTTATATTACAATACCAAAGTTATAAAGTAAAACAACAATTAGAATAAGAATGATTTCCTGTAATGAGTGTCAGTTTATGAATGGGTATACCTATAAAGCATGTTCCAGGATTTTCAAAAAATTGTGAAAAATAGATTAATACAAGGTTGTTGACTTGCTCACCAAGCTGGCTTGATTTTGTTGAGACATTTCACCGCCATGCTACGTGACATGATCAGTGGAGCCTCCAATGAAGCGATGTCATTCTGCTCCGCTTGGAATTTATACTGTCTGGTCCATTATGGTGAGTGCTGTCATTTCCAGTTTTGACCTCTTTGGGGTTTGTATATGAGGTCCACTACCATATGTTAGTTTATTGAAGTATGGGTGGAGAACCATGCCTCTCGGAATTCCCATGCATGCCAATGTTTGGCTTGGGCTACTATGGTTACCTTGTCCCAATTAAATTGATGACATTCCTTGTCTGAATGTACTGATATTCAGGAGAATTTGTCGTGTCGTTTTGCTGCTAGCTGATGTTCATGTACTCTAATGGCTAGTTTCCTTCCTGTCTGTCCAATGTAATGTTTGTGGCGGTCATTGCATGGTATTTTATAAACCACGTTTATTCCGCATGTTGTGGGAATGGGGTCTTTAATCCTTGTAAGTGCATGTCGTAGAGTGGCTGTGGGCTTGTTCAATCAACAAACATATAAGAATTAGACCCCATATACAAACCCAATCAGATCAAAACCGGAAATGACAGTACTCACCATAATAGACTGGATAGTGTAGATTCCAAGCGGAATAGAATAACATCGCTCATCGGAGGCTCCACTGATGATGTCACCTAGCATGGTGACAAAATGTCTGAAAGAGCCAGCTCGGCGAGCAAGTTAACAACTTTGTCAACAACCTGAGTTACAGATGTTTGCCAAAACTTTAGATTTATATGTGATTGAACAATTACATTGAAGAAATCACTTAAATCTACATTTCATTTTCCTTTTGCAGTTGTAGATTACATATAGTATTCTAATGCACCACTAACTTTATAAAATTACAATCTTACCGAAGTTGTTCCAAATCTCACTGACTGACCAAGACAATAGGGCTCAATAGTTCCAGCGTCCTTGATGAATTGCTGAAAGTCCAATGGAGAGATATTTCAGACACCAATTAATTTCAATTTAATCCTATCTAAAATCCTGGAGCCTGCCGGTTTAAATATTGTTGGGTGCCACAGGATGGCAATTCCTGCCAACAACTGGTTATCTGCGTCAGATCAGCCCATATATATCAACTCATTGTGGAATGGGTGCAGAGCCCAAAGCCACTGTTACCTGCAGTTTACAAATACCAGTAGTGTGCAGGCTAAATTAAATGGCATCTGAACCAAATGCAAAGCTTAAGTCTACAAATGTTTCTAACCTGTAAAGGAGATGTTAAAATGCATCAAAGGAGGGATACATGTAGTTCCGCTATAATGCGTGTTTTGTTAACGCAAATTGGCTGTATTGTGATTGAATAGTGGATGCTGTTTGGATAACGAGAACTTTCTGCTATATAGGGCAAAGTGATTTTCCGTAGTAAATTCCCTATAACCTGATTTTCCATGGCGATTTTCTATAGCACAAGACCACACAAGAACACAACTATTGCATCACAGGGTTCACCTTGTCCTTACCTACCATCCCAAAGTATCCACATCCAGAAGATCATCAGACATCATTTCCGCCATGTCTAGTGAGATTCCACCACCAGGCACATATTCCCCTCCTCTCCCTTGTCCATCTTCTGCAAGGACAGTTCCCTCTGGAACACCCTGGTCCACACTTCCTTCACCCCCAACACCTCTCCACAGCCCTATGGCACCTTCTCCTGTAACCGGCGAATGTGCAACACCTGTCCATTTACCTCCACCGTCCCAGTATCCAAGGGCCCAAACACCTTCTAGGTGAAGCAACATCTATACTTCCCACAATTTAGTCTACTGCATTCATTGCTCACAATGTGGTCTCCTCTACATTGGGGAAACAAAGTGTAGACTGGATAACCACTTCGCAGAACATCTACGTTCTGTTTGCAAAAAAAGACACTGAGCTGCCTGTTACAAACCAGAAGAACTGCGGATGCTGGAAATCAGGAAAAAAAAACAGAAATTGCTGGAAAAGCTCAGCAGGTCTGGCAGCATCTGTGAAGAAAAAATCCCAGTTAAGGTTTCGGGTCCTGCGACCCTTTCTCAGAATGACCCTGCCCCACTAACAACTATTCACCCTCACAGCCTGATTGTTACTAACTCCTTTGTCTGTCCAACTGCTCTTCTCTCTCTCTGAGCTCTATCATATCATTTACTCCCTACCCCATCCCCCTCCCTATTTTCTGCATCTAAGCCAATGTTTTCCCAGTTACCGTCTGAAGAAGCGCCACTGGATCTGTAACATTAACTGATTTTTTTTTCTCCGTAGGTGCTGCCAGACCTGCTGAGCTTTTCCAGCAACTTCTATTTTAGTTTCAGACCAGTGTTGGAACTGGCTTTTAGCCCCTGTACTTGTCAAGTTTTGAAAGAAAGAAATGCAATCATGTGTCTCACCCAGACTGATGTCTTTTCTCCCATCATTCACAGTTTGACCTACAGTTCAGTTTATTGTGTTACCTTCGAAGCTCCCTTTGACAGCTTCAGGTGTCAAATTCCTGATACACTGTCCAAAGCGCCACTTTTATCCAAAGTCTACCTTTGGCTAGATCACTTTTTCAAAAAAAAAGCATATTTTGAGGAAATGTTTGAGTTACACAAAAAGATGGGTAGACTGGGATTGTTTTCTTTGGAGCAGAGGAGTCTGAGGAGGGCCTTGGTTGAGATATGTAAAATTATGAGGGGCTAGATAGAATAGGCAGAAAGGAACTTTTCCCTTGAAGGTATCAATGACCAGGTGGCATAGATTCAACAGATTTTCTGAAGAAGGGTCTAGCCCAAAACGTCAGCTTTCCTGTTCCTCTGATGCTTCTTGGCCTGCTGTATTCATCCAGCTCTACACCTTGTTATCTCTTTACCATAGATTTAATTGAATTGAGTTAGATTTATCGTCACACGTACTCACATGAATACAGTGAAAAGTTCACAAGTTGCCGCTAATTGCACTATTTTAACTACACAGGCACCTAGCTACAGATTCATGAGTCCCAACACTTAGGAAAAAATGTAGAAAAATAAAGAAATAAAAAGTCCAGTATTACAGTCCTTCCATAATAATATAATTTAAAAAAGAAAAATAAATTGAAAGAATTTAAGACACAGTCTCCTGCATTTCCTGCACCTCATCCCTCACACCCCACCCCCACAATAACCGCCCAAAGAGAATCCCCCTAGAACCTCACATACCACCCCATGAATCTCCGGATACAACGCATCATCTTCCGACACTTCGGCCATCTACAATCCGATCCAACCACTGAAGACATTTTTCCGACCCCACCCTTGTCTGCCTTCCGGAGAGACCACGCACTCCGTGACTTCCTTGTCCGCTCCACACTCCCCTCCAACCCCGCCACACCCGGCACTTTCTCTTGCAACAGCAGGAGGTGCTTCACCTGCCCCCACACCTCCCTCAGCCCCATCCCAGGCCCCAAGATGACTTTCCACATCAAGCAGATGATCCAGCCTCGGGTAACTGTCTGTGTGGAGTTTGCACATTCTCCCCGTGTTTGCATGGGTTTCCTCTGGGTGCTCCGGTTTCCTCCCACAGTTCAAAGATGTGCATGCTAGGTGGATCGGCCATGCTAAATTGCCCGTAGTGTTCAGGGGTGTGTGGGTTATATGGGGACGGGGATGGGTCTGGGTGGGATGCTTCAAGGGGCAGTGTGGACTTGTTGGGCCGAAAGCCTGTTTCCACTCTGTAGGGAATCTGATTCAATTCTAATTCACCTGCACATCTGCCAACGTGGTATACTGCATCTGCTGTACCCAGTGTGGCTACCTCTACATTGGGGAAACCAAGCGGAGGCTTGGGGACTGCTTTGCAGAACACCTCCGCTCAGTTCACAATAAACACCTGCACTTCCCAGTTGTGAACGATTTCAACTCCCCCTCCTATTCCTCAGATGACATGTCCATCCTGGGCCTCCTGCAGTGCCATAATGATGCCACCCGAAGGTTGCAGGAACAGCAACTCATATTCCACTTGGGAACCCTGCAGCCTAATTGTATAATGTGGATTTCACCCGCTTCAAAATCTCCCCCCCTCCCAACTGCATCCCAAAACCAGCCCAGCTCGTCCCCGCCTCCCTAACCTGTTCTTCCTCTCACCTATCCCCTCCTCCCACCTCAAGCCGCACCTCCATTTCCTACCTACTAACCTCATCCTGCCCCCTTGACCTGTCCGTCCTCCCCAGACTCCCCTATCTTCTCCTCTATCCATCTTCAGTCCGCCTCCCCCTCTCTCCCTATTTATTTTAGTGTCCTCTCCCACCCCCCATTTCTGATGAAGGGTCTAGGCCCGAAATATCAGCTTTGAGCTCCTAAGATGCTGCTTGGCCTGCTGTGTTCATCCAGCCCCACACTTTGTTATTTTGGATTCTCCAGCATCTGCAGTTCCCATTATCTCTGATCACAATTTAAGACAAAGTCCATTTCACAGCTCAGGGCTTGAAGACCCAAACCCTATCAGAATCCCTGGCCGGACCCACCATGATGCTGAAGAAAACATCACATGGAATCACAGACGGATTGATGCCACTACAAAAAGTTCCAGACCAATGCTGATGTAAACAGCCACCAAAAGGATTCCCAGGCTGCCCCTGAAGCTGCCCAAAGAAACACCAGGCTGGGTCAGACTAACCATGCCTCCATAAAGATGCTGCAGAAGCCTCAAGCAAACCTGGGCAATTGGAATCCCAGGCCCGCACACGGCCATGAGGAAAAGCTGGATCCAGACCACATTCTCTGCTGCAGCAGCCTCCTGGAACCTCCTTCCTCACCAGGAGCCACCAAAAGAAGCTAAGATGAACTTGATGTTAGAAAAAAAAACCCAAAAGCAGGGAGAAAAAGATGCACTGAGCCTTATGATAAGAAGCAGATGGGCCCGGAGCCTGCGTACTTCCAACCCTGCCGCTGTCATATTTTCTGGTAAGGTAAGTGTTAGGAGTTTTAGAAGGGATGTGAGGAAATTGTTTTTCACCCAGAAGGTGGTAAGAATCTGGAATTCACCGCCTGGAAGGGTGGTGAAGGCAGAAGTAATATTTCAGAAGTATTTACACTTGTGATGCCAGGACATACAGTGTCACCAATTTAGCAGTGTCATGGTCTGCATTGGAGATGACCTCATTGCTAAATTCATGGGTCCCTTTAATGGGATTCCAAACTAACATTTAAAATAAACATTAGTTCCTTCATATATAATTTAGGGCCTTATTCAAATTACAGGCCAGTTTTTCAAAATGTGTTGACTGAGTGGGGTAGGAAGTAGGTCAGGAAGCCTCCTGTGCCACCTTGTGGTTAGAGGCCGCTCTGCAGTATGGTTACACAAAGAACAGACACACAGCTCCAACATGAGACTCCAGGCAGCTGGTCTGCCAAATCAGTGGCTAATGAAAGCTTTAGAAATCCGGATTATATGCCAACTCAGTATTACAAAACATCAGATGCAGAGCAATCTCCAATTTTTATCAAGGAGGACAGTCAGTCAATCTGCCCCCCATACCCCCCTACTATGACCTCATGATCCTGGGCTTCAGATAGATGTGTTATGAGCTGCAAACAATACCTGATGCTGCAGACAACAAAAATGGTGCTGCTGTACAAGCTCAACTCTCACTTCTCTGGGATCGGGACCGTCCCCAAAGTCCTTGAATCTGGGGAAGATTCACTGCTGCCCAGTTAAGCGCCTAATGTAGCAGGGCAGACAAAATAATACAACACAAGTATAATGCGACAGCTCATCACCTACATTAAATTCTACCCAGAGAGTCAATTCAAATTTATTTACAGTTCTGAATCAAATTAAAATTTAAGAAGTGTTTCTTTTTCCTGAGAAATCATAATGTATTCCATGATGATTGCAATTCAATGAACTACAGATTACAATGTCTTTTATCATACAAACATTTAAAAAGAGAGTCAAAACAAGATTCAGTTGTTTACCATGTTCTCTCCATTATGCAATGATCCTTGCCTTCAGGCATTTTCCTTCAAGTAATTTCTGTAGAAATTACTTTTGGTTATTTGTTACAGTAAGTGAATCTTACAGAAGCTAGTTTTAGACAAGCCTCAGGTCTACAGGATAAGGTGCGTAACCAATGCATTCTATAAAATATGCAGCTGATAGCTAGCCAAAATATTTACATAACAAACTGTAGAGCTGGATGAACACATCAGACCAAGCACAATCTTAAGAGCACAAAAGCTGATGTTTCGGGCCTAGACCCTTCATCAGAAATGGGGGAGGGGGAGAGGGCTCTGAATTAAATAGGGAGAGAGGGGGAGGTGGATCGAAGATGGATAGAGGAGAAGATAGATGGAGAGGAGACAGACGAGATAGAGAGGCAGGGATGGAGCCAGCCGAGTTGAGTGTCGGTGGGGAGGTTGGAAGGTGATAGGTCTGTCTAGGGAGGATGGACAGGCTTCCGTAGGCAGGTACTAAGAAAGGTGATGTGGCTGTAATACCTGGTTTGCTTCAGGACATGGTTAAGCAGTTTCAAGGCCAAGGAGATTACAAGAGAATTGCAGTGGGAGAGAGATCCCCTGAGGTTTGTCCGGAGGGAGGAGGGTAACTTCTTCAGGTTAGGCATCCCTAGAAGAGGCTTCGCAGTGAGGTTAAAATTGTATCAGAGATCTCTCCCTATTTATTTCAGAATCCTCTCTCCCTCCCCCATTTCTGATGAAGGGTCTAGGCCTGAAATACAAGCTTTTTTGCTCCTAAGATGCTGCTTGGCCTGCTGTGTTCATCCAGCTCTACACTTTGTTATCTCAGATTCTCCAGCATCTGCAGTTCCCATTATCTCTGATAGAATTTTTACGGTGTTTCTTTTCAGGATTGTGCAGCCGACAGCAAGATTGGGTATTTTCAACTAAACTTGCAACACTTTACTCTCGTATCTCTATGATTCACTTTAGTAAAGTGTTGTTGCAAGTGATAATGCATGAGAATCTCACATATATACCATTTTGATAGTTTGCCCTTTATTCTGTATTGGAATGTAATCCTATATTTACTGCAAATTGAAGATTTACAAATGATCATCATCTTGTGAATTATAATAGGTGCTTGCTTATATTTTTACTTATGGACCAGTAGGTCCTTGCTGTAATGACCATGGATCATAACTGTGATTGCTAATGGATATTTTTATTATGTTTAAAGAGAACATGCAGCCAAGAAAATGACCAGAGACTCTAAATTCTGAGCAACATAATTCAGTGACTGTCTGGAAGGCCTATGTGGCATATAGCCAGCTTAGAGGAAGACCCTTGAATTTTACATTGTTGTGTGTTGAAGAAGCTTCACAAAGGAGAAATGCATTGTAAACTGAAATGTAATCTCCTGTGAATCGTCTCAAACTGTGAACACATTGGGAGAAAAGAGACCACTCTGGGTGAGAGATATCGTTGTGTTTTCCCCTTCAAGAATACACAAGAACAGGGGTTAAAAGTCATTTTCAATCCTAGTCTGTTAGTGAGTGAAAGAATGAGGTAAAGGTGTGAGGATCACAACTGTGAAAAGCTCTAATTATCCCTGTGCTGGAGAAAAATGACAGAAAATTTTGCTTTGCTGGAAGCTAAAAAGAAAACAAAGCCACAGTTAAAAGGAAACAAGCTAGAGGGCTTTCAGCTGACCAGCAAAGCCAAACATCTCAAAATCAATTGCTTGCTAACCAATATCAGTGGTACCTGTTTGACCTGACCTCACCCCTTCAAGTCCCTTCATCTGTCCTTAATAGTTCACAGAGACTGATCCATAGATTGTTTGTCAGTTTAATCATTTTTTTGGATTCACCTCTCATTTCTGACCTGCGCATATGTGTGTTTGTGTTATTATTTATTCTCATGTTTGGAAGCTAATTTTCTTGTTACCTCATGAAAGGTTAAATTGGCTGCTTCTAAAACATAAAATCAATTGGTCTGTGAGAACACCGTCCATAAGAGAATGGGTCCTTTTATGAATTAATCTTGTTGCGAGTAACTGAGCTGGAGACAGGTGATAAAAGAAAGGAACTGCCTCCTCATCTGGGAGCTTGACATTTGGGGTGACCTCGCCTGGGGATTGGTTTTATCATCACTTAGCATTGTTAATAACAGAGTGACAATATAGACATTTAGCGTTGCCTGTTTCACTTTAGCATTATTTTTCACAGATTTCTCTTCTCTAGATTCCATTCACATAGATCTCTCCCCCAGTTCTTCTGCTTTTGCCTTCAGTCCCTTTTCTCTTTGCTGTATCCCTACCTCCCAGCATTGCCTGCTTCCAGGCTTGCTGGTGCTCCAGGTCTCACTTCTTCTCCCCTGGTCCTTGCTGCCCAGTGTCATCGCCCACACCCCACCCTGGCCTCTGTTCTTGCCTTAAGCCCCGGGGCTCTTCTCATTGCTGGTTCTGCTCCTAGCTTCACTGCTGCCTTTGCTCATTTCTGAACTCTCACTGAGTTTTTGAACTGTGTCTAGTGGCAACCTTTGGTCAGCGCAGATGAGTGTGCACTTTCAGCTGATACCTGCATTATTCAGTTTGTATCACTAGATGGAGCCCAGTCAATCAAAAAATACTAACATGATGAAGGTATCTCATATTTCTTTCATGTTTGGTAGTGTTTGTGTTGTGCAAGTGATTCCAGCCTGGAATACACAATCATGAACATGTATAGTGCAGAATTTCAACCTGTACGTTTTCTTTTCAGTGCAAGAAATATCTAAAGGAAGTGAATTTTGAATGAATCATTTGCTTTGTGACTGAAGGTGAACTATCTACATGCTGAGAATAAAAAAAGTGTAATTTTGTAAATAAATATTGTTACTTATTTTAATGAAACAATAAGTTATAGCAGCTTTGTGCTCAAGATGAGTAGGAGGCCTCAAACATCTCGCAAGCACTGCTATTTTTGGGACTGTTACTCAGATGTGTTAATAAACATGCAGATGCACACCATGGGATTTTTTTTTAAAGGGGTAGTTTTATACTTGATATCCTTTTGCTGCTGAGCAGAGCTCCCTGTTTCTTGTGTCCTGTTCATTATCAACTTTGTAATTGCTGGATAAATTATATTGACTCATGGGCCCTCAACTCTTAGAACAGTACAACATAGGAACAGACCATTCAACAGTGCCCACCATGGTGTCGTTTCTAAATCAATCCCATCTCCCTGCACGTGGTCCATATCCCTCTATTCCCTACCTGCTCATGTGTCTGCTTAAGTGCTTCTTAAACATCACTATCATACTTGACCCTGCGGCCCTAAAGGCACTCTCAATCCTATGCTGGACCGCAAGTTGGGACTTTGATCTATCAATATTGGACTGGCACTCCAAATGATTTGCAGTGTGAGCTTTGCTGTCTTTTACTTGGAATAAAGCCATGACCGTCACCAGCAAGTTACAATATTTCTCAGCTAGCTCAGTCACAGCTTCATGGGCTGGATTGCACATGCTCCCCTTGGTAGGACTTCTCTCCTTGGGCCTGAAACTGCCCCATGTGTGGTAAATTTACCCAGTTCCTCTGACTCTGCTCTCGAATTTTGGCCTGCATTTGCTCAATTTTGTCCTTGGCATACCCTAGGTCTTCCTTAGACTTTACGTTTTCAACTTCTCTCCCTTTCACTTGTTCCTACAGCTGGCTGTGGTTGTAGCCTCACTCAATTTGTAAGTCTGCTTACCCAACTCTCTTTGTCTCTCTCCCACCACATCCTCCTCCTCAAAAAAGAAAGCTATGATGGATCTAAGACCTGATACTGACTAAAATGTGGTATTTGGACTACTTCCTTTTCAGATATTTCCATAGGGTGTCCTCTCACTCTGAGCTGTTTGCCATTATTTTGCTATGCTGTGCCTCTAGGCTTGAAGGAATGTAATTTTAGCTGATATTGTGTTTAATGAGTTTTTCTTTCAATATAGTGAAGTCTGCAATAGGAACTAATAACTTTATTTTAGAGGATTTAAGTCATTGCGTCTGTACACAGATCTGCCAATGAGATATACTGAATGAGTTGGTATGATAGACATAAGGGTAAATGGGTGTGTTGTTGAGGGGGGCATGGATTAGGGCTTATGAACTATAAAGGACAATGGAGTGAGCATAATGACATGGGTTAGCATAGGGAAAGAGAGGAGTCATGAAGGTGGCAAGCCAAACACAGGCCAACATAGAGGGCATAAAGGTATGCGGTTTAGCAAGAGGTGTGTGTGAGGGAGGTTTGAGGAGTTTTAGCTCGAGGTTTTTTTATCTTTATATTAAACTTCAACTCAGTGCCAGCACACCAAGGCATATGCTCCATGAAGCCAGCCTTTACGTGCAAAAGTCTACTTTTGCACTTTGGCATCACCGGCCAGCCTTTCAGGGATTCCTGCCACCCAGAACTGTAACCTTCCAGGTCACATTTTCTCAGGTCAGGTTTATGGACCTGGGAGATGTTGTGACTCTGCACTGCTGACCCAGGAGTGAAAATTGAGGCTTTGTTGTCTCCATTTCCATGAGTTTGAAAAAGTGGGACTCATTGTGATGCATATTATGTGGCCATTTTGATTGTTTCAAAATGTTTGGTGTTATTTTTCCAGTTGATGGATTAAAAACAATTATTTGACATAAGTCAATCTTTGTGGTAGTTTGGCTGTTATTTATCCTGAGCTTTCTATTGAAAGTCTATTGAGTTACCCGACACAGGAGACAATTCCAACTATTCTCCTGTTCTAGCTCTTTGGAAGAGCTGTGCAATTAATCCTACTCCCTTGCTCTTCCTCTATAACCTTTTGAATATTTGCCTTCAAGTATTTATCTAATTCTGTTGTGGCTATTACCAAGTAAACTGCCACCATCATTTCAGGCAGTGCATTCCAGATCAAGATTTCCTGTATTTAAAAAGAAGGCTGTCCATTCTGGTTCTTTTGTCAATTACTTTCATGTAAACAATTTGTTTTGTATGGACAAGTGTGAAGAAAGTTGTGCTTGTGTATAAATTGGGATTTGGATTTCAAACTAGAGACAGGGGTCTGAGTCAACTCTGTGAAGGTATTTATTTTTAAAAGATTAGGAAGTCATTTGGATAGTGATCTAAATACATCATTTCTAAGATGGCATATAATTTCAGCAAAACTGTTTAGCAGAAACTTGTGGTGTTAATAGATGAATACTGTTGAATTTATGACAGAGTAAAAATATTAAAGCATTAGCTTAGTTGCGACTTCAGAACAGAAGGCTTGAGGTTTCGATTCTAAATGGTTCAAAGCTCAGTTTGAGGTAGAACAGTTCATGCTAGCTGAAGATTCAAGTCAGCTCAGGAGAAATGTTTTAGTGTGGATTTTCTAAATCAGGAAAACTTGTATAGAAGTTTTCATTTTAGGATTGAGAAAGTTTGGGTCGTCAGAATTATGACAGGTTTATGCAATTAAACTCTGAAAGGAATAATTTTAAAAAGAACTGTGAAGTGTCTGTTAAGTAAGTATTTAAAAAGAAAACTGAGATAAGAACAATATATTTTTGAACTTGAGAATTTGTACTAGCTCGTGTTGGGAAACACGTCAAAACTTTGTTTTGATATGTGTTAAGATCTGTCCAACTCTTCAATACAATATATTTATTTTTTGTTATTTGTGCAATTATGTTCTGTTGCTAAAGAACATCTGTATCTCATCTGTCTCAGTGACTTACCACCATGGTAAAAAACTACAAAAATTATATGTTTAATGCATCACCCTAGGTTTCAGCCTGAGATAGGACTCATCAAATATTACCATCAGCTGGGATGATAACAAAGGGGGTTTAAATGTTTAATTGTTCGTCTGTGTTTTAGGTGTTTATTTTTATACTTATTGATTTGTCTCCAATTTAATGGTTCTAGTTATGTGTTTGTGAATTAAAACATAAAAAGGTCATTTATTTTTACACACTTCCCCCAGAGGTTTAAAATCAGTGTTTGTCGCAATCTATTACACAAGCAAGGGTAGTTATAGACAAAAAAAATGATATCATTACAACTTTGTATTACTTAAAACCCTTTCATAGCAGGTCTGCAGTTTGTTAGATGAATTGCTGCATTAGCAGGAGTCAAGGTCTTGCAAAAAACAAAGGATTCTCATGTTAAATTTTCAGGAGGTATGCTGTCATGTGAACTTGAAATTAAAACAAATTGGTGGGAACAGTCCTTCTCACATCTTCAAGGAGTTACTTTATATTACATTGGCTACACAGTTGCCTTGCATCTGGATGGATGGATTTTCACCTGCTCTCTCAGGTGGTATTTATTTCAGGATAGTTCTTTTACTTTTTAAAACAGGTAATAGACTTGGCTGGCTCACCTATTTGATCTGTTACATGTCCATAATCCTTTTCCAGATATGATGGTGTGTTAGACTGATGAACACACTGTCTTGTGGCTTTTGTGTAGACCATGTGATTTACTTATATAAGTTATTTGAATTTTTGGTTTTTGACTTGGTAAGTAGGGTCATTTTTGTGTGTCCAAAGTTCTTAATTGACTTGTATTTTCATAGCCATGATGATTTATTTTAAATCAGTTTTTGAGGAATAGCTTTAGCACCAGTGGGATTTTGTACGCTGCTAAATAGATTTTTGTTTACTTTAGCTTGTCTTGTGACGCTGCAAGGTAAACAACTGGACCTCAAGTTTTGTTAGAGATTTCTGGAACTTGTTTTTTCTAAGCTTAGGGGAAAGCACTCATTGTTTAGAGAGTTTATTTGTTTTTTACTTTTACTTGGAGTTTTGAGTAATCCTGTGAATTCCTCGCATGAAGGTGTAGACCAGTCCTCCTGAGAAAGTAAGGTTATAATGAACTGGAACAAAAACAAAGTGGCTGGAAAAGCTCAGCAGATCTGGCAGCATCTGCAAAGGAAAAAACAGAGTTAACATTTTGGGTCCGGTGACCCTTCTGAGCTGCTGAGCTTTTCCAGCCACTTTGTTTTTGTTCCTGATTTACAGCATTTGCAATTCCTTTTGGTTTTTATATGGTGAGCTGGGTTACCTTTAGAGTGAAAAGTTTGTGGTAGTAACAGACTAGAAGAGTTGGGATAAAATATTGAAGATGTTACTTAAAGTTGAGTACATCTAAGCTCAGGGTTACAGCTTCAGGAACTGTAGACAACTTCATCCTGGAAAAAAACCTGTCTGGTTCACTAAAGTCCTTTAGGAAAGGAATCTGTCCTTACTTGGTCTGGCCTTTGTGTGACTCCAGACCCACAGCAATTTGGTTAACTCCTAACTGCCCTCTGGGCAATTAAGGATTGGCAATAAATGCTGCCTAACCAGTGATGCCCAAATCCTGTGAATGAATTAAAATAAAGGTTTATTCTGGTATCTGACTTGTCCATCAGCTTGGATCGTAACACTTATTATTCCCTGGCAATTTCAGACAGCTGAGTTCTTTGTGCTTCAGGTGAAGGGCTATCACAGTACGATAAGAGGACTATGACATCCTTTTTGTATTTCTCTAACACTCATTGAGTTTTGATGTCTCTCTTGTCCGTAGTGAGGTAGAAAGGCCTGTTGACTAATATCGATAGTCTTACTTGTTGGTAGTCCATTCCTAACAAAGGAATGTGTGTATTTTACAAGTGGCTGTGATTGTTGATATGTAATGAAGTGCTCACTTGGTTTTCAGGTCCGATTGGAGCCAATGCTGCCAAAGACACACAATAGGCTGACACCATCTGAAGCTTTTGTGTATTCCTTTTAAAATGATGGTTTAAAATATCAAATATCTAATATCTTCATGCCTTTATTGGGCAAAACTCCATTACCACTGTTTAAAACTTTGATCTATTTTATTATCATTTCTTATGCTGCAGCTGTACAAAACTCTGGTGCGGCCGCACTTGGAGTATTGTGTACAGTTCTGGTCACCGCATTATAAGAAGGATGTGGAAGCTTTGGAAAGGGTGCAGACGAGATTTACTAGGATGTTCCCTGGTCTGGAGGGAAGGTCCTACGAGGAAAGGCTGAGGGACTTGAGGCTGCTTTCATTAGAGAGAAGAAGGTTGAGAGGTGACTTCATTGAGACATATAAGATAATCAGAGGGTTAGATAGGGTGGATAGGGAGAGCCTTTTTCCTAGGATGGTGAGAGCGAGCACAAGGGGACATAGCTTTAAAATGAGGGGCGAAAGATATAGGACAGATGTCAGAGGTAATATCTTTACTCAAAGAGTAGTAAGGGAATGGAACGCTTTGCCTGCAACAGTAGTAGATTCGCCAAATTTAAGTACATTTAAGTCATCATGGGACAAGCATATGGACGTACGTGGAATAGTGCAGGTTAAATGAGTTTCAGATTGGTATGGCAGGTCGGCACAACATCGAGGGCCGAAGGGCCTGTACTGTGCTGTAATGTTCTGTATTCTTATGTTCTAAATCTTGCCTAAAACTCTAAAGACCATGAACTAAACTTCTGTAATAACTTTACAAAACCAAGTCCCTCATCCAAGCGCTACAATTCTCCTGTACACCCTCTCATAAAGGATTTTATACCCTTCCTCAAGTGTGGTGCCTAGATTTTTTTTTTCTTTATTCATCCATGCCATTTGTGTGTTGCCAGCAAGGTCTGGATTCGCTGCCATCCCAAACTCCCCTGAATCTGTGACCTGCTCAACCATTTCAGAGGGTAATTAAGCGACAACTACATTGCTGTGGATCTCGAATCACATGTAGGTCATTAGCTGGTGTAGATGAAAGACAAGTCAATGATAGATGCCATGGTCACCATTTCTGAACCCAATTTTATATTCTGGATTTACTCATTTAATTGAAAGTCCAAGAACTGCCATGTTGCCAGAGCATGTAACCTGGTTTACCAGATGACGAGTAATGACATTGTCATCATCTCCCCATCTGTAACATAACCAGCAATTTATAAAGGTTTAGCACAAACCTTTTCATTTCTTATGCTATGCTGCTGTATCCCAAATGCTTTTCCAACAGTTTTGCTAACTTGTCCTGCAACAGTCAAATATTTTTGATTTGTAAACTCCAAGCCTCTCATTTTCCAGACTCCCTTTAAAATTGTACAATTGGAATATTTTGCATCTCCTCTGTTTTCCTTCCAAAATGTTTTGCTTTGTAATTCTCTGTACTAAAAATCATTTGCCATGCCAATTTGCTTCCTAAAAGGTCATAATTAGAATTTGTTATGCCAAGGAACATGGCAAATTGTACGCGATGCTGTCAATATCTGGGGCCTGAAATTACAAAGTGGATTATCTAATAGGAATATGATGCAAATCAATGGCTCAGATCTGATAATGTGTGAATGGGTTGCTGTGGAAAGAATGTCCCGGTCATTGATTTAATTGAGTTTATGGAAAATTAAAAGTTAAGGAGCTGGCATCCTTTGAGGTTGACCCTTGAACTGCATGGATTGGCAGACAATCTCACGAAACTTTAATACTAATGGATCATAAAAGGCAAAACAAGAATTATTTTGCTGTAACAAATTTCAACAGAGCACTATTATAGTTCAATGAAAAATTAACCTTAATAGTGATTTACAAAGTTGTCTTTTGTGGAACAACTGTACAAATGTGAACATGCTTATGGGGCTCTCCTTCCTAAGTTTAAAAAGACTATTTTTACGTAGTGGTCTCTAATATATCATCTGCACACCTATTATGTACATATTACTTATGTATATTGCAAATATATTTTGCTATTTTCACCTTTATTCGTAAGCTTGTATTGTATTGATTGTTCTTAAAAATAAAATAAACAGTAGGTTTTGAATGTATAATAAACATCATAGCATGATGGAACATAAGATTCTGAGTATTTCCCATTGTGTCATAATTCTTTATTATCATCCCTAATAAGAGAGCATTTCTCTTGCTCAAAATGAATGATACAGCCAATACAAATGGAGGGAGAAAATAAACTGTAAGAAATGAAAATAATGGAAACCATTTCACACATAGATTATGTTAATATAGAGAATAATGACATCTACCAGCTGTTCTTCTCCCAAAATTAACTAGCCGTAAATTTATTTTTGTAAAATTAGTAGCCTTTTGCTCAGTTTTTCAATTTTTCACATTTTTTCTTTTTTTCCAGACTAGAAAATGAAATAGAAGTTGAATTGCTATATAACAGAAATATTTAGATTTGTGCAGCTTGAAAATCATGTGTTGTACACTATAGAACTGTGCAATATAATATTGACTTCAAGACCGAGAAGCACTGGGAGTCTTTCATGTTGAAAAAAATTCTGCCTGACAAGCCCTGTGATTGTTAAGCAGCAGAGAGGAAAACATCAAGGGTCTGCAAATGGAAAGCATTCATTGTTCCCTTTCTCTGAATTGGGAAGAGACAGAAAATCTAGAAAGCTTAAAAGAATGAATTCTTAGATCCACCTGATCAAACTTCAAAACAGACGAAGCAGAAACTAAGCTAATTCTGTAATCTAAATTCCCTCCCAGCAGGTAAAGGGATTTAAAGTAGCAGGAAAGCAAAATAGATAAGGTCAATAGAAATTACTTAAGTTCATAGACTTTACAGATGTCCCTGAGCAGCTCAGTTTTCTCAACAGTTGTAAGATATATTTGAATTGTGACCAGAACAGTTGCAATGTTTCATAATCTGTTCTCAGTTTTTATTCTGAAGAAGAGTCACTGGACCTGAAATGTTGATTCTGCTTGCTCTCTACAGATGCTGCCAGAACTGATGAGGTTCTCCTGCAATTTCTGTTTTTACTTCATAGCTTTTGTCTTTTGGATACTATGTATTGAACAGTTGCCATTAATGAGTGAGCTTATTTTGTTTTAACAGTATAGGCCTTCTTTTTCATATATATTTTAATGTATTGCTTATACATTGAGGGGTTGTTTATGTTAAACATCACACTGCGATTCTGCGATGGTAATATTTGACTTGAAACTGCCTAGTGAACTGTAGATATGGCCCAAACACTGCCTTCCATCCGAATTCAGTGGTTTACTTACATCTGGGAAAAAAAATGGCAAGTGTAAAAGGAAAACAGACTAAAGATGTTTTTATTAAGTACTGAAAGGCTTATAGTTTCTGGTTTGCTGGTTATTTGGTATTGAAATATACACCAGACAGGCTGCAAATTAAAATTTGTCATGTTTCAACATAGAAAAGAGTGAGAGCAGGACAACTGTTCTTCAAGACTCACTATTCTGTGTGACAATGTTGGATTTTAATAGAACCTGCTGTGTAGTAAGGAGGCCCCATATAATCATGGGGGAATGTCATACAACCTGTTCATTCCAGTGGGAAAACTGACCCACTAATCAACATTGAGAATGAACTGAAAAGTGTAGCACGCCTGCTGGCTGATTAGGCTTTTATTCAATCACTTAAAGGCCATTAGGCGGCCCGAGCCCTTTGTTGATGACTCGGGGGTTTTCCTGAATTTGATTTCCAATAAACCATAGATTATTGTCTGAATATATTCACTGACAGAAGCATGTCCATCTCTCTCGTGCACAAAATTCCCAATATGTACAACACCGAGTGAAGAACTTCTCCTGAACTCAGTCTTAAGTGTTTGACCTCTTTATGGTGAGGCTTTGACATTTAGATCCAGGTTCCCCAGCCAGGGAAAGTATCTTCCCAGCAACTACACCATCAAGGGTCTAAGAAATATTACCGTTTCAATGAGGTCATCTTTCATTCTACATTCTACAGGATATAGGCCAAGCCTACTGAATTCTCATCTCAGGACACGTTTCTCATTCAAGGAATCAGGTTTGTCATCTTTGTTGCTCTTTCATCACATAGATTGATACCATATTTTGAGTTAGGTTCTTTATAGACTGGTCAAGGAGAAAGAAGACTCGAGAACTACAACTATGCAAGTTCAGATTTTATCCCTTCAAAGACCCAAATACATACAAATTCATTCATGATTAAGATAGACAGAAGATAAATTGATTGACACAGATACTACAGGTGGAGAAGAAAATGCACAAGGTAAACAAATTTCTGAAGTTCAAAATTCCATATGACAAGGTGGAAGTTACTTTCTCTGTTGTTTTAGTTTTAACAATGATGACCATTGTATTTGAGTGGTGATGGTCGTTCTCTGATTTGATGTTAGATCTAAGATTTTTCCTGTTGGAATTCCTTCTTTTAAGCTTTCTTAGTTTTGTCTTTTCCTAAGGTGCAGAGAGAGAAAGATGTGGATGCTTTCTATTTGCAGACTCAAATCAGAGGGTTGTTGACAAGCAGAAATGCTTTAACACAGAAGATTTTTCAGTCTTGAATTCTCCCTGTCACAGCTTTGAAAATCAATGTTACATTGTGCAGTTCTAAAATATGCAGCAGAAGCTGCACAACTCTCATGATATTTCAGTTATATAGCAATCTAAACTCTATTTCATTTTCTAGAACTGAAAAAATTGTTGCCGCTTCCATGGCTCCACCCTTAGAGATGAACTGCTATTCTAAAATGTGTTTCATCGCCAGGTAAACATAGCATATATACAAAGGGCACAAGAAAATTACATCCATTCACCCCATTCATTTCTAATGCAGGATTTAAACAATTCTGGTCATTTATTGCTCAAATTCATAATCATTACAGCACAATAGCATTCTTGATAATATGCAATTACATTATTTTTTCCAACATTTGTGAAGGTTATTTTGCATTAAACATTTAGATCAATAAGCTTTTGTGAAACAATCTTGTATTTCAAGTCTTAAATTTCACTAGCAAGTTAAAGAATCATGCTTAGTGTATATTAGGGTTCCATGTTGGCCATAGACTTCAAAATACTGAACAGTCAATCATGATCCCAAGGTCTGCTTTTCCACTGTACAGTATTTCTGATTTTGGTTTTATTTCTTAGAAACATACTTCACTGGCTTTTCTAGTCTCAATTCAGCGTCTTGGAATAAGAGTGCATCTACCCTCAAGTCACAAGCATCAGCTGTCACGTTAAAAGATTTGATAAAGTCAGGAGTGGCATTGTCGTTTCATTTATTAGGATTACCTGCACCTTTTCAAGCTAATACTGCTTATATGTTTGTGTAACATATTTGTGAATGGTTCAGTTATTATGCGAAAGTTAGGCACAAACCTCTGATAAAACACCCACATTCCCAGAAATGAATTCTGAGAGCCTTCATTTTTGCTGTTCTTAGCAACAATTATGTAGGACATTTTGTAGGGCAAAGGCAAGTTGCACTCAGTTTTACAGATTTGCCTTTGATGAGATTTATTGCTAAGCTAGTAATTTTTCAATAGATTTTCTAGTTGCTTTTCATGTTCTTCCCAGGTGTTACTGTGTATTATGACATTGTCCAAATAAAGTACACAGTTAGGCACTTTAGCTGTGACTTAACTCATTGTAATATATCTGGGGCATTTTTAAACCCAAATGACATCGCTTAACATTGTCACACCAAATGGGTAATATCAAATACTGATATTCTTTAGCTTTTGCTGTTAATGGTACCTGACTTCAACAAATCAATTTCACAAAGAAATGTAGCACTGTGAGCCCTTTTAATACAATCTTCAACTTTAGTATAGGATATGAATCTGTCCTTGCTCTTGCACTTACTCTTCTGTAATCTCTACAAAAATGTAGTCAACCCATCTAGTTTAGGAACTTACACTACTGGTAAACTCCACCTGTTTTGAATCGGTTCAATTAAATGATTTTCTGTTATTTTTGTCAACCTGTTCAGTGATGTTATGACACACCTCTGGGGCAGGTAGGACTTGAACCCAGGCCTTCTGACTCAGAGTGAGGGATATTACCACTATCCTACAATAACTCTTCAGGTGATTTTCTACTATGCCTTGAATCTTCATTTCTTCTTGAGCTTGTGTTTTATTTCCCCCTGGATTAACCAATAATAATGTTGTTTTAGTAGTGCTGATTCTGTCTGGCTCGCTTAGTACATCCTGGTGTATCACTACAAATTTCCTGAATTTCTTAAGTAACCTTATTAGATCTTCCTGTTGTCCTTCCTTTAAGTATTAAAATATATCATCAAACTATTCCAGCTTTTCAGTACTAATCAAATTGTTGGAGATAAATTTGAGAACAGTTTACCTCTCCTCCTTACTTTTATTGGATTAGATTCCCTACAGTGTGGAAACAGGCGCTTTGGCCCAACGGGTCCATACCACCCAGACTCATCCCCCTATAACCCACACATCCCTGAACACTACGGGCAATTTAGCATGGCCAATCCACCCAGCCTGTACATCTTTGGACTGTGGGAGGAAACCCACGCAGACACGGGGAGAATGTGCAAACTCTGCACAGACAGTTACCTGAGGCTGGAATCGAACCCGGGTCCCTGGTGCTGTGAAGCTGCAGTGCTAAACACTGAGTGACCGTGCCGCCCTTGTCACTGTTACAAACTCTGTCAACTTTCAACACTCTTGCACCTGAATGGTCCTGGAAATGTACTAACACTCCACAGAATGGCTCTTTAAAAAAAATGTATGGGTAATAATAGTAATGTATGGTTTGATTACATATTTGGGTTCTTCTTCCACCAGACATGTATTGCATGTTTTACAGGACTGCACCAAATCTTCATGAAGTTTTGGATGGATAAAAAGCCTATTTATTAATGCTTGAGTTTTCCATATTCCTTTAGGCCCCACCATAACAACTACTGTGATACTTGCAGTACATCCCTACAATATTTGGATGGTACCATTCTGTGATGCATTGATGTCCATTCATTGTCAGAGATAATGGGAACTGCAGATGCTGGAGAATCCAAGATAATAAAATGTGAGGCTGGATGAACACAGCAGGCCAAGCAGCATCTCAGGAGCACAAAAGCTGACGTTTCGGGCCTAGACCCTTCATCAGAGAGGGGGATGGGGTGAGGGTTCTGGAATAAATAGGGAGAGAGGGGGAGGCGGACTGAAGATGGAGAGTAAAGAAGATAGGTGGAGAGAGTATAGGTGGGGAGGTAGGGAGGGGATAGGTCAGTCCAGGGAAGACGGACAGGTCAAGGAGGTGGGATGAGGTTAGTCGGTAGATGGGGGTGCGGCTTGGGGTGGGAGGAAGGGATGGGTGAGAGGAAGAACAGGTTAGGGAGGCAGAGACAGGTTGGACTGGTTTTGGGATGCAGTGGGTGGAGGGGAAGAGCTGGGCTGGTTGTGTGGTGCAGTGGGGGGAGGGGACGAACTGGGCTGGTTTAGGGACGCAGTTGGGGAAGGGGAGATTTTGAAACTGGTGAAGTCCATTCATTGTCTGCAGGTTTATGAGGATGTCTCAACTTGCTCTTGAAAACCTTGTTTATTATAATAATATTACAAAACCCCTTCACCCTAAGCCTCATTATGAGCTGCCTTTATTAACTTACCTTTGGATTTGCTTTCTCAGCTTCAATTAATTAAAATATGTTCAACACTTCTTTTGAATCATCACCATTCTTAATTAAAGTTTGGCTACTCTAAAGTCTCATATTTCTCAAATCTGTGTGTGGTATTACTTTGTCGCGATGGAAAATACATGATGAGTAAAACACTTGGAATTTGGTCCTGTAACTAATCAATCTGTTTGACCATATTTGGACTTACTATCAACAAAACTTTCATCCAGTCAACTCTATCCACAGGTAGTTTCTTAATAATTCTTACTACCACTTTCAGATGTTATATTTTATATGCTCAGAATATGCTCTTCATTTATCCAATTTATTAACACTGACTTTCATTGCACTTTCAAGGAAAAGATTTTGTTTCCCCAGCAAAAGAGTTTTAGTAGTTCATGTGTCTCTTAATATAGTTATTGGTTTAGCTGTATGATTGGGGAATAAAAAAAAACACATAGCTCATTTCTACTTTACTATGAATGCTGGAGGAGAATAATGTTTTCTTCAGCTTTCCTGGTTGGTGTTAACATGTTTCCTTTTCAGATTCACTCATATGAATCCTAATGCAACCTATGCACTTGCTACATTTTCCAGCACTCTCAATTTAGATGTCCCACTTTATCAAAATGGAAACACTTGGGCCTTTGACTTTTACCTCCCCTCTCATCATCATCCTTTCTGATCCGGGACAGAAATGTTGGAGTGTACCTAGATTTCTTTTCTTTCATTCTCCCACCCTCTGACGTTGTTGAGTTTGTGTGTGTAAGGAAGCAAGTTTAGTTTTATGCTGATAATGGCTGCTGCCAGTGCAGCAGTTGCAATCCGTTGTCTTCAACATGGGTTCTTATTACAAAAGGTAGTGAATTTTTAAACCCTTCCATAAGATTGATTGCTTTGAGAGTTTCATATGTTGTATTTACTTATATGCCCCTATCCATCTGTCAAAATTGCTTTACCCTTTCAAGTTCAGTGAAGTTTTGCCAGGTTTATGTTTTGAAATTTGTCATAATCTGTTAGAATTTCCTCTGACAGTGGCTGCAGCCAAATTCTTCTGGCCATTGAAATTTTGGTAGCACACAATCTTAACAATTTCCCAAGACTTTAGATTATGATTATTGTTATCAGAGCCATTTTCTGCATCCGAGGTCTGTTTATAATCTCCATTCTGTTGGGGCAGTATTCTTTTCTCAATTCCTTTGCTTTTTGCTCTTGAGTTTCTAGTTCCAGCCTCTTAAATGCTCTTTCTTTCTCTCTATCCTCAAAATCAAGTTTTTTGTATGTTTTTTCATAATCAAGCGGTTGAAATATAATTGAAGTGTTGGTAAATCATTTCACACTCAATACTGTGTACTTAATCCCTCCTGAGTTTCTATGAATCACAAATAATTTGCCAATATTTCAACTATCTTTACCATTTGGCTGTGGCAGGAATTCCACTTCTAATTTATTTACCACTTCTAGCAGTCTGGTTATTGTTACTTTCTTGAATCCATCAGGATACACCTTCCAAATGCAGGATAGTTTATGTTGATTCTGATGCCTCTTATTTAAGATTGAGAAACCTGGTATCTGTCCTTTACCATTTGTACTAACTCCACATCTAAGTTGTCTTTGCTTGAAGATTTCAGACTCTGAGCCTTAAAATTTTTAACTGATTTTGCTGAAATGTGTGCACAAATTATTATTTCACAAGTCATTTCAATATATATAAATTCCAATTGGACCACCAACATTAGGTATTAGGTCAAGAACTGCCCCTTCCCTTGATACAGTAATGGTGGAAAGTAACTCTGGATGCAATTTAATAAATTTATTTCTTGCCTATCTTGCACATGAAAGCTATCCAAGTTAATATTTGAGAGATTAAAATCCCTGAGTATTACTGCATTATTATTCCTTCACTTGATCTGGTGATTGATATGTTCTTCAGACTGCATATAATTGAGAAGGGACCTTTCTTGCTGCAATGATTTCATTGTTGGTGGAAAGACTGGATAGTGTTACCTTTGCTGATGTGGGGTTTTGGAACTACAAGACATTGTGAAATTAGATTGCTGAGGATGGCATGTGGAGGTTGCCACATGCAGTACCTGTCTCCTCTGGACAAATGGATAATTGCTCTTCAAGTATCCACCTTTTCTGTATAATGCTTTGCATTAAGTGGAACTTCTGCCATACAGTTCTTCTTGACCAATTTTCTGGACTATGATCATTACTATTTGGACAATTCATTCTAGATTTTGATCCTGTTTGGAGTGAAGAAGTTCAGTGATAGATTTATCGAAGAGACCAATGACGGTTGTCACAAAAGAGCTTTTGTAAGTTTCCAGAGCTACATGGTTCGGATAGTACACACAGGTCATTAATGAAACTATTTACAGACTCTCCTAGATATTTATATCTGTCATTGAAGCGTGATTTTGCACTTGTATTACTTGTTCTTAAAATCAGATAGTGATCAAAAGCTCTAATGAGGTTGTAAAACATAATTTCTTTCTGATTGATCTGTTGTTTGTGTAATACATGGTCTGGTGTTAGTTTCATGTTGAAGAGAGAAAGAACAGCAGACTCAAATGGTTACCAGATAAGGAGGCAGAGGAGAATTAGCATACCCCCATATACTTACAATCACTGCCATTTTCTACTTGTTCTGTCCAATGCAGATTCAAACTGAGGACAAGAACAGGTGCTGACTATGCAGACCTTCAAGTCTGCTCTGCCATTCATTGAGATCATGGCTGATTGATGGCTCCATTTATCTGGCTTTGATCCATATCCTTTAAGATCTCTGCTTAACAAAAAATATCTATCTCAAATTTAAAATCATAACTGAACCAGCATCTATTGCCATTTGTGGAAAAGAGCTCAAAACATCTTTCACCCTTTGTTTCTAAGAATTGCTTCCTAGCATCTTTCCTGGATGGTCTGACCTAAATTGATAACAATGCCCCTGGGCTGCACTCAAAAGGAATGGGTGCCAGTATTATCCTGGTGCCTATCAATGTTACAACTGCCTTGAATTTTTGTGCCTTTTTTTTCAAAGAACAACTGGGTATCTCTATGGCATCTCCTAATCTTTGACCCACAACTGCATCTAAGACGTATGTATAAATGTATGCATTGATGTATTTATTCCAGATTATCCTGATGAGGAAAGTCAAGCAGCGCAGGAAGTGAGATTCTCAACCATCTCTGGCTTTTGTCAGGTGTAGAGTGCTACAGATCATGCCTATATTGCTTTGACATGACCCCACCACTAACCTACTAAGTTTGTCAATAGAAAAGGGTTCCACTACCTCAGTGCCCAAATCATCAATGACCATCAATGTCATCAGATTCCAGAGGCCTGCATCAGATATCCTGAGAGTTGCCATGGTGCTTACATACTGGAGAACTCTCAGGTCCCTCCAAGATCCTTAGGCCTTACAGTGATGACTACTTGGAAATTGGGGCTAGTCCCTCCATGACACCTTTACAAAACATCAGACTGATGTAGATTGGAGATATAATGTTACATCAGACTGATGGAGATTGGAGATATAATGTTATCAGGGCTGTAGATCAACAGACCATAGGCTTCCTTAAAACATCATTTATGGCATGCGGTAAGCGTCACAAATGCAGAGGAAATGTAGGATCAACAGTAAACATCCAAGGATAAGGATTATGCTGTGGATCAAGACTTTGACAGGGAGGGATGTTTGAAGAAGCGTGATACAGATATGCATCAAACTTGATTGAAACCTGCTTCTAGGACAAATGAACTAGGTTTTGACTTCCATTCATCATTTATTTGCTGTTGGTTATAAGACAAACAGTTCTAGTCAGTCCAAAGTACACATGAACCTCATTATTTTTGTAGTTGTTGGAACTTTTTTTGTGTTGCTGTTAAGTATTTTCTTGTAAAAATAGTTGTACATTTGATGTGACTCCAGTTTCAAGAATCTCCACTTTCTCCCTACTCAATAGTGGGAACAATCCAGCAGTCAGTGAGACAGGACAGTAAGGCCTCAGTCAGTGTATGATAATTAAATGTTGTGCAGTGCTGACACATCAGCAGGAGAGGTGGTGAAGTGTCCCCATTAAGTGCAGAGGTCAGAAACAATTAGTTTGGTGGGACAGAGCTATTGAATGGACATAGTGCATGCAATAATGAGATTTCTTTTTGTTATTGATGCCATTGTGTGCAATGTCAAAGTTAGAGTGAGGGGTGGTTCTGAGAGTGTAAAATAGTAACATGAAGATGGTGGCACTTACCCTTACAGAAGCTCATTGACCTTTCTCTAGCACTACTGGACATACCACTTTACTCAAGGCACAGCACTGACCTGGGCTATAATTTGGCTCCAGGCTGACTGCATCCGGTGCCATTATCTCCTGTGGTAGTCTGTTGAAAAAATGCCCGCAATCATCATCACTATCCTTAAGACTGTAACAAATAGGGACACGACTAGGCTGTTTGGCTCCTTAAGCCTGCTCCCCCATGATATAGTACCATGACTGATCTGACACTGGACACATCCACTTTCCTCATAAACCTTGATTCTCTTACTGATTAAGAATTTATTTCGACCTTAAATACACACAATGACTCTGCCCCAACAGCTCACTTTGGCAAGGAGTTGGACTGTGGGAGGAAACTGGAACACCTGGAGAAAACCTATGCAGTCACTGGGAGAATGCGCAGACTTCCTCATCTTAGTCTTAAATTGGTGCTCCTTAATTCTGAGACGATGCCGTCTGGTCCTAGATACTCTCATGAGGTAACATCCTTGCAGCATTTACCCTGTAAAAGCCCTTAAGAATCCTGTATGTCTTATCCATCCAACCTCTCCACCTATCTTCTTTTCTCTCCATCTTCGGTCCGCCTCCCCCTCTCTCCCTATTTATTCCAGAACCCTCACCCCATCCCCTTCTCTGATGAAGGGTCTCAGCCCGAAACCTCAGCTTTTGTGCTCCTGAGATGCTGCTGGGCCTGCTGTGTTCATCCAGCCTCACATTTTATTAACATGGGATGTACGATGGCTCAGTGGTTAACACTGCTGCCTCGCAGCGTCGGGACCCAAGTTTGAATCTAAACTCGGGTGACTGTCTGAGCGGAGTTTGCACATTCTCCCTGTGTCTGCGTGGGTTTCCTCTGGATGCTCTGGATTCCTCCATAGTCCAAAGATGTGCAAGTTTAGGTGGATTGGCCATGCTGAATTGCCCCATAGTGTTCATGGAGGTGTAGGTTAGGTGCATTAGCCATGGGAAATGCAGGGTTACAGGGATAGGGTAGGGGTTGAGTCTGAGTGGGATGCTCTTCGGAGCATCAGTGTGGACTTGTTTGGCTGAATGGCTTGTTTCCACACTGTGGGTGTTCTATGATTCTATGATAATTCTATGAAGTTTTATGATCTCCAGGTCCCCGTTTGTGAAGTGGAAGCAAGCTTTTCTTTCCTCTGGGCCTAAATGCTGAGGGTTGAGCATCACAGTGTGAAGGGCTGTTCCTGGCTTATTATATCTGAAATGGTGTATAGCTGAGCTTTAAATGTAGTGCCAGAAGCAAGAACTCTGGAGGGTCCTGTTGTGCCGAGCACTTCTACTCTACTGTCATGGAATTCCCTGGGGAAGGTGCTGAAGAGTTCAGCTGCACAATTAAGAGGTGAAGGTTGTGAGAGAAAAGTCACTGGTAGCTATGGTTAAATGAATCCATGAAACTCTTTCAAGAAAGCACTTTAGTTAGGGAATATTCTATCCATAATAGTTATATTTTTTTAAATCAGCAACTGAATTGGTTTAAGAATAATTGTTGACTATGTTCCAGTGTGCAGAAATCTTTTCTTAGTAAAACAGGATGAGCTGCATGGTGGGTTAATGGTTAGCACAGATGCCTCACAGCACCAGGGACCCAGGTGTGATTCTAACCTCGGGTGACTGTGTGTGTGGAGTCTGCAGTCTAAACGTGTGCAGGTTAGGTAGATTGGCCATGCTAAATAGCTCAGTGTGTCCAGGGATCTGCAAGCTGTGTAAGCTTAGGGTGGGATGCTCTTTCAAGGATTGGTTTAGACTCAATGGGCTGAATAGGAATTCTACAATTAATGGAGAGACTGGGCCATTATTGGCGGCAGTTGTTCCTCCATTTGAGGTTGGCATTTACTCAGTATCAGGACTCACTAGTGTGTTGGAAGTCAAGTGCCACAACTTCTGAAGTCATCACAATTATCGATAGATTTAATCAAAATATTTATCATCCCAAATTTCCTGACTAGCTAAACTAGGTTCAAAGAAACACTCGTCAGCTTTTTCTGTACTTAACAAAAAAAAGTATGTCTTAATAACTTATAGCTCTTTAAAACTTAAACTCTTTCCCCTGTTGTAAGAAAAAACATGCGGACAGGTGCACAAAAAGAAAAGACAAGACTCCCCAGAAATATTACAGATGCAGAAGGAATAAGCAAAAATGTAGTATGCTTCAGGCACCAGTCTGGATTGCAGGCATTGATGTGATGTGTTCCTTCAGTTCCTTTCTGGTTTCTTTTAAATTTTTGAGGAGGTTGTAGATGCATCAATTCTCAACCTTGCATTCACTGGTTGAGGGTTCACCCTTATGTCCCTGATACCCCCACTCCTTTGAAATTATCCTTATTTAAGATCATGTTTATTAATCTCTATTTACGCCATTAGTTCACTTATCTTGTTCCTAATACCATGCATATTTAAGACCTTTTAAGTTTGCCTTTGTACAATTCTGACCCCCCTTTGACCCTATTAATGCTTTTTTTGAACTTACTTTTGCGCCTGTATCTTCCTGACCAATTCATGGTATAATTACCCAAACAATTGCCATGCAATACTCCCACATTTGTTTCCTTTGTAAACATACACATATCCTCTCTAGAACATCTCCCCACACCCCAAACACCCCAATTAGTTTAAACACCTCTGCACAGCCCTATTTATTTGATTCACCAGTGAAGGCTTTCAGACTACAATATCTCCTTTCGTACTGCTACTAGTGTCCCATGGGCTGGAACTCATTCCTTTCCATACCAATCTTTGTACCATGCATTACTCCTTGGCTGTGATCCTAAACCACAAATAATCTCCTGTTTAGTAATTATTCCTATGAAAGACATTTTATTTTATGTAAATACATATTGTTGTTACATTAGAAATGCATTATTTAAATACATTTCTTAATTCATTGTTTTCTTTCCCACTCCATTCACTAGACATTAGCACTGCGGCATGTAAACAGTAATCAGTGTCTGGATGAGCCATCTGAAGAAGATAAAATGGTTCCTACCATGAAGGATTGCAGTGGAATCCAATCACAACAGTGGGTGCTGCGCAACATGACCCTGAGTGCCTGAAGTGGAATAAGAAAAATCACAATCAATTTCTTCAGTGCTGATCTTCCTTTGTCAATTTTATATTAGAAATACAAAGAAATCTCAGCATTGGCAATCCTGAGTGGACTGAACAAATTTTGGATGTTTTGCCTGATTGGTTAGAATTACATTCATGTCATATTTGTACATGCCCACTCTTAGAATTATTTTGGTAGAAAGCACATGAGAAAATATAAATAGCACAATGAGTGTTATATTAGTACTACAAAATTTGAAACGCATCAATTAATAAAAGTATTCTCACCATCTTGAAAGTAACAGCACTGAAATTACCCAATACATTACCCGATAATAGCAGCACAGAATCTCTCAAAATTGATGTGTTCATCTGCCTTAAAAGAATAATTCAAGACTAAGATATTTTAAGTGAACAGAAAAAACATCCAGTTCCTGTTGTAAAAGTAGGATTGGCCCTCCACTGAAGTTATTCTCGATAATGAATACTGCCTTGTAGTAGTTTTAAAATTGTATGTTACGAAAAGCTGAGTGAGCCACTATTGCATTTCAGTTACAAAGCTAACAGCCACAGAATCTTTTGTGGATACAGAGAATATATTATTGATACTTTCAGAAATGAGAGTAATTATGCATTAAATTCAAGAGCACGGTCACGTATACAATAAACAAATTGTAAAGAAAGTAATAAATTTTCATCAAAATGTTATTTGCATATCTGTCACTGGTGGCTGAGAATATCCAACTATTACATCATGGATTATTGAAACAGAATATATCAGAATGTATTCCTGATGTTTTTGTATTTTTGAGCAGGATTCCTGTTTGTAGGTCGTAAATGTTGATATTAACGGAGCAACATTTCTGATTTTAAGGCTTCATGTTCAAATGAAACACAATTCTAAGACAACTGATTATATTGTGCAATAAAACTTGCCAAAATAAAGAAAAAGGTAGTTTTAAGTTGTACTATTGCCATTGGCCAACTGTGGAAGATAACTGATTAAAATCATCCTTTGCATATTTTGTTTACACGTCTAAGTCAGAGTTTTGAATGTCTGCAATGTAATATGTCTGATATATTGTATTTTGAAATTGGTTGCAGCTGTTTTTCAAAGAAAAGTTTGGGTTCCTGTGGGAACCATGAATGAAGTCATTTCAATCTCTAGCTTATGATATTGGTTGCTGCTGTAGCAGTTAAACTGAAACATTTGTTCATATTTATATCCTCATACCATAAGTACTCAGTTTAACAATAGCCTGCAAATGATGTAATTGTATCCAATGCTGTAAATTGAGCTATTTGTACATTTTTGCAGAAAATACATTTTACGAACAATTCCCGAATAATTTTGTTTCAAAAGCAATTTTTTTCAGAACTTGACTATAAACAGCCTACATGTATTTGAATTCTTACAATAAAATGCTCATCATATTTTATTCTGCAGTAAAATTAAGAGGAAATCTTGTGGTGCAGTGGGTAACATCCCTGTCTTTGAAGGTGCAGTCTCCAGTCCATGACTTGATGGCTAGGAATGTATATTTGTATAATGCTGCCAGCAGGTTGAGCATCAACAAAAAGGGTAGGAGAAGCTTAACAAGTTTAGCAGCATCAATGGACAGAGAAATAAAATTAATGTCTTGAGCCTAATACAACTCTTTTTGAGGGCTTTAAAGAGTCATCCAAAATGTCACCATTGTTTCTCTCTCCACAGATGCTGCCAGACCTGCTGAGTTTCTCTATGACCTGTTGCATCCAGCAAGTGTACATTTTAGGTTGAATATCATTTTGTAAATCCTTCCAACATATACAGCAGTACCAGGAATAAGAATAGGAAAAATTCCTGGTCAGCCAGGAGATAGAAAAAAAATCAGAGCTTTGACCACCATCATCAACAGACCATAAGATTGAGGAGCAGAAAGAGGCCATTTGGCCCTCCGGTCAGCTTCCCCATTCGAACATCGCTGATATGTTTCTCAATGCCATTCTCCTACCTTTTCCCATTAACCTTGATCACCTTGCTAATCATGAACCCGTTTGTCTTTGTGTTAAATAAACTCAATGACTTGGCCTCCACAGCCTTCTGCAGCAATAAATTCACAGATTCACCACTCTCTTGGCTGAAGAAATTGCTCCTCATCTCAGTGTGAAAGCATTGTCCATTCACTGTGTGGCTGTGCCCTTTGGTCTTAGTCTCTCCTACTAGTGGCAACATCATCTTCACATCCACTCTATCCAAGCCTCTCATTTATTCTGCAAATTTCAGTGACAACCCCCTTATCCCTCTAAACTCCATTAAGTACAGACAGAATCCTCAACCATCCAATGTGATGAGGCATTCTGCCAAATGTCTTTGACAGTCTGCTTAGGGAACAACTCAATAGGATCCATCACCTCCTTTTCCCGTACGGTTGCTGACCACTTCCAGATGGACTTCTAATCACCCACCCCAATATGTTGCAGTGCTCAAAGTTCAGACTTGAGGTCATCATCTCTGAGCCAGAGTTCCTCAAGCAACCAATACTTCTCCAGTGTGGTCACCCTGACGTACAATGGGGTTGCCTGCTCTCGCAACTGCAGTTACAACACAACACCTAGTCTGGTATCTCTATTTTAATTATTTAGTTCTTAATTTGATTTTTAGAAAATTCATACTTGTCTGTAAATATTTCTCCTTTTTACCTGCAATCTGGAAGTAACCAATAATATGTAGTGAAATTGGTAGCTATCACCAATCAATGAATTTACACTCTCTTTCTGGGTCCCTGATCCTGGGTTTCAACTTGTTTTAAAAAAAATTCTAAACTATCAACCAAAAAATAGAAGCAAGCGAAATGCACTTCTTCCTATTTGCACCGAATTCCTCAAAATACTGAGTAGCTTTAGGCTAGAACATGAATCTAAAAGTGCATGTTGCCAGACTAATTTACACTTCTTATGAGGATAATTGATTGATATATGCTAGATTGATCCTAACAATATTGGGCTTGATCCTCAGTTCTGAGGACGTGTCACTGAACCCAAAACATTAACTTTGATTTCTCTTCACAGATGCTGCCAGATCTGCTGAGATTTTTCCAGCAATTTCTGTTTTTGTTTAGGATTTGAGATTGACTTCCTTGCTCTACCTGAGATGCAGATTGTGATGCTATTGGTCAGACCTGTCTTTGGGCTGAAATTTCAAAGAAAAGAGAATAAAGGAAAACAGCTAATTTTCAGAGTAACTCAAATCTCTAAATATAGTTCATTTTTAGTATTATGAGGGTCAAATCCATGACAAGATAAAGAATTAGGTCTGGTTTTTGCTTAATTTATGGTACCTCAATTTGAAGTTCTACAAGTAGAGCTTTGCTGATTCCCCAAAAGTAGAGGGCTAAAAGACATTGGGATTTCAACTGACTGAGAAGTTTCAACTATCCTCTCAGCTGGACAATTGTAAAAGTGCAAAAAATAAAGGAGGATGGGTGGAGTGTTTAGGAGGAAGAAAACTATGCCATTATGCCTGTGCTGAGGAAACTCAGCCCTGTCTGTTTTCTCCTGATGTTAGAAAGACGAGGTAACATGGAATTTCCAAACAGTGCTGTCTGCTACGAACCTTTAAGATCATTTCTGACTTGCATGTTACTAAGTGGATAAAACAATTTTTGTTCGACTAAAGTTGCATTTTGAATGCTTTAAGTTAAATTGCATTGGTCCTGGTTATTCTTGATGAGTATAGCCAGACCATTCAAAGTTAGAATTAATAAATACTTTGCATTTGTTGTTGGCTATGGAGTGGACCGACCAGAAGAGAAATCCAGTTGGCAGAAACCTCTTAAAACTTGTGGATTGTGGTTTACAACCTTATTCCTGGTGACCACATAATCTCAGCCATCTTCTTCAGGGTCTGTGGCATGTCATTTTAATATGAACATTGTTTAAGTATTCTAGATGGACCAGCATAAGCCCGATAAAGAATTCGGAACAGGTGAGACTACTTATTGTCATGTGCGTGCTGAGGGAAAGAAGCAGCAGCAAGGGATGTAGTTGTGAGGACAGTAACAAGTATTATGTGGAAGCAGAACGAGGTGTCTTGAAGAATCCCATTGTGATCAGAAGTTTGGACTTTGGTGATGGTGGAATTGCTTGTATTAGTCTAGGGTGTATTGCATGACTGCTTAAGGAGTGAGGCAGATGAAAAGGTTTTTCCCTGACAATCCTAGTAAAATCACTACATTTCTTCTGCCACTGTAACAAGGTCCAAAATAACTATGCTCTGGCATTGATTTTTACAGAGACACCTCTCCACTGCTGCTGGCTAATTTGTCATGACTGTCATTGACCCAAAGCAAAAATGGACTCTTTCCTGTTCTTCACTTCTTTTGTAAGCAAACCGATGTTTGTATGACCACCTGACATGTGACAGTGATACCACTTCTTCTCAATGACCCAACCTTGTACTTAATTCTCTCATCTTACAGTTAATGTGGGTTATAAATAGAACATAGAACATAGAACAGTACAGCACAGAACAGGCCCTTCAGCCCACAATGTTGTGCCGACCATTGATCCTCATGTATGCACCCTCAAATTTCTGTGACCATATGCATGTCCAGCAGTCTCTTAAATGACCCCAATGACCTTGCTTCCACAACTGCTGCTGGCAACGCATTCCATGCTCTCACAACTCTCTGCGTAAAGAACCTGCCTCTGACATCCCCTCTATACTTTCCACCAACCAGCTTAAAACTATGACCCCTCGTGCTAGCCATTTCTGCCCTGGGAACCGTTCTTATCTGCTGCACCTGAAGTCATAGTCCTGACCATTTCCATACTTTTTGTCCTATTACTTGCTCTGGAAACTTTGCTGAGCACTTACCAGCTTCTAACTTTTTCCATAATTTTCCATGCAACTGAACTCACCCGCTCCACACTTTTTATTTTAACGCTCTACCCCCGAGACCTAGCTCTGTCTTTTGCCAGGATACTTGTCCCAATATGATTCTCGTCGAGCCTATGCCACCAGAACAACTCCCTCCTTCCCCATACCCATGCCAATGTCCCATGAATTCAAACACATTTCTGCCATGCCACCATTTGAACAATGCATTTACATCTTTAATTTTGTTCACACTGTGCCAAATTGCTCAGATAAGAATGCAGAGATTACTACATTTCTGGTTCTGCTTTCTCACCTCAGCACTCATAATCCCTCAGCAGAACCTCTTTCCTCTTTCTTCCATATCAATGGTACCTGTGTGGATCACGATAGCAGGATTTCTACTCCTCCCACTTCAAGTTCCTTTGTAGCCGAGATGGAATATCCTGAACCTGGGCACCAGGCAGGCAACACTACTTGAGACTCTCGATCCTAGTCACAACGAACAGTGTTCATTCCCCAAACTATACTACCTCTGATTATAACGACATTTCACTTTTTATCCCCTCCTGAATGTCCCCACTGTACCACAGTGCTACAGTCAGCTTACTCATCTTCCCTATACCCTGCACTCTCATCCACACATGAAAAAAGAATCTCAAAGCTGTTAGATAAGATCAAAGGCCAAGGTTCCTTCTGCACTACATCCTGGATCCTTCCACCTGCCCTGTTCTTTGTCACACTCTCACGTCCCTGGCCACTGACCGAGTTTCAGCTAGTTAATCGAAGGTGTGTGACTGCCTCCTGAAGCACAGCATTCCCTGGTAACTCTCCCCCGCATGATTTGTTGATTGGTCAAAACTGAGGTTCTAGTTCATCAACCCTGAGCTGGAGTATGGGGTCTGACCACTCCCCCGTCACGTAGGTATAAATCATCGTCTGGCCTGGCATCTCCATTTCAATTACTTCGATCTTAATTTGATTTAAAAACATTCTGGTCTTTTAGTTTGTAGCCTGTAAATATTTCTCCGACTTAGTTTCAATCTCAAAGTTTCCGATAATAGATTCTTAAACCACTAGCTATCACCAAACAATGAGCCTGGTTCACCCTCTGGGTCCCTGATTCTGGCTTCAATTTACCCTGTTTCAAAAAAAAAATGCTTATGAACTAACAGGCAAAAAAAACAAGCAAATGGCACCTCTCACACTCTGCACAGACATTGCCACCAAAATATACATTCACTCCAGATGCGATCTTTCCTTCCAGAACATGCAAAGCATACTGATCCCTAGCAATACACTACCTTCAAAACCTCAGCTCTCAGCTTATTACTTTTGAGTACATTCTCAAATGCTTTCTCCAAGTCCAAACACAACACATTTACTGGTTTTCCTCTATTAATTCTCCTTCCAAAACTTGCTCCAAAAACCCAAACAATTAGCCAGACATAATTTCTCTTTCATCAGCAAGGCTAGGCTGAAGACTATCCATGCTGAGTTTTATTTGGAGTTTTACTGCCAACGGAGTGAAAAATTTGTAATTTCATCACTCTGGTCCTAGTCCGAACTTAGTTTCTATCAGTGAAATAAAAAGTCAAGTTCACCAAATAACTTAGTGTACAGAATAAATGAAACTTAATAGCAGCTTAACATTTTTAACATTTAAAAAAAAATTCAAAGTTTTGAAAAATAAGAATAATGTGAATAATGAGTTTTCACTGTTACCTATGGTGCTATCACTGGGCTCTTCGGGATCTGGAGTATTACTGCGAAGGCTATGCATATCTCGCCGCCGTTGTCTATGTCGTCGTCTGTACTGGAATTCAGCATATTCCTCTGGTGATGCAAAAAGTAATCATTTTGATAAAGTTCTGAACGTGAACAAGAATTGCTTAACTGACCTGTGACAGGACTGAAGTTCAGATTCAAACATTTCCAAATTAGTTTCGGTACAATGACTAAACTGGTGATGAAACTATGTTATGTAGACTTTTACTTAATTAGGTTTGGGAATTAAAATAACACATGTTGAAGACATGGTGAGGGGTGGAGATATCATAGTGGTAATGTAACTGGACTAACTAATCCAGGGCTCCAAGGTAATATTCTGGGAATAAGTGTTTGAAACCCACTGGCAGATTATGAAATTTGAATTCAATGAAAGAAAAGCTCTGGAACCAAAAGCTAACATAATGGTGATCATGTAACTGGTATTGGTTGTATAAACCAAATTGGTTTACTAATGTTCTTTAGGATGATAGATTTCCTTCCCTAATGTGGTCAGGTTTACATGTGACTCCCAAACCTCATGACTATTGTTGATTCTTAACTATCCATCAAAACGGCCTGGACAACTAATCAATTCAAGGGCAATAAAGAGCACAAAAAATGCTAGAAATTGCAGTGGGTCAGGCAGTATGCACGGAGAGGGCAATTAAGGATTGGAAAAAAATTCTGGTCTATGACACTTGCGTCAAGGAAGGAGTCCATAAAATCAGTAGCCATCAGGAAATTCTATTGATTTGAACAAAAATATTTGTCCAAACATGAAGACAATGAGCTGAATTTTATCAAAAATTGCACAATTTTGTGGAGTTTCATGCAGGATTTCACTATGAACTCTAATGAATTAGCCCATTCAATTCTCTGCAGCTCACCACATTATGCATGCACTATACCTCCGTGATGCCTCGCTCACACCATCATGCAGTCACAGGTAGTGTAAGTATTTGCTATTGCTGGCACCTCATATAGGATTCCTGGCACTAGTAGTGATTTGAAAATGCAGCTGTGCGCTAGGTCAAGCGCTGTCATGCTAAAGCTACTCTTCGTGCTTCCTATAATTATTCCAGACATGGTTGAGAAAGAGAAATTGACATCTTGTTTTGTTGACAGACACCAGGAGGCCCTGGTGGGGGCAGGGTGGTGCAGACAATGTCTGTCCTTTTAATTCAGGGCTGCCAGAGGAGACCATCCTTGTCCAAAGTTGCCATCCAAGTCAGTTGTAGCCACATTCTAAAGAACAACCAGCAGTGCAGGATGAAGTTTAATTACCCTCTGCACTCTGCGAGGGTGAGTGTCACCTTCTTTCTGCGACCTCATAGTCATTTTAATGCTGCTACTGCACTCACCTCCCACCAATATTCATGGTCAAGCACTCTCATTAGTACTTGTAATATCTTCCATCACCTGCTCTCCCCACCCCAATACCTTCAGCTCTTTTAACCTTAAAAGCTCTCTGCACTTCCGTTCAGTCACTTAGGACATTGTTCACCTGCCTGCACCATCACTAAAAGGTGTACCAGAATTTTTCATCTCTCTCAATCCTGCTCTTATCTCAGTCCAGATATAAAAATGCCACAATAGAGAACAGAGATGCAAGATATGAAGTGGAACACCCCGGAGTGCTATGTGACAGAACAGCAAACTGCATATAAATAAAGCACAAACATAATAATATGATAATTCATGAAAATGAACTCTTGCTTGTTGCTTGCAAGATTTTCATTTTGCTGTTTAAACATGGAGTGGAAAATTTGATTTTTTTTCTTGCTGTTCAGAAGTTTTTTGCAAACCTTCTGTAAAATAACACTTCCTGTTGAATATTGTTTGCATAAGCTAAAGATTCCTTGAATATTTAGTCAGTGTGCCAGTTATAAATACCATGCCATGAGACACACTATGCAGGAGATAGTGAAAAAAATGCTCTTTCAGTAAAAAGAAAGAAGAAATTCAGGCAGAAATTATATCCAGTGCAAGTAGAGATTCTGCATTTTGTTTCTTTCTTTGCTCTGCTTCAAAAAAAAGTTGCGCCAGAATCTGCCCTCACCAACTAGCTATATACCAACTGAAAATTTCAGTTAAAGGTTCTTGTGAAGATTTGTAGCTCAGGTTGTGGATGAGGCTGTTGGCTTGCTCACTGAGCTGGCTGGTTCTCCCATACAGATGTTACGTCATCATGCTAGGTAACATCATCAGTGCGGCCTCTGATGAAGCAATAGTGTTCTACTCTGCTTGGAATTTATACGATCCTGTCTGTTAAGTTTTGTCATGTCATTTCTGGTTCTTTTTTGCACAGATTTGTATATGTGCTCTAATTTTTTATGTTTGTTGATTGCTTTATGGGTTGAAAACCAGGCCTCAAGGAATTCCCGTGCAAGTCTGTGGTTGGCTTGAGCTAGGATGGCCAGTCAAATTGATGGCCTTCATTGTCTGAGTGCACTGAGATGAAGGAAAGTTTGTCATATCATTTTGCTGCTAGCCGGTGTCCATGTATCCTGATGGCCAGTTTCCTTCCGGTCCAGCCAATATAATGTTTATTGCAGTCATTGCAAGGTATTTTGTAAACTACGTTGGTAACTTACAAGAGAAGAGGAAGACAACAATCATCTTCCGTTCTGAGAGGTCAGTATGGAATGAATGTCCAACAGGGTGTTGCAAACCACAGTAAAAAGAAAGACAACCCGTACTGATCAAACCCTCAATTTTCACAGCAATCACTCCAAAATCCACAAAGTTGTGTTAGGTCACTATTCAAGTGAGCCACAACATATGCAATATGCAAAAAGGAGGAAGAGAACCTACACAAGTTATTGCTAACAACGGATATCCCAACCACTTCATCTGTAGGTGCCTACGAGATAGATATCGCCAACAGGATGCAGTTCGCCCCGATACACAGGCCACACTACCCCATATCAAAAACATATCAGAACTGGCAACGAGACTCCTACAACTACTAGGAAACATGATAACACACAAACCCACAGCCACATTACGACAAACACTCACAAGGACCAAAGTCCCCATACCTATGACATGCAAGACCAATGCAGTTTACAAAATATCTTGCATTGACAGCAACAACATTAGATCGGCCAGACCAGAAGGAAACTGGCCTCCAGGATACACCAACAACAGCTAGCAGCAAAATGACATGAATAAATTTCCTTCATCTCAATGCACTCGGACAATGAAGGCCATCAATTTAATTGGGACTATGTGATCATCCTAGCTCAAACCAACCACAGGCATGCACAGGAATTTCTACAGCCCTGGTTTTCAACCCGTAATGCAATCAGCAGACATGTGGAATTAGACCACATATACAAATCTATGCATAAAAATAAACAGAGATGGCACGACACAACTTAACAGACAGGATCACATAAATTTCAAGCAGAGTAGAACAATATTGCTTCATCGGAGGCTGCACCGATGATGTTATCCAGCATGTTGGTGAAACGTCTGTTCGATAACTAGCCAGCTCAATGGGAAAGACAACAACCTGAAAATTTCAGTGCATGGAAATTACTGCGTATGCTTTAAAAGTATTTTTAAATATACTAAGAAACTGAGTACTACATGTCAATGTTTTCAAGTTATTTTCAATTATTTAGAATTAGGTTATGCTTGGGAGCAGATTCTAAAATATCAAAACCGCTCTGTTGATTCAAACTATTAATAGCATATATTTCGTACACCAGAAAATATTTTTAATTTTTTTTAACAAAAAGTACCTTCTTAAACACTGTCCAATTGTACTGTTCCATGGAAACTTTTATGACTTTATGAATTAAGATTAGGAGTAGGCCTTTTGATCAATTAAGCATGTTTGGCTCTCAATAAGATCATAGTTGATTTGATTGCAACAATTGAGATGACAAACATTTCCGCCTGAACCCCCAGAACCTATAACCTCCCTGTTAACAAATCAAGATGAGTTTGAACAGAAGCTCAAGTTTAATAAAGACTCCTTAAAACTAGCACCTGGATTCTGACCCCCATTCCTCATTGGTAGCCTATGCTTACAAAATGATGGAACATTAAAGTATTACAATCAGCTAATGCCTCAGAGAATGAAGAAAACAGTTGGTAGCTTAAAAGCTAGTAAGATTTAATGGTTGACTCCACCTCATATAATTTAAATCATGCAGCAACATTCTCTGAGCAAGAAAAAAAGCCACACATAAGTTATCCCAAGGCTTTGCAACAATACTAATTGGCATTGAGCTTTGTGAGGTTTCATTGCACTCTGTTAAGTGTGTCATAATGCACTCTTGTATTTTAAATATTTACTTTTAACTTTTATGATTTTAAACAAAGTATTTTCCAGTATTTCTGCACAAGGACTAAATCTTACATAAATTTCTCAAATGTAGAAAGACAGCATCACTTTTCTGTGAAACCTGTCTATTAAGAAATTATAATTAACTAATTCTGTATAATCTAGCTTTATGCTTAACTAAACTAATCTATTTTACATTCAAGGAAATAATTCTTACAATAATAGTAGTGGTTCCTACTTGTTTTATAGTAGTATGTTCTTTCTATTGTGTGTCTTTATTAAAATGAAAATAAAGTCAAATATTATGTTGCAACATTCAGTTTTACTTCAAATGCCAATTTATAGACATTAACATTGCTATTTGGCCATAAATGTTAATTATTGAAGATTAGTTTCTAGAAATGTACGTTCAATGAGCTTCAAAATTTGAATGAGTATTTTGCAAGATAGATAAAAGTTTGTTTTCCAAACTGTGTCCAGAGTGAATTACATAATTTTAGACAAAAGTGTCTTCATGCTTGCTTTAGCTTACATTCAAACTATCTAAACTAACCTATTTTTATAACATCACAATAAGTATTATAAAAGATCTCAACTAAATTGAGCCTAGATGAAAGATTTCAGATTAGACTAAATTTTCACCTGATCACCTCCACATTACATTTAACAAGTATGTCTATAATAATGTAATGAATCAACACTGCTACTGGTCTATTTATAATAGAAATACAACACCTTGAAAACTCTCAAATACCAAACATAAATATTAAAGAAACAAGCTCAAATAGTAGTGACAACAGTAATAATAATTGTCTTCCACTGAGAATGTTCAGACATGAATGATTTAGCTAGACCTTTGCGAGCTATAATCACTTGTTAGTTAATGCACAGTAACGAATGGCACCTGAAATCATTTCATGTAGTGTTTAAAAGATGCATTTTAAATATTTGTTCGTTGCACCACAGTTAACAAGAAGGACAATAACATATTATTCGATTTGAATAAAATAAACCTATTTTTTATGTTTGACGTGTATTCATTCTTTTCATGAGAAGTTATTATATTCAATTTTGGATTGGTTATGCCAAAGTAGTCAGTCTGTATGGCATTGATGTCATTGTGCCCTCTGCTTCAGCTAAACGTTCTCATTACTGCAGTGCATTTAAAAAGGTGTGAAATCAAACAGTTGCAATATCCTGTCAGTTTCCATTTTAATGAATATGAAATCCTTATTGTGTGACTTTCAACTGTCCAAATCAATTTGACTATTGAGGAAAGATCCAAAGTGTTAGTCACTGAATAGATATAAAATATTTATTTAAGGAGATAGGAAACTGCAGAGTTCATTTCAGTTGTCTCAGTGTTGAATTTCGTTCTCAATGTGCAACACGAAGCAGAAGCACTAAGTTTCACATATATTCTAATATTTGCTTTATTGTGCAGTTTTTTTTCCCCCGTGAGTGACTCACCAAAAAATGCCTATCATCAGTTTTCTAGCAGCTGCAGTCATTTGATTATCACCTGCTGGTAATCACCTCACATCATCTTCACATTCCTGCTTGTCAAGATATGGGCCAATGATATTGTTACAAGCAGGTGAGGAAGGGTGAATCAGATCCCTTCTTTGTAACCACCTCTTGCTTGCAACAAAGATTTTAAAATTCTTTTTAGCATTAACAAAAACATAATACTAGTCAAAATTAAGGAACTAATTATAATTATATTGAGTTGTAAGTGAAAAAAGAGAATTTTTATCACAATAATTTGAGAAATATAATGAAACATGTCGTGCATACACCTACACATAATAAGTTTAAAAAGGGGAGAATGTCAAGTACAACAGAAAGATAAACAAGGCACAGTTTAAAAAGTTCTTGGAGACCTTTAATTGTTATAATGAATGATTGAGATCAGAGCTGTGTAATTGATATATTTTATTCTCAGCAATATTCAAACTTGTAGAAATTTTTGGAGACTTCATTGCCATGAGGTCTACTGATATCTCTCAGTGTATCTTAACAAATTTGCCTCATAAACTACTTACTATGTCTCTGTGGCATACCTCACATCCAATTTCCCATCCTAATTTCCCACATGCTGTACCAGAACAACTCACCACTGAGCGAATTATCCTGGTATTCACCAGTATCTGTCACTGTCCTGTCATCTTTAAAATGTATATACCTGGACAACCACGGTCAGTCTGGAACTGCCCTTTATGGTTTCTGGCATTTGTCCTGGACAAGCAGACAGAATGAAACTGGCATCACATTTTGCATGGCGGGGTCTTGGGGGTCCTGCTAATCAGGCAGAACTTCCTCTTCCCCAGGAAGTGCAGAGCATGTCACCCTGATCTACATTGTTAGCCACCTGGGTTAACACAGTCTCAGTCATCTGGAGGAATTTCCAGAACTGTAGGAAAAAAAAGGTCAAGGCCCTCCATTTTTCCAGGATATATTCCACCACCTTCTCTTATAAATCTCACTGCCACTCTATCTCTGCAACTTCTAACCAAGGATTATGCTTTACCACTCTCAATACTGCCTGCAACATCGTCCCCACTTGCTCGCACCACACCGCACCCCCGTGCCACCCCCCCCAATCTTCCCAACCCCTGGCAACAACAAACTGGTAGTGCCGCACATGGAAGTGAAGGATGACATAAAAGGACAGTAACTTGCCAATCAGCTAAGTGAGGTCAGGAAATTCCAAGTCAGTCAGGTAGAATAATACAAGAGAGATAGTTTTGTAAGGCCAGATGAAGCCACCACTGGCAGGGCAGGTCATTTTCACTGGCATGCACTCCATGGCCCAAAGACTGTCCAAATGCAGGGCAAACAGCCAGTAACAAATATCATTGGTAAGAAAGGTCCCTTAGCTTTAATTTATGGCTCAATTGATCTCAGGGTGAGAGGGTGGTCTGACAGTTTCCTCACCACTGGCAAGATGGCATCACAGTAATAGGACTGTGGCTTCTATCCACATCTGCTCATCCATTTCCATTTTACCATTTCCCAACACCTACCCTGAGACTAATAAAATTCACAACACTATATTTACAAGCATCTGCATAGCAATCCAAACTGATTCTAATTTCATTTCAAATACAGAATGTCTGTTGACTCTACCAAAATGTTTCAATACATGCTTGCAAAGGTGCCTGAGCAGTCCGTTGCTAGGACCACGTGGTGCCAGGATTGCAATGAGTTCCAAGGAAAAGGTTGAAGAGAATGTCAAATTCATATAAATTTGGGGATTGGGAACAGAGGATTTTTCTATCTTAGGTAGGAAATGAGGGAATCAAAGTGCTGCATTTTCAAGTCCACATGGGAAAGAAAAAAACAGGACATATTGGCTTTTAGGTGTGTGTCCCGATGTATCATAGGAACCCGCAAAATAGTGTCAGCCCTTCCTTTCTGTTGTTCAAAATGTTTTTATAAGAAATGTTCTACACATCTGACTGCACACCCATGCCCATCACATTACTATATTACCAATAATCTCAATTGCCTGTTATATTTATTTAAATATGGTAGGTGAAGTGCTGGTTTTGATGATTTACGGGAATCAGTTCAGAGTCAAACAGTCATACAGATGTAGGGTATGGAAACAGAATTTCCAGTGCAACTCGTCCATGCTGACCAGATATTCTAGATTAATCTCAATGCATTAGCAAGCATTTGGCCCATATCCCTCCAAACCCTTCCTATTCATATACTAATCCAGATGCCTTTTAAATGTTGTAATTGTACCACCCTCCACCACCTCCTCTGGCAGCTCATTCCATACACGCACCATGCTCTGCATGAAAATGTTGCCTCTCAGGTCCCTCTTAAATCTTTCCCCTCTCACTTTAAAGCCCTCTAGTTTTGGACTTGCCCACCCTGGGGAAAAAATAGCTATTCATGGTTATTCACCCTATCCATGCCCCTCATTTTATAAACTTCTGTAAGGTCACCTCCTAAACCTCTGTCACTTCAGAGAAAATAGACCCCCTCTACTCAGCCTCTCCCTGTAGCTCAATCACTCCAACCCTGGCAACAGACTTGCAAATCTTTTCTGAACGTTTGAGTTTCACAATATCATTCCAATAGCAGGGAGATCTGAACTGCATGCAATATTCTAAAAGTGGCCTAACAGCTGCAACATAATCTCCCAACTCCTATACTCAATGCACTGACCAATAAAGGCAAGCATACCAAATGCCTTCTTCACTATCCTTTCTACCTATGACTCTGCTTTCAAGGAACTATGAATCTGCACTCCAAGGTCTCTTTGTTCAGCAATATCCCCCAGGATCTTACCGTTAAGAGTGTAAGTCCTGCCCTGATTTCCCGTTTGAAAACACAGCACTTCACATTTGGGTCCATGGGAAGCTGATGGGCTTTACGTCTGCTAGTTTGTGTTCCTCCTTTGAAGAAAACCCATCTAATCAGAGCATGAAATTCCTGTCCCCCATTCGCAGCTAACATCACCAAGATGAAGCATGAAAAGAAAGACCTGAGGATGAATCCTTATGGGATTATTGTTAACCATAAGCAATCAACATGGAAGAAAAGCCCCAGTGGGTCTATCTCAGAGATGTGAATAACTGGGGTGAGGCACTGGAGGATGATCATATGATCAATAGTCAAATAGATCAATAAAGGAAAAGCATCTCCATTTCTTGCTTTCCATTCGTGTCTGTTTCTCTTTTTACTTTGGCCTCTTCGCTTCTAATCTAGGCCATCTGCTGTCACTCCGTGTCCTGATTTATAATAGGCCCTTGATTTTGATGCATCATTTGTATTCAAAATCATAATTGTTTCATACAGAGGACTCAGATATGCCTGATGTGGTACTTTTTTCCTAAAAATTAGGAGAGTGGTTGAGAAGCAGTAGACACTAGTACCGCGTGTTGAACCTGAGGTGAGAAGGGAATAATTATTTTTACATAGTCAGGGGTTAGGATCCAGCATGTGACGTAGGTATATTTGATCGTGGCTTTCAAAAGGATTTGAATGAACACTGGAATGGAAAATATTTGACAGATCACAGGGAAGGGGCAGGGGAGTAGTTACTCTCGCAGACAACTGGCTTCGGTTCAATGGACAAAATGGTTTCCATCTGCATTTTAACAGATGATTTTAAGTATTGCTAAGCAATTTATTTCTACAAATTTATCACTATTTTATCATAACTGTATTATGGCATAAAAAACTTTCCTCCTATTCTGCTTTCAGGAGGGACTACATTTGCCTGTGTCATGTCACTGTTATGAGAAGCAGCTTCATCTCTGACCACTCCTTGAACTGTATTACCAATGACCGTAGGCTAATCAATTTTTATTCCAATCTTCTCATCTCTTCTGTACACTTCAATCATTTCAATTATACTTCTTATCAAAGGCTTTTCTACAGTTTAGAAAGCAATTCTACATGCAAAGAATTGAGGGATTTGGAACGGTCTTCCTGAAATGACAGTCAATGCTAGGACAATTGTTAAATTTAAATCTGAGATAGAAATTTCAATGAACATGGGACCAAAGCAGGAATATCAAATTAGGCCACAGAAAACAGTCTTTTCTGAAGAAAGGTCTAGGCCCAAAACGTCAGCCTTTCTGCTTCTCTGATGCTGCTTGGCCTGCTGTGTTCATCCAGCTCTACATCTTGTTATCTCATACACATTACACGCAAGGTTTTAAAAGCGATAGTGTTTTACCTTATTTTAATTCCATCCTCAGGATGCTGTTGCATCCTTTAATTGAGTAATCAATTAGTAACGCAAAATGTTCCATTTTCACATTTGCTAATTACATGTTTCTTCTTCTAGTATTAACCTTGCTTAGCTTGTCTGCTTGTAACTATGCATAAAATAAAATAATACCAAAATAATTTAACATAGACTGGTATTGAATCAGAGGAAATGAGAATCTAATCAAACATAACGTGAAATGCACTTGATTCCTTTTACTGAGTAAATATGCAGAATTGACTTTTGGCGAATGGCAATTGGCTCTTCAATAAAAGCTAGTTAAATCGCAAGTTAGGAATTCAATGTAAGTTCATAAAGATAAATGTGGATTGATACAATCAAGAACTCTTTGCAAAGTAATTATACTTACAGAGCAGGAAATATGGAAATACCATGCCAAATGAAAGTTCTTGCTGAAGATGAAGATTAATGAGCAATTTTCAAACCTAGATTGATATTCAGACTTTCCATTTGGTATAGCTTTTGAAGAGATAAGGAAGAGAGAGGTTCAGTGGCTTGTTTTTAAATCTATGCTACTGGCTTGTCCTTTAAATACTCATTCTGAAGCCTTTCAAGGAGGCATAAGAAAGTTGGTGCTTCTACTTCATGCTGCAACTTGAATTTGTGAAAGTGTTAGTTTACAGCTAATTTTCAAAGTCTATTTTTATGCTTTCTATAAAGTGATAGCTTTAAACATGTGATGCAACTTCTGCAATCAGAACTTTAAGCATCGTTTTACAATTGGCCCAAAGGTTTATTTCATCTGATATTTTTAATGAGATCATTCTTAGGAATTAGATTTTCCTTTATATGGAAATTTGGGACAATAGTAGCATAACAATCTAAGAATTTCAAGAGATTACTGATTAAGAATAACTTAAAAGATAGTAAAATTGAAGTCCATGCATTTATAGGGGTAGTAGTTGCATAGATATATGAGAATAGACAGGCTCACTGATTATTATGGTTGAAAAAAATTGCAAAAATAAAACTTCTGGTCTATGAAGCTAGATTTCATTTTGGGAGCTGAACATTGCCATCAGCTGAAATCATAAAATAGTAAAAGCTGTTACCAATGGAAGAAGGTGGAAATCAGGAACACTGATTAATGAATTTGATTAAAAAGAACAAGAGGAGCAAGAGGAAAGTAAATTTTTGTACAGTGAGTTATGGCCTGAAATGCACAGCCTGAAAAGGTGATGGAAGCACATTAAATAATAATTCAAAGGCTATAGGGACAAAACTAGGAAATGACTCAGTTCAGGTGCACAAAATGAACATAAACAGAGAACATCATAAATTATCTACAAAAGTTTGATTCGGTGAGCGTAGAACTCGGTGAGTAGTCTCAAAATAATATTCATTTTAAAGTTTTAAATTGAACTGAGATTGTTAAAAAGTGTAAAAAAGAACCTTCAAATTAATCAAGACTCAACAGATGCCATGGGCTTGATTTTCCCTAATGAGAAAGAAGTCCCAATGCCAGGGTCAAATTTGCATCCCATAGCCACATGGGTTGGTGTTGTATGACCTCAAAAATCTTTACTTTTGCAGACAATTAACAGCCTGCAAGTTGTGTGGCATGTTTCTGGACATGGACGTGGACACAGACTGATGAATGCAGATAGACAATGAGATGAGTGATATTATGTGTGTAAGTAGTTGCAGGAGAAGCACGCTAACAGTGTCAGGGAGCAGCAGAACTGGAAGTAATGTTCCACTGATAGCTGCAATAATTCAGTGAGGCAGAAGACAATTTTAATAGGATTAGTTGCAGCAGGGCACTCCAATGTGGAGGGAGAGATGGTATGTAACCCATAGAAAGTGAATAACCTGATGAATAGGGACAGTGAAGAATATAAGTGCTATGTATGACTTCCTGGCGAAACCTGATGGACATGGGACGTTTCAGATTAAGCCTACGCAGCAGGAATTTTTTGGAAGTGCAACTCACTAACAACACTCTTCCTCACCCAAGGATCTTGGAGCGAATGAGGAATTTGTTGCTATTTTGAGGAAGTAGTAGTACTGCAGTGCATTAAAGTAAATGCTCTTATACTGGCATCCATTGATATGTGGCTAAAATGAGTGGCAGCAGCTAGTAAGAAAAGCACAGGATGCTCACCCAAGTAATGAAGCAGCTGCTGATACCACTCCTCAGATGGCTGAGCAAACAGTCCCTGGCCTCAGCTTCCACTGCGAAGAAGCTTCAGGAGTCCATAGCAAAGCAGATGCTGGAACAGCAAGGCGTGATGTCTGGCTATCTATTAGAATTTAGAGAGGCTGTCCACAATCATGTGCATCCATTCCTCCATTGAAAGAATGGTAACCTCAAAGAGTCGTATGCATTATACCACGTTAATAGTAAAAAGCTAACCGATAGTATCAGATGCAAATTAGAGGCTTATACTATTACCAAAAGCAGTACCTCCATGAATTAGTAATATTTTAGAACCACCAAAGGATGTACAAAAGAATTGATCAAAGGAAAAATAAAATTTGAGAGTAAACTGGCAAATAATGTAAACAATTTATAAGAACTTATGAAGTATGTAAAAATGAAGACAGTAGTGAAAATAAATGAGTCCCTCAGAGGCTTGGACAAGAAAAATAAAGAAGAATCAGGAAACTGCAAAGACTTTAAACAAACATTTGATGTGTGTCTTCACTGCAAAGCCACAACAAAATACACCAGAAATAATTGGAAACTGAAGGCTTATTAAGAGTGAGAAGTCTATGGTAATCAGTTACAAAGCTACACATTTATTTTGACAAATTGATATCCAGCCTTTGTTGGCCACACAAAATCCCAACTCATTTCTCTCTTTGCCTTTGCAATTTGCACCTTGCTATCTCAAAGTTGATTATAGAGGGATAATCTGATGAGTTGACAGGCAGTCTTTGTTCCCACCTCAATATATTCTTTTTGAAACTATCCACACATTTTGACATACTTAGCTCTTAATGTTACAAATAAGTATAATCAAAAAATGAAAAGGGACACTGATCCTATTAAGATCAATGCATATGTTACAATTTAAGAAAGCACATATTTTGTTATTGCTGCTGAAAAGCATCTCGAAACATGGCGAGAAAAGAAAACTTAACTTTGAAGAACTTGAAATCAAGTACAGGGCACTGAAAGCACTTGATGAAGGATGAAGACATAAAGATGTTCAAGCTGACTTCAAACATAATACACTGAGTGGTTGGATAAAAACGTTGAACATCTTAAGAATTCGAAAGTGGAATACAGAATACTAACACTTAAAAGATGCAACAAGCAAAATATCTGGGACTGGAGAAGGTGCTCTTTACTTGATATAATGATATAGATAAAAATGACCCAAGCATAGCATTAACAAAAGAATGATTTTACGAGAAAGCTGACGTTTTAAAATGAAAACGAATTTCAATGCTTCAGTCCACACAATGACTGTAGTTACGCTTTAAATTGCACATAACTGGCTACAAGTGATTTTGTGGGACTGACTCATCCAGACACTCTTGACATTTGGATGACTGGCATAAGCATACTTGAGAATTTTACAAAAATGTAACCTAAGATTTTCTGTGTTGGTTAATGGCGAGAGCGATGAGTCCTGTGGGGAGCCCAGCAGTGCAAGGAGGAACAGAAAAAGGAAGAACAATGGTGGTAGGAGACACAATAACGGGAGGGGTGGACAGGTGTTTCTGTGGTTAAGGATGTGACTCCAGGATAGTGTATTACCTTCCTCGGGCCACAGTCAAGGACGTGATTAACCGCTACAGAGCATCCTGAAGTGGTGGGATGAACCATCAGAGATCAAGGCTCGTGTGACAAAAATGTAAGGAGCTAGGTAACAGTTCAAGTAGCAGGACATCAAAAGTTGTAACTTCTGGATTACTTCCAATGCCACATGCCAGTGAGTATAAGAATAGATGAATAGCAGTTGCATCTTTGGCTAAAAAGTTTCAACAAGAGGGAGTACCTCAGACTTCTGGATGACTGGGTCTGTTTCTAGGGAAGGTCAACAAGCTGTACCTGAACAAGAAGGGGATCAACATCCTTCTAAGGGGAGTTTACTGGTGTGGTTGGTGTTAGTTTAAACTAATTTAGCAGTCATATAGGGTACAAAATGGAAGTACAGAAGCGGGTGATGTGCAGACAAATACAGAAGAAGAATTGAATCAATTTAGAAGGCAGTGAGGATGTAGTCAAGTTAAAGCACAAGGAAGAATGGTAAATTTGGATGGCATTTATTTATATACAAGGAGTCTTGCGATCTCTCAAGGAGGGTGTGATTAACGCATTGTGACTTTTATTTATTTGAGCAATGTGGACATTGTTAGCTGGTCAGCATTTATTGCCTGTCCCTAGTTGCCCTGAAAAGGTGGTGGTGAGCTTCCTTTTTGAACTGCTGAAGTCCATGTGCTGTAGGTTGACCCACAATGCCATTAGGGAAGGATTTCCAGAGTTGTGGCATGGATGACGGAGGAACAAGACTGGCAGCTCAATCCCAGGGTCCAAAACCCTCAGGTGAGACCAATTAAGGGGAGGAGTGCTAAGAAAAAACTGGTGTCACAATATTGGTCATGGCATCAAATTTTTCAATAAGGAAGAATGTTATGTTAGAAAGTTTGTCAAAATAAGCTATGAGGTTGGAACTTAAAAACAAAAAGGGGGCAGTCACTTTGGTAAAATAGTTGGAGACAGAGAAAGAAAGACATATGTAGGCAAATCTCAGGTGTGTAAAAATATTAGGGTAATAAGAGAAGAGGTTTTCCACTTCCCCAGTATTAACTGAAATTGACAAAGTGTGAAAGGCTTAGATGGGCAGAATTTTAAAGGGTGTCCAAAAGACCATTATGAGCCTGTATGTAGAATGCATTGAGAGATGGGGGTTGTTGGACCTAAGTGCAGGGAACAAGGATGGACAAGTGGTAGCTGTGTCAATGGAGGAGTGTTTCAATGAGACTAACCATAATTCAGAAAAATTTAAGATAATAATGGATAAGGACACAAGATTAACCAGAAATAAAGGTTCTGAATGGGGATTTGGCTGAGTTTAGTATGATTAAACAGGATCTGGCCACAGTGGACTTGGAGCAGCTACTTGCAGGAAACTCCATACCAGAGCAGTAGGAATAATTTAAAATGGTAATAGTGAGAGTACGGGGTCAGCATACTCCTGTAAATGTGAACGGAGAGACTAGCAAGTTCAGAGAACCTTGCGTGCCAAGGGGCATACAGGATTGAATGAGGAGAGATGAAACAAAAGCTTATGACAGACCTGAAGGACTCAACAGTGGATACCCTGGCGGAGCACAGAAAGTGCAGGGGGGACAGGAAAAGACAGCTAACATTAAGGAAAATTCAAAGGCTCTTTCGAGAAAAGCGAGTAACAAGGGACAGGGTAAGGCCCACCCATAAGGGATCAAAGTAGATCATGTGTGGAGCAGACATAGCCAAGGTTGTAAATTAATACTTTGCCTCTGCATTCACTGTATGGATGCATGAAATGTGTGAAGAAATCAGGGACAGGGAATATATACTTGAAAAAAATTAGCATGAAGAAGGTGAAGATATTATTGGTTTTAGTGGGCTTGAAAGTGGACAAGCGCCCATAGAGATGAAACGTCTCCAAGGCTGCTGCGGGACACAAAGGGAGTGATTGCAGAGGCACAGATATTAATTTTCAAATGCTCTCTTTTCACAAGAGGGGTTCCTGAGGACTGGAGGATAGCTAATGTCATACCATTACCCAAATATATTGGTAGGGATAAACCAGAAAAGTAAAACAGTTAAAGTAAAAAAGTGGATCTAAAACCAAAGGTAGGAAAGCTATTGCAAAGATTTCTGAGGGACAGAATTAATCTCTACTCGAAGAGGCAAGGATTAACCAAAGATAATCTGTTTGTCAGGGGAGATTAAACCAAACAGATTTGATTTAATTTTTTGATGGTGACTAGGTGTGTCGATGAGAGTACTGCAGTTAATGTAGTCTGCATGGACTTCAGTAAGGCTTTTGAAAAGGTCTTGCATGGCAGACTGAAAACAAAAAGAGAATTTTTGATGGATACTGCTGATGATGATATTGAAACTTGTGTCTCAACAACGGGCAACAACACCATTGTGGAATGTTACAAAGGCAGTACCATCCAAGGAGACAGTGCCAGATTACCAACATCTATGATATTTCCTGGATAATTTAGACTCACCTTCACTCAAAGTCCATTTCTAAGGCAATATTAAACAAGTGGGCCAGGTAGAAATGCTAATTGGCTATGCCTGATATCCTCAATTCTCTCTTACCTTTGAAGTAAATGGGCAGTTTAAAGCATGATAATTTAAAACCATTGTCCACACAGGTCTGTGACTTCACTCTCAAAAATAATACTATAGCAAACATTGTAACAGGAGATTGAAGACATAGAAGTGATGGCTTATATACAATGATGTAACATCCTTGTCACCATTCCCTCAATATGTTTTCTCTCCCTCTCCCTACCACTGTTTCCCAATGCAGGCATGGCACCTCAAACTGGGATAAAGTGAACCTGTTTTTCAGTTGGCCCTGTTGACATGGAAGACTTACATGGTTGTTCCTTGGTGATTCTCAGTCAGTTTAGACATCCTAAGTGTCACCTTTGCATATATTAGTTTTCTGTTGGTTTTTATAAAAATCAGGAATTGTCAAGCAATATTCATGGATTTGCCAGGGCTTCTGGACTTGAAAATAAAGGGTGAATACCTATATTACACCAATGGTGTGGATTCTTGCTCGAACTCCTCCTACCTGATTACATTGTCTGGTAAATGGAGGATGGAAGTGCAAAGTTGAGCTATAAGTTCTCAAATGGTGAAGGCTTGACTGAAGTCTGATGGAACTTCATTTTCTCCATATATCAATGGCACAATAGATGTTGTCAAGCGTAACATTGTCCTTTTCCGTTACTTTGTGCAATGATTTACATTTCATCAGAAAGGACAAGCAGTGACTAAATCATTCAAATAAACATGACAGAAATGTACAGTGGATGGTCAAATGGTTTGTCACTTTTATGCTGAGAAAATCTGACTGTCATATTTTCAAGCCATCCTTTCTCTGTAGATTACCAAGCATGCTCCAAATCTCTTGGCTTTGCTATCATATTAAGCATTACCAAATGACAGAAAAAAAAACTTGTATTAGACTGAAATTACTTCAGATACTCACTTTGTTTGTGAAAACAGACAATACTGGTGTCCAAGAAGATCCAATAGCTTTCAAAAAATGTAAATATTGTAATGTTAATCAAGTAAATTAGAGAAAATGCACCTTTTGCTGCTCGACTCAGTAACTTTCCCACCCATGCTGATATTGATGAAATAGTCTCCGGCATTACAGTGCCATTTCTACAATGAGTCAGAGATTAAATTTGACTATTATCTTTAGCAAGATTATGACTAATACAGCACAAGTTCCTGGCGCTTACAACAGCCCTTCAGCTTTCTGCCTTAATCTCAAGGCTTCTCAGCCATTTAAATGTATTCTTAGGATTTAAGTATCTTCTTATCACACTCACTACTTGTGTCCATCCCTAGCTCACAAGACTTGGTGGTACTGAGCAAAAGGTTTAATCCACTACAGTCAGCCAAAATTATTTTATTGTGAGTGGTTAAGTATCATGGTTAAATATTCCAGCTGCTTGTTGAATTTTCTCTTAAGCCTAACACCTTGTAGACTGCTTTTGATAAGAATAAATTCAAGAACATATGAACTTCATGATGCCAAACATTCAAATTCAGATTCTTATAACAAATTTCAACAGAAGACCAAAATAAACTTTCCACATAAATAAATACTTCAGGTATGATTTTCCAAATTCTTCTGGTGTCAGCTAATTTCACTCTGGTAATATATTGAAAAATAGCTAACTAGTTATCCGTAAAATTTCTGATGAACATCAAATGTTTATTCCTATTTATGTTTTAACACCAATTTAACTAGTCTAATCGACATTTATTCATTTTCTAACATAACACCATATATTCAACTTCCTATGAGCAAATATCTGTTTATGTAATGCAAATATTTACCCAACCTTTGTGCTTCATATTTTCATTTAGTTATAAATAATCAAATTACTAACTTTAGCCTCAGCAATTTGTTCTATATTTAATGCCCACCATAACAATAGCTGTTCATATAACATGATACTTTCTGGAAAATATTTTAAGTGATGGATAAGTCTAAGGAGGAATTTTAAAATAGAAACTTCGACTGTTGACAATGCAAGCCAGCAATTTCAGAAACCACTGCCCAGTATTTTCCTATAAATATATCTATTATTTCTGAAATTTATTATCAACGGGTAAGAACCATTATAAATATATATTTATAAATGGATTTATATGTCAAGCTTTATATATTTTCCAGTGAGAGAATTCCAGAAAATGGGGTAATCATTAATGTTTGAATCACACAACTCTGGGAGAGATTAAGTGCAAAGTATAATTCTTGGATTGTAAACCCTTAGATCAGTTAGAGAAAACGCTATGAAGGCATTTAAAAACAAAACAGTCAAAAACTAAAATTAAATGAGTATGTGACTCATACATAATTATTGGTTAAAATAAGTGCTAATTTTCTTTTGCTTTTATCAGTACTTTTTTTTAACTTTCCAATGTTCTTCCCGTAACATAGTACCAAACTGGTGATACAATGAAAGTTATGGTTCTTATGAACCTAATATTCAGTACTTTAAGAGAATTAAAAGTCAATCACATAGTACTATATTCTCTGAAAAACATGTGAACCACATTTTTTTAAACTGAAAACGCAGAAGCCTGCAGGTCACATTTCACGAGATTTATTGGGGATAATTTTCTCCCAGACAAACAATTGCTGTCACAGCAAAGAGGGGAGTTGTGCATGGGGATCCTGCAGAATCCCCATCGTAATACACTTTGAAGGAGTTGCCTGAGAAATTAGATTGTCCATTACTCTATTCCATTATTCTCGGATCCCTCAAAGTTTATTTTAATCGGAGACTTCCGATGGTTCTAATGTAATTAAGTAGGAACGGTCGACTATTTAATTTGAAGTCTAACTGCTGAGTAACTATTAAACAAACCCCGTACTTACTTCCCATACCACCAACTGCACCTCCCCTAGATTCCTTATACCACCCCCTTCCACTACCAGACCTGAACAGTAGTTAGCACTGCTGCCTTACATTGCCAAAGACCTGGGTTCGATTCTAGCCTTGGATGACTATCTGTGTGGAACTGCACATTCCCCCTCCTGTCTGCATGGATTTCCTCCCACAGTCCAAAGATGTGCAGGCTAGGTGGATTGGCCATGCCAAATTGGCTTGTAGTGTCCAGGAATGTTTAAACTTGGTGGATAAGGCATGGTAAATGTGGGGTTATGGGCATACAATGGGCAAGTAAGTCTGGAATGGGCACTCTTCTGAGGGTCAGTGAACCTTGGGATTCTATTTCTCAATATCCGTGCTGCCAGGCCTAACCACCTATCCCACTCCCAACATAGGTCGCCTCTCAGACCTAACAACTACCTTCTCCACTTCCCACCAGATCCAATTTCTCTCGCCCAGCACAACCTGTGCTAGACATTGCAATTTGCCTGAGAGATAGCAGGAACTGCAGATGCTGGAGAATCAATTTGCCTGCCCACTTGCTACCTTGCACCCTGCCCAATTGGCTCCTCATCCCATTGCACGTTATTCTACCACCTGGCACCCTAAATCCATCCTATGTGGCTACCTAGCTTGCATCCTTACCCCAGCTGCCCCTTCACATTGCCAGCACCCTAAAACCACACTTACCATATCTACTCACCTTTTGGCAGCTAACTGCTGTGAAAATGGAGCATGGTTTGCCTCCCTCAAATACAGCTCAGCATTTCTGAGGAAGATGTTAGAAATACAGAGCTCCTTTATTTTGCTTTCTCTGTGGGATTGTCACTCCCTGGAAAATCTGGCCCATTAAGTTCAATTTCACAATTTAGCATGGTGTGAATTAAATGAATTGTTAGTCTATTATTATAACAGATAAACTACTCCACTGCTTGGTTTCTAATGAGCCAGATAAAGTGCAATAGCAGCAGTGAAACCATATGCTAGTAATGAGACAGCACAAAACCTGAGCAATCTCAATGCAATAGATGTGCAGGTACTGGTGTTGGACTGGGGTGGACAAGGTCAGGAATCACATGACACCAGGTTATAGTCGAACAGGTTTATTTGAAAACACAAACTTTTGGAGCGTAGCCCTTTTGTCGGATGAACTGAGAAAGAACCACACTGAAAACAGAATTTATAAGTAAAAGATCAAAGGGTCATATAACTGATGAGGATGTATTAAACAAATCTAAGATGCTGTTACATCTTTAATCAGTTAGAAGGTTTTAATCAATTAATGTGCACATTCAAATCCCTGGATTTCTTTCAAATCACTGCCCAGATAAAACCTTTAGCTCTATTAGTATAAAGAAGAGGTGACATTTATGTCAGACAATGCATGTTAGGTGTGAGGCCTTATTATTAGGTGTGAAGCTGGATGAACACAGCAGGCCAAGCAGCATCTCAGGAGCACAAAAACTGACGCTTCGGGCCTAGACCCTTCATCAGAGAGCTCTATTTTCACAGCAGTCAGCTTCCAAAAGGTGAGTATATATAGTAAGTGTGGTTTTAGGGTGCTGGCAATGTGAGGGGCCAGCTGGTGTAAGTTTGCAAGCTAGAGCTCTCTGATGAAGGGTCGAGGCCCAAAACATCAGCTTTTGTGCTCCTGAGATGCTGCTTGGCCTGCTGTGTTCATCCAGTTTCACACTTTGTTATCATGGATTCTCCAGCATCTGCAGTTCTCACTATCTCTGATCACAGGCCTTATTTGGAATCTGTTTATTGTTTTGGTTTGGACTAAGACTGGTTTTATTTCTAAAGCAGGAATTTATAAAAGGCCCCATTGACTAACTGTGTATAAATTGTGTGCTTTTCGAACAAAATAGAATATATCAGCAAATACAGATTCACCCCGTACATTTAAATGTGTTTGTCTTTGTGTGTGTGAGAAAGAGTGTGAATGTATGTGTGTGTGTGTGTGTGTGTGTGTGTGTGTGTGTGTGTGTGGGGGGGGGGGGGGAGAAAGGGTGAGTATGTGTGTGTGTGAGAGAGAGGGAGGGAGAGAAAGTGAGGGTGTGAGAGAGAAACAGGAAAGAGATAGAGAAAGTGTCTGTGTGTCTGTGCATGAGTCTGTTGCGGGGGAAAAAGTGAGAGAGGGAGAGGCGGGGGGAAAGAGTGAGAGAGAGAGAGAGAGACAGAGTGAGTGTGTGTGTCTGCGTGTGTGTGCGCGCGCGCACCTGTTCTCACTCTCTAAATCACTTATATTCCCTGTCGCACGTGCACACACATACACATACACACACTCCCTCCTCTCTAACACACACCCCCTTTCACCTTCTCCCTCACACACACCCCTTCTCGCTCTCTCCCACAGAAACACACACACACTCTCACTCTTATCCCCCACACACACTTTCTCTCTCTCTCTCTTTCTCCCATACACACTCTCAATCTCTCCCTCTCTCTTTCTCTCTCACATAAACATACACACACATTCTCTCTCTCCCACACACATAGACACACACATACTCTCTCTCTCTCTCTCCTACACACACTGACAGGCGCTCGCTCTCTTTCTCTCCCTCCCACACACACAGACACACATACTCTCTCTCTCTCCCCCACACACACAGACAGATACACTTTCGCTCTCTCTTTCCCCCCCACACACAGGCACACATACTCTCTCCCACATACACAAACCGACACACACACACACACACACTCTTTCTCCCACCCACACACACACACACACACACACACTCTCACTCCGCCCCACACACAGCCAGACACACTCTCTCTCCCACACAGACACATACACACTCACTCTCTCCCTCCCACACGCACAGACAGATACACGCTCTCGCTCTCTCCCACACACACAGGCACACATATATACACAGTTAAATCTATGGGGTGAATTTTAATTTGCAGACACATTATATTTTGTTCAAAAAGCACACCTATTGTAGACAGTCGATGGTGTTTTATAGATTCCTCCTTTAGAAATAAAACTAGTCTGACATAAACCAAAACACAAACATATTCTAAACAAAGATAATAAAGTGTGAAGCTGGATGAACACAGCAGGCCGAGCAGCATCTCAGGAGCACAAAAGATGACATTTCAGGCCTAGACGCCCAAAACGTCAGCTTTTGTGCTCCTGAGATGCTGCTGGGTCTGCTGTGTTCATCCAGCTTCACACTTTGTTATCTTGAATTCTCCAGCATCTGCAGTTCCCATTATCTCTGATCACATATTCTAAACAAAGCCTGACACCTAACATGCATTGTCTGAGCTAAAATGTCACTTCATCTTTATATTGATAAAACTTTCAGTTCTCGAAGGGCTGTGACTTGAAAGTAATTCAGGGGTTTACGTATACATATTAATCAATTAAAACCTTTGAACTGATTATAGATATAATAGCATCTTAGGTTTGTTTAATACATTCTCACCAGTTGTGTGACACTTTGATCTTTTACTTATAAATTCTATGTTATGTGTGCTTCTTTCTCACTTCACCTGCTGAAGAGACTACACTCAAAAAGCTTGTGTTTTCAAATAAACTTGTTGGACTATAACCTGGAGTTGTGTGATTTGTGACCTTGTCAATGCAATGGAAATGCAAAGGATACTGTGTAATATACTGTAGTGTTAGTGGTATATTAAGGATACATTATATATCCAGTGTTTTAACTGGTGATACCCTTTAGTTTGAGATAAAACGGTGTGAAGCTGGACGAACACAGCAGGCCAAGCAACATCAGAGGAGCAGAAAAGCTGATGTTTTGGTTTGAGACCCTTCTTCAGCTCCTCTGCTGCTGCTTGGCCTGCCAAGTTCATCCAGCTTCATACCGCTTTATTACAGATTCTCCAGCATCGGCAGTTCCTACTATACTGTTTAGTTTCAATTGTTGCTACTATCTGAGACCATTCACTAGTACCAAAAACCATTATTTCTAGAAAGTGTAAGTTCCTGTTTTGTCTTATTCCATTTGGCCAGATTCTGTTGTGATTATTTCGTTTCAACTCCTGCAGCTTCCCTCAACAATTACATATTGATAGTAAGTCGCAAGTTGCAGGATTCAGAATATTTTATTTTAATTCTGTTGGGTATCATTACCTTTTGTTGAATACATGGGCTTACACAATAATATCAGTTCCAGATATAAACATGAGTTTTCATTAAATTATAAGAATTGTTTTTAAAAAATAATAGCAGTACCATTGCATTACTGTGTATATTCTGCATTAAACTACTGAGATGGAAACAGAGGAACAAAATTGCTCAGTAATTACCACGAAGTGAGAAAGAAGCAAGTATATAGAGACTTCAGTTGTCCCAATACAGACTGGATTAATAATAATGTAGAGGATAGAGAAAATGGAGAATTCCTGAAGTGTGTCCAACAGAACTTTGCTGATCAGTGTATTTTTGGCCCAAACAGGAACAAACATATTCTGGATCAATTTTAGCAGGTTGAGAATAAATCTGACCTGGGTAAAATTTTCACTCAGCATGTTTGACCTCTTTGTATTGCACTTTGAGCAGTCTATTTGTTAGTCCTTATATTTACCCATGGAAGCCATTTTGAAAATAATTACAGAGTGTTTTGGTTTTGTTTTGTGGGGCCATTAAGAACAAGAGTGGTTGTCTTGACCTCTCCAGACTCAACCCACTGTTCAGCTATGCACAGAATTTGGCCAGTTTCCCCTTCGTGCACCAGCACTGAGCTGCATTACAGCACCTATTTGGCATCTGCAGCTTCCTGACACACTTAATACAGGCTTGAACTTGAATATTGCTAGGGCTTCCCAAAACAGACTAAAATAAGTGGCACTACTAATTTGTTGACTTTAAACCAACTTCAAATAAAAGTAAAATTTACCACACAACACCGGTGCCTCCACTCCACCATCACACAGCATGTTAGCACATGTCTCATCGCATAAGAGAAAATGGTATAAAAAAGTCTACAAAGAGAAGAAATGCATCAAGCAGAGGTCTTCTAGAAATGTTAATCTGTGTTTCAGATATTGATTGTCTTGCTGTCATGCTGTCTGTTTCTCGATTCTTCCATTTTTACTTGACATTTTTGTCTCAGTTTTCTTTCTTTGTTTTCCTTTTTAACACCATCTGGAAGCCCAGAAAGTTCAAAATAAAATACATATTTTACAGAAACAAGCACATCTTGACAGGTGGACTGTGACAAATTAATATGTCATTGCAATGAATGTCAAAGTTCTACATTTAAATCAGGTTGTTTTCTCTCAAAATCTTTTTCCCCATTTTGTCATTACAATTTTGATTCGCTGATTCCCTTAAATACACAAAAGACTTGCAAATTCATGAGGTTACTGGGTTGGCAAATGTTCAGCACATTGAGAGTGTTGTTAGATGGAATTGCACCTAAAACATCAGAATGGACACAGGCTTGATGTAGTGCCAAGATGTTGTGTTGAGTGCCTTCACATAGAATGTAGCACTCAGTGAGATTCACATTGTACAGCGGAACCAAGATATTCTCTCCACTAACACTACTTATTCACATTTTGGAACATAGGAATATAAGAACCGGAATATGCCCGTCACCCCCTCGAGCCCCCTATTCCACTATTCAACAATATCATGACTGATCTGTGGCCCAAAAGCATTTACTTGCCTTTGGCCTATATCCCTTAATACCTTTGCTTAACAAAAATGTATCTATCTCAGATTTAAAATTATCAACTGATCCACTGCCATTATTGAAGGAAGTTCCAAACTTCTCTCCACACTTTTAAGTGTTGAAGTGGTTCTTAACAGCTCGCTTGAATGGTTTGGTTCTAATTCTTGGACCTGGCCCTCTAGTTCTAGAACCCCCCATCAATGGAAAAAGTTTACCTTTATCTACACTGTCTTTTCCTTGAAGATTTTGATATCCTGAATACTTTGATCAGATCACACTTTAACCTTCTAAATTCGAGAGAAAACAGGTATAATTTATGTGATATCTCCTCATAATTTAAGGCCTGAAGTCTAGGTATCATTCTTATAAACCTACATTGTAGACCCTCCAAGGCTGATGTATGCTTCTTCCCAAAATGTTGTGATCAGATCTGTTCACAGAATTCCAAATGGGCCTGATCAAACTTCTTATTCAGTTCTACCACTAGTGTCAGTGTAGCCACGTCACTCAGACCAGAAGGTATTGCAGCATAAGTAGGCTATTTAGCTCATCACATCTGCTCTGCCGTTCAATTAGATGATGGCTGATTTAATAATCCCAAACTCCACTTTCCTGCCTTCTCTCCCATAACCCTCAATTTCCTTACTGATTAAAAATCTGTCTATCTCAACCTTGAAATATTTAACTATATTAAATAGTGTTTAATAATGTTAACTGGCATTAACAGCCTTTTGTTGTATAGAAATCTGCAGGTCAGCTATCCTCCAATAGAAGAAACTCGTCCTCATTTCTGCCTTAAATATGTAATTCTTATTCTGAGATTATGCCATCTAGTTCCAGACTCACCCACAAGGGGGAAACAACCTCTCTGCATCTACCCTTTGAAGTCCTTGAGCACACAGGAGATTTACCAGAATATGTTGCCTGGGCTGGACTGTTCCATTTATGAATAGGGATTGGACAGACTGGGGTTGCTTTGCTTTGATAAGAGGAAGTTGAGAGAGAATATGATTAAAATTCATAAAATAATGATGGACATAGACTGAGTAGACAGGACGGAACTTCATCCCTTGATGGAAGGATCAATTGCTAGAGGCATAGATTTATGATAAGGGGCAGAATGTTTAGAGTGGATGAGGAAAAACTTTTTCACCTAAAGGGTGTGGGAATCTGGAACTCATTGCCTGTAAGGATGATCTCGACAGAAAACTCATAACATTTAAGAAGTATATAGAATTGTCTTGCGATGCCAAAGCATACGAAGCTAGGGACAAGTGCTGAAAACGAGATTAGAATAGTCAGGCAGTTGTTTCTGACAGGCATGGATGCGACTGGCCAAAGACCCTTTTTCTGTATAGTAAATCACTATGACTCAGAGTGTATTTGTCACCCACCCACTTCCTTTAATTAATCCAGATGTAGATGAATTGGAGACAGATTTTTGATTTTCAAATTTTTTTGCTACGCACCCGACTCTAAACCCATTTGTCTTTGGGGGCTAAAACTGTCTTCCATTGGACTACTATTTGTTTCTTGAACTGACTAATACTGCATTTGGTTGAACTGTAAAACATATGACTGATACGATCTTGTCGATTTCCCTCTGTAAGAATAAGCCCGGGATGTCTCCCTTCCAATCATTTTCATTGCAGCGTCCTATCCTCCTCCTAATTCCAATTCCCTATATAGCCCCACCTACTACATGTCCTTGGTGTATCATGTTTTCCTTGGATACAAGGAGTAGCAACTCAACTTTGTTTCTAAAAAATGAAAGAGTGACAAAAATTGCTTCACATTATGAACGGGTTAAGTGGCATACTAACTTGGAATCTTAGGTGTCACAAAACTGCTTTAACAGTAATTATTTGCATGCAGTCTGTGAAAAATCCTTTCGTCTATAAAATGATACCGCTAGGTTTCCTCAATCAGTTGTTATGATGCTAAATGGGAGACATTGTTAACTATGAATCTGCTTCTAATTCACTCAAGTCTTGTTGCAAGAAAGGAATATACACAATGACCATGAGAGGGCATCTCTGACATTAAAGACTGCTTCCCCACTCCTCTCATTTCAACACTCAAAAAGAACATTTCCTCCATACAACTTTAGCCCATTCCTCAGTAATCCTCAATAATTCATAGGATCAGACCATACACAAGATGTCCTTCAGCTCATTGAGTCTGTACATCAAAAATACATGAAATTTACATCATGCCCACTTTCCAGCACTTGCCCCATAGCCTTGAATGTTATGACAGTTCAGGTGCTGATCTAAATACTTTTTATAGGTTGTGAGGTTACCTGCCTCAACCACACCCAAGCAGTGCATTCCAGACAATAAATCTTCCTGTTTGTGCAGCACCTTTTATATCCTCTCTTTTCTGTATTCAAGATCCCAAACATTTCTTCCAAGTTTATCAGTGATTAACTTTAACATTTTTCAATAGTGTACTGCATGCACTGCTTATGCTAAAGCCTCAACATACAAAATGGCATAACAAAGTGGAGCTGGAGGAGCACAGCAGGGGAGCAGGAAAGCTGACACTTTGGGTTGGGACCCTCCTGACCTGAAACGTCAGTTTTCCTGCCCCTCTGATGCTGCCTGGCCTCCGTGTTCCTCCAGCTCCACACTGTGTTATCTCAGATTCCAGTATCGGCTGTTCTTACCATGTCACCATAACAGAGTTGGTGTCTGCTTTGTAAAACCCTTCATTCAGTCCGTCAATGTGGCCCCAAACTTTAGTTACCTGTCATTTTAATTTTTCACTGTGCTTCCACTCAGATCTTTTGATCCTCAGAATGCTAATGCACTCTAACAAAGCACAAACGCTAGCTCAAGGATTATAAATAATTTTTTAACTGGGGATTCTACAACATACTGGAACTCAACATTCAACAAATTTAGATCACAACCTCTGCCTTTCGTTTAATGGTATTTCTTTGCTGATTAAATTTATTCCCATTTCTTTCAACTGTCCTTTACTTTGTATTCACATGACTGCCCACTAGACACTTATTTCATTACTTTATTTGTCGCATTTACACTCCCTTTGACTACACGCTATGAAACCTGCTATATTTAATCATCCCTTCCCTTCTTTTTGTTCAAAATCAATCATGTTTCTAATTCTTCCAGGTTTGACAGAAAGTCAGAGACTTTGAAGCGTTGGGTGGAATCTCACTGGCCAGCTGGAGAGCTGGTGTGAGAGCCACTGTGATTCTTTGTGAAAAGGTTTGCTAAATAATGGATTAATAGCGGACATTTCCCTGGAATCAAAATCCGAAGGCAAGTGATATGGGGTGTGGGTGGGGATTTTTGCAGGTTAGGGCTCATGAAAGGCAGGGGTTGGTGAACATTTGGACAGGGGTGTGGCTTTCATCAGATTCCTTTCTGCTCAATTTTCAGTACCTCAATGAGGCTCTGATTGATTGTCTTTGATTGAGGGACCCACCCTACTGTGAGATAAGCAACCCACAGTTGTATCTGGTGGGATGAGGCCTCTGAGTGGTACCAATTTAACATTAGGGCATAAAAAGTTGATAATGGGTCTCCCCATTTAGAACTTTATTCAGGTGGAGGCAGGAAGGTGGCGAGGTTCAGGCCTTAATGTTTCCAAACATGTGAACAAGTCAGTCATTTTTTTATACATTCACAGGCTGAGGGTGTCACTGGCTACATCAGTATTTATGGCCCATCCCTAATTGCCAATAGGGCAGTTAAAAGCCAACACGTTGCAGTGGGTCACATGTGGGACAGGCCAGGTCCTTCCTTAAGGACATCAGTGAACCAGACGTGCTTTGCCGACAATCCACAATGGATTAATGGTCATATTAGATTCTTAATTCCAGATTTTTCTGTAACATATTGAATACAAACTCCACCATCTGCCCTGGTGGTAATTGAACGGAGGTCTCCAGAACATTATCTGGGTTTTCAGATTAACAATCGAGCGATAATACCACTGAGGGCATCACTTCCTCATTCTACCCATTAACTCTGTTTGTTTGTTTCTGACCGATGCTGGCAGACTGCTGAGTGTTTCAGGCGTTTTTATTTTAAACATCCAGCACCTACATTACGTTGCTTCGGTAATAGAGTTTATCCTTTGCTAAGTGCAGTTCATGTAACTTCTGGGTGCACTCTGCTGTTGTTTTAGGAACTGATCAGGTCAATCTCATAGGGTTGGTGCTAAGCTAAAGAGCACATATCTATACCGCCATCATATCATTTCTAGGAAACAATACATAACCACAATCTTTCATACTTTTCTCTGGCTCCTTTCTTCAAAAAGAGTTAAGTTCACTAATTCTTAAGCCTTTTCTCGTAGCTATTTTAAAAAAAGTTATGGGATTTGTGCATTACTAGTCAGGCCAGCATTTATTGTAAAGGTAATGCTGAGCTGCTTCCTTGAACTGTTCCAATACATGAACTGCAGGTACACCCACAATGCTGGTAGGAAGGACTTTTCAGGATTTTGACCCAGTGACTGTGAATGAATAGCAATAAAGTTTCAAATTGTGGCTGGGAGGGGACTTGGAAGGTTTGTGGGGCTTCACAAAGCTCGGGAAAGAAATCATGAGCCCGCTGCTTCTCTTGCCTCTGGGCCCTTTATTGCCTCTAAAGCACCCACCTACCACAAAACAAATCATTCCCTTCCACATCTTTTGAGTGCCCAGAATTGTGAATAATATTCAAAGTAGAGTTAACCAATTTGATACAGAATTAGCAAAAATGCTTGGCTTCATACTGCACGCCTCTATAAACTGATCAAACGTTTTGGTTTTAGAATGAAACACTTTACCACCACTGCTGTGTTAATTACATACATCTTGGTCATTTACATCATAAAACCAGCTCAGCATCTGGACCCAAATCAATGCTAGAAATGATGCTCTCGTAAAAGAATTCAGGCATGGCATAGGGGAAACCAAATTCCATTGAAGCAGCAAGTAGAAGTGGTGAAAAACAACAGGGTTAAAAAAAAGTGGCAATCAGGCTGGATAGTCATTTATGGCAGGTTTTGAAGTAAGAAAATATACGGCAGCGGTGGCTCAGTGGTTAGCACTGCCACCTCACAGTGCCAGGGACCCAGCTACGATTCCAGCCTCAGGTAACTGTATGTGCAGAGTTTGCACATTCTCCCTGTGTTTGCATGGGTTTCCTCCGGGTGCTCCAGTTTCCTCCCACAGTCCAAAGATGTGCAGGCTAGGTGGATTGGCCATGCTAAATTGTCCATAATGTTCAGGGGTGTGTGGTTATAGGGGGATGGGTCTGGGCTGGATGCTCCAAGGGACGGTGTGGACTTGTTGGGCCAAAGGGCCTGTTTCCACACTGTAGGGAATCTAATTTAATCTAAACACAAAGCCAAAACTTGATGGAATTAGAAGAACACAGGGTGTAAAACTAAAACTTTTAAGGAACTAAAACAGAACATGAGGAAATAAATAGTGACATCTTGAAAACTATCCATTTACAGAGGTGGTGGTGCTGGACTGTTTAAAATGCATAAAGGTGGATAAATCACCAGGACCTAATCAGGTGTACCCTAGAACTCTGTGGCAAGCTAAGGAAGTGATTGCTGAGCCCCACAACTGAGATATTTGTATCATCAATAGCCACAGGTTAGGTGCCGGGACACTGGAGGTTGACAAACATGGTGCCACTATTTAAGAAAGGTGGTAAGGAAAAGACAGTGAACCTGACAACAGTGGTGGGCAAGTTATTGGAGGAAATCCTGAGGGACAGGGCTGACATGTATTTGGGAAGGCAAGGACTGATTAGGGATAGTCAACATGGCTTTGTGTGTGGGAAATTGTATCTCACTAACTTGATTCAGTTTTTTGAAGAAGTAACAAAGAGGATTGAGGACAGAACGGTGGACGTGATCTATATGGACTCAGTTAGGCATTTGACAAGGTTCCTCATGGTAGACTGCTTAGCAAGGTTAGGTCACACGGAATGCAGGGAGAACTAGCCATTTGGATACAGAACAGACTTGAAGGTAGAAGACACAGGGTGTTGTGAAGGGTTGCTTTTCAGACTGGAGGCCTGTGACTGTGGTGTGCCACAAGGATCAATGCTGAGTCTACTCCTTTTTGTCATTTATATAAATGAGTTGGATATAAACAAAGAAGGCAGAGTTAGTAAGTTTGCAGATGACACCAAAATTTGAGATGTAGTGGACAGCAAAGAAGGTTACCTCAGTGTAACTTGATCAGATGGGCCAATGGGTCGAGGAGTGGTAGAGGGAGTTTAATTTAGAAAAATCTGAGATGCTGCATTTTGGAATGGCGAATAAGGGCAGGACTTATACACTTAATGGTAAGGTCTTGGGGAGCATTGCTGAACAAAGAGACCTTGGAGTGCAGGTTCATATTTCCTTGAAAGTGGTGTTGCAGATAGATAGAATAGTGAAGGTGGTGTTTGGTATGCTTGCCTTTATTGGTCATTGCATTGAGTATAGGAGTTGGGAGGTCATTTAACAGCCGTAGCAGACATTGACCACTTCTGGAACATTGAATGCAGTTCAGGTCTCCCTGCCATAGGAAGAATGCTATGAAACTTGAAAGGGTTCAGAAAAGATTTGCAAGGATGTTGCCAAGGTTTGAGCTATAGGGAGAGGGTGAATAGGCTGGGGCTATTTTCTCCGGAACATCGGAAGCTGAGCGGTGACCTTGCGTCTGAAGTCAGCATCTGCAGTTCTTTCAGTTTTTATTGAATGTTTCCCTCTCTCACTTTACAGCCATTCAAATAATAATCTGTTTTCCTATTTTTGCTACCAAAGCGGATAAATGAGATACATGAGAATTATGCTGCAATCTGTCATGCACACCTGCCCACTCATTCAAACTGTCCAAACCACGCTGCAACATCTCTGCATCCTCCTCACATTTCACCCTTCCACCCAACTTTGTGTTTTCTGCAAATTTTATGATATACATTTATTTCCCTTGTCTACTTTTCTAATCAACTTGTTCAGAAATGTTATTACATGACGGGTGATAAATGTTGGCCAGCCAGTGGCGCACACATACTATTTAATTAAAATAAAACATCTGGAACTACTGTAACCTATGAAAGAAAAACTTGACCACATAAACAGGTATGAAAGACAATATTACTAATAATTATGGAAATCAAGAATGCAAACTCATCATCACAAGTTTTGACATAGCAGCACGTTATCTATACATTATAAAAACTGACATGTTCACTTATAATTGTGAATAGACAAACTTTCTTTTGGAAAGTAATAGTGATACCGTATGGATGCCTTGTTTTTAAGACAATTCACAGATATATGCTCTGTGCATAAAACGTTGTTACTCTGACTAGCCATTAGCCTGCTGTGGGTGTGCAAACTCACAAACACAGACATCAGTTAGTTGTTGCATATCTGCTTTGCAAATTATAATGACTTTTCACTCTTTTAAAAAAACAAACCTCAGAAGTTAATCAATCCCTGGTGAGCAACTGACCACTTGATAGTGTTTATTAAATCATTAACATCAATATAATACATGACAGAAAACACAACACTATGTTTTAAGTTTGTTATAGAGAAGGAGAATGATTGTCTGCGAAAAAGGATTTTGGATACGGTAAGGCAGATTTCACTAAAATAAGGCAGGATCTGGCTGAAGTAGACTGGGAACAGCTACCTCAGGGTACGCCTTCAGCAGAACAGTGAGGGTGTTCAAAAAATGGACGGGGGCGGGGAGCTGGTGAGAGTCCAAGCAAAACATGTCTCCTTTCAGGTGACAGTTACAAGCAACAAACCCAGTGTACCAAGGATATCTAGGAATAAGTGTGTCTGGATAAAAAGGGAAAAAGAATGAGTACAACAGGTACAAAAGGCAGCAAAACAATGGAGGCCCCAGAGGTGTACTAAAGGTACAGGGGGAGATATCAAGAAAACACTTAGAAGAGCAAGGAGGGATATCAGAAAATGCTGTGGGCAAGATTCAGGAGGATCCCAGCGTATCAAAATATCAAGGTGAAGAGAATAAACAGGGCAAGAGTAGGGTCTATTATGGACCGAAAAGGCAATCTATGAATGAGGCTGAAGAACATTGGAAGAGTGTAAAGTGAGTACTTTGTCTTTGCCTTTACTCAGGAGGAGGAGGAGTATGGATTACTGTGACATTTTTGAGTGGACTGATACACGAAACAAGGAGAGATTGGAGGCTTTGGCAGATTTATAAGTGAACAAATCCCCAGTACCAAACAAAAAAACGAAAGAACTGTGGATGCTGTAAATCAGGAACAAAAGCAAAATTGCTGGTGAGGCTCAGCAGGTCTGGCAGCATCCGTGAAGGAAAAAAACAGAGTTAACATTTTAGGTCTGGTGACCCTTCCTCAGAACCGACCCGAATCGTTAACTATTCTTTTCTACACAGATACTGCCAGACCTGCTGGGCTTTTCCAGTGACTTTGTTTTAAATCCCCAGTACCAGGTAAATTCTATCCAAGGCTGCTTATGGAGATGAAAGAGCAAGTTACAGGAGCTCTGAGCTAGGACAAATGATGTGGTTCCACTTGGAAAGAAGGGTGAGATAGACCTAGGGCTATAGACCAGTGAGTTTACCATCAATGGTAGGGAAACTATTAGAGAAAACAGTGAATGAAAAAATTCATCTCCCTTTAGACAGTCCAGGTTTGCTCAGGGATATTTGGCAAAGTTTTAACAGAGGGAAGTCATGCCTAAAGAAATCTCATAGAATTTTTTGAGGAGGTGACCAAATGTTTGGACAAGGCTAGGGAAGTTGATGTAATTTACATAGATTTCAGCAAGGCTTTTGACAAGGGCCCACATTGGAAACTGATAAGGAAGATAAAAGCTCATGGAATCTAGGGTAACATAACAAAATAAATGTAAAGATAATAAAATGTGAGGCTGGATGAACACAGCAGGCCAAGCAGCATCTCAGGAGCACAAAAGCTGACGTTTCGGGCCTAGACCCTTCATCAGAGAGGGGGATGGGGGGAGGGAACTGGAATAAATAGGGAGAGAGGGGGAGGCGGACCGAAGATGGAGAGTAAAGAAGATAGGTGGAGAGAGTGTAGGTGGGGAGGTAGGGAGGGGATAGGTCAGTCCAGGGAAGACGGACAGGTCAAGGAGGTGGGATGAGGTTAGTAGGTAGCTGGGGGTGCGGCTTGGGGTGGGAGGAAGGGATGGGTGAGAGGAAGAACCGGTTAGGGAGGCAGAGACAGGTTGGACTGGTTTTGGGATGCAGTGGGTGAGGGGGAAGAGCTGGGCTGGTTGTGTGGTGCAGTGGGGGGAGGGGATGAACTGGGCTGGTTTAGGGATGCAGTAGGGGAAGGGGAGATTTTGAAACTGGTGAAGTCCACATTGATACCATATGGCTGCAGGGTTCCCAGGCGGAATATGAGTTGCTGTTCCTGCAACCTTCGGGTGGCATCATTGTGGCAGTGCAGGAGGCCCATGATGGACATGTCATCTAGAGAATGGGAAGGGGAGTGGAAATGGTTTGCGACTGGGAGGTGCAGTTGTTTGTTGCGAACTGAGCGGAGGTGTTCTGCAAAGCGGTCCCCAAGCCTCCGCTTGGTTTCCCCAATGTAGAGGAAGCCGCACCGGGTACAGTGGATGCAGTATACCACATTGGCAGATGTGCAGGTGAACCTCTGCTTAATGTGGAATGTCATCTTGGGGCCTGGGATGGGGGTGAGGGAGGAGGTGTGGGGACAAGTGTAGCATTTCCTGCGGTTGCAGGGGAAGGTGCCGGGTGTGGTGGGGTTGGAGGGCAGTGTGGAGCGAACAAGGGAGTCACGGAGAGAGTGGTCTCTCCGGAAAGTAGACAGGGGAGGGGATGGAAAAATGTCTTGGGTGGTGGGGTCGGATTGTAAATGGCGGAAGTGTCGGAGGATAATGCGTTGTATCCGGAGGTTGGTAGGGTGGTGTATGAGAACGAGGGGGATCCTCTTGGGGCTGTTGTGGCGGGGGCGGGGTGTGAGGGATATGTCGCGGGAAATGCGGGAGACGCGGTCAAGGGCGTTCTCAATCACCGTGGGGGGAAAGTTGCGGTCCTTAAAGAACTTGGACATCTGGGATGTGCGGGAGTGGAATGTCTTATCGTCGGAGCAGATGCGGCGGAGGCGGAGGAATTGGGAATAGGGGATGGAATTTTTGCAGGAGGGTGGGTGGGAGGAGGTGTATTCTAGGTAGCTGTGGGAGTCGGTGGGCTTGAAATGGACATCAGTTACAAGCTGGTTGCCTGAGATGGAGACTGAGAGGTCCAGGAAGGTGAGGGATGTGCTGGAGATGGCCCAGGTGAACTGAAGGTTGGGGTGGAAGGTGTTGGTGAAGTGGATGAACTGTTCGAGCTCCTCTGGGAAGCAAGAGGCGGCGCCGATACAGTCATCAATGTACCGGAGGAAGAGGTGGGGTTTGGGGCCTGTGTAGGTGCGGAAGAGGGACTGTTCCACGTAACCTACAGAGAGGCAGGCATAGCTGGGGCCCATGCGGGTGCCCATGGCCACCCCCTTAGTCTGTAGGAAGTGGGAGGAGTCAAAAGAGAAGTTGTTGAGTGTGAGGACGAGTTCAGCTAGGCGGATGAGAGCGGATGAAATAAATGTAAAATTGGTTTACTGATAGCACTCAGAGGATGGTGGCAGAAGGCTGCTTATGGTATTGTGGACCAGCAAGCATACCACAGATTTCATTGCTGGTTCCCTTTTCTTTGTGACATTCATAAAGAAGAACATGGAAGGGATGAAAAGTAAGTTTGCAGATGACACAAACATTGCCTGGATGGTTGGTACTGAGGAGGAAGGTGTTAGTTACAGGAAGATATAAACTCTTTCTTCAGGTGGGCAAATTACTGGAATTTAACCCTGATAAATGTGAGGTGATATACTTTGGAAGAAGGACAAGGGTGTACTCAATGAATGGCAGGACACTCGGAAGCTCAGAGGAATGGAAAGATTTTGGAGTGCTTGTCCACAGATCCCTTACAGATGGAAGGGCAGGTTAATCGGGTTCTTAAGAAGCCACAAGGGACATTTGCCTTTAATAGTTACGGCACAGAATATTAGAGAAAGGTGGTCTTGTTGGAGCTGTACTGAACTTTTGGTTCATTTACAGGTGGATTGCTGTGTGTAGTTCTGGTCACTACACCAAAGGAAGTGATTGCACTGGACGGTATGCAAAGAAGATTAAACAGGAAAGTGCCTGGGATGGAGCTTTTCAGCTATGAAAATAGACTGGATAAGCTTGGGTTGTTTTACTTGGAACAGAGAAGTTTGAGGGGGAACCTGACAGTTGTATATACAACTATGAGGGACATAGACAGGGTGATGGAGCCGGTTGGTCAATAACAATGAGGCAACATTTTAACATGATATGTAGGAAGTTGAGAGGTGACTTGAAGAAAATATATTTCATTCAGAACATGGTGAAATCTGGAATGTATAGATAGTCCAACATGGGAAGCAGCCAAAGTGACATTGTTCTGGAGAATAAACCTGGTCAGGTGATCAAGTTACCTATAGATAAGGATAAGAGCGGTCCTCAGACTAAGTGCTAAATTGGGGGAAGGCTCATTATAATAGTATTAGGCAGGAAAACTGGAGAAATTAGATTGGGGCAGTTGTCTGAGGTAAATGCACATCTGAAATGTAAAAGATTTTTAAAGGCCAGTTAATCGGTTTAGGGCCAGCATGTTCCTCTGAGAATGAAACATAAGGATGGCAAGATGTGGAAATCCTGGATGATATAAAAGAGATATTGAAAGTATAGTCAAAAAGAAAAAGCAAGTTTAGGTAAGATTGAGGAAAATGAAATCAGATAAGGGCTTTAGGAATATAAAGGAATCTAGAAATAACTTAAACGAGGAATTAGGAGGGCTTAAAGGGGCCATGAAATGTCCTTAGGTAGTAGTATTAAAGTTGCATCCCAAGACAGTTTATACACATATTAGGAGCAAGAAAGTAGTTAGGAAAAGAGTGAGTCTACACAAGGACAAAGGAAGGAATTTATGCATGGAGCTACAGGAAGTGGTTGAGTTTCTGAATGAGTACCTTGCCTTGCTATTCCACAAGGAGAAGGACATAGATGATGGTAAGATTAGGGAGGGTGATGTTGATATTCTAGGGCATATTGACATTGAGGAGGAGGTAGTGTTGATTTCTTGAGAAATATTAAGATAAATAAGTCCCCAGACCTGATGGAATCTATGCCAGGATACTGAGGGAGGCAAAGAAAGACATTGCCGGGGCTTTGACAGAGATCTTTCTATCCTCTTTAGTTAAAGGTGAGGTTCAGAGAAGATTGGAGAATAACCAGTGTTCCTTTGTTTAACAAGGCAACAGGGCAATCCAGGAAATTATAGATTGGATGGGGCAATATACTTAGACAGGGAAATTATTGGTGAAGGTTCTTAGGGACAAGGTTTACTTGCATTTGGAAAAGTGCAGACTTCTTAGGGATAATCGGCATGGCTTTGTGCAGGGGAGGTCTCGTCTCACAAATTTGAGTTTTTGAGGAAATGACAAAGATGATTGATCACAGTTGTCCACATGGGCTTACTAAAACATTTGACAAAGCCCCTCACGGTAGGCTAGTCCAGGAGATTAGGTTGCACAGGATCCATGGTGAATTGATAAGTTGGCTTCGCCATAGAAGAGAGAGTGTAGTTGTTGAAGGATGTTCTTCTGACTGGAGGCCTGTGACCAGTGGTATCCTGCAAGGATCAATACTAGAACTGTTGTTTGTAACATCTATAAATGATTTGAATGAAAATATAGGTCTGATTACTAAGTTTGTGAATGACATGAAAATTAGTGGAGTTATGGACAGTGAGGAAGGTTGTCAAAGGATACAACAGAATAGAGATCAGTTGGAATGACAGGTGGAGAAATGATAGATGGAATTTAATCCAGAAAAGTGTGAGATGATGCATTTTGGGAGGTCAAATGCAAGGAGCAAGTATACAGTAAATGGCAGGACCCTTAGGAGCACTGATATACAGAGTTATCCTGGAGTGCAAGTCCAAAGTTTCCTCAAAGTGGCAACACAACTGGATAAGCTGATAAATGAGGTGTATGGAATGCTTGCCTTCTTCAGTTGGGGCATGAAGAATAAAAGCTGATGAACCATATTGTGGTTGTCTAAACCTTTAGCTATGAAACATTTGGGTTTTGAGTGAAGTTCTGGTTGCCACACTGTAGGAAGTCTGTGCAGTATGTGGAGAGTGTGCAAAAAAGGTTTACCTCCAATGTTGCTTGGATTGGACAGTATTAGCTAGGAGGAGAGATTGGACAAGCTTGAATTATTTTCACTAGCACACTGGAGGTTCAGGGGCAATCTGATAGAGTATATAAAACTAAAAGAGGCACGGATAGGGTGCATAGTTGGAATCTTTTCTCTCAGAGTGGAAATGTCAAATGCTAGCCGGCATAAGTTTAAGGTGGGAGGTAGAAAGTTTAAAGAGATGTATGAGACATGTGTCTTTTTAAACAGAAGTTGATAGGTACTTGGAAGGCTCTCCAGACATGGTGGTAAAAGCATATATGATGGCAACATTTAAAAGGCATTAAACAGTGAGGGAATAGAGAGATATTGATCATGTACAGGCAGATGGGATTAGTTTAGAATGGCATCCTGGTTAGTGCAGACATGGTAGGGTGAAGGGCCTTTCCTGCACTCCACTGTTCTAAGTTTAAGATACATTACCTTGTGTCTTGCCACCATACAAGGTCTGAAGAAAATTTAAAGAGAACAGCCCTCACAGCAGTCCCGAGTGACAGTACACACTAAGTAAAATAGGAACTAGTGGGCAATCTGGTGCATCCGAGTCAAGGATTGCTGCTTCTTTTCAGAATGACAATCATTGGTCAACTCTGATGAAGGGTCTAGGCCAGAAACATCAACTTTTGTGCTCTTGAGATGCTGCTTGGCCTGCTGTGTTCATCCAGCTTCACACTTTGTTATATTGGTCAACTAGCCTATCAATTGGGATGGTATGCCTATCTGATTGGCTGCTATGGACTTTGATCATCTTGATTTACAGGCTACTTAGCCAGTGGCACTTCTGCTGGTGATCAGCACTGTTTGTACACCTGTACCATATACCCTGACAGCCCTTGACCTTCTAGGTGAGAGAGATAGAGATAACAAAGTGTGAAGCTGGATGAACACAGCAGGCCAAGCAGCATCTCAGGTGCACAAAAGCTGACGTTTCGGGCCTAGACCCTTCATCAGAGAGGGGGATGGGGAGAGGGTTCTGGAATAAATAGGGAGTGAGGGGAAGGCGGACCGAAGATGGAGAGAGAAGAAGATAGGTGGAGAGGAGAGTATAGGTGGGGAGGTAGGGAAGGGATAGGTCAGTCCAGGGAAGATGGACAGGTCAAGGAGGTGGGACGAAGTAGTAGGCAGGAAATGGAGGTGCGCCTTGAGGTGGGAGGAAGGGATGGGTGACATGAAGAACAGGTTAGGGAAGCGGACACAGGCTGGGCTGGTTTTGGGATGCAGTGGGGGAAGGGGAGATTTTGAAGCTGGTGAAGTCCACATTGATACCATTGGGCTGCAGGGTTCCCAAGCGGAATATGAGTTGCTGCTCTTGCAACTTTTGGGTGGCATCATTGTGGCACTGCAGGAGGCCCATGATGGACATGTCGTCTGGAGAATGGGAGGGGGAGTTAAAACGGTTCGCAACCGGGAGGTGCAGTTGTTTAGTGTGAACCGAACGGAGGTATTTTGCAAAGGGGTCCCCAAGCCTCTGCTTGGTTTCCCCAATGTAGAGGTAGCCACACCGGGTACAATGGATACAGTATACCACATTGGCAGATGTACAGGTGAACATCTGCTGAATAGGGAAGGTCATCTTGGGGCCTGGGATGGGGGTGAGGGAGGAGGTGTGGGGGCAAGTGTAGCACTTCCTGCGGTTGCAGGGGAAGGTGCCGGGTGTGGTGGGGTTGGAGGGGAGTGTGGAGTGGACAAGGGAGTCACAGAGAGAGTGGTCTCTCTGGAAGGCAGACAAGGGTGGGGATGGAAAAATGGCTTGGGTGGTGGGGTCAGATTGTAGATGGCGGAAGTGTTGGAGGATGATGCGTTGTATCCGGAGGTTGGTGGGGTGGTATGTGAGAACGAGGTGGATCCTCTTGGGGCGGTTGTGGTGGGGGCAGGGTGTGAAAGATGTGTTGCGGGAAATGCGGGATTCGTGGTCAAGGGCGTTCTCGACCACTGCGGGGGGAAAGTTGCGGTCCTTGAAGAACGTGGACATCTGGGATGTGCGGGAGTGGAATGCCTCATCCTGGGAGCTGATGCGGCGGAGGTGGAAGAATTAGGAATAGGGGATGGAATTTTTGCAGGAGGGTGGGTGGGAGGAGGTGTATTCTAGGTAGCTGTGGGGGTCAGTGGGCTTGAAATGGACATCAGTTTCCAGCTGGTACCTGAGATGGAGACTGAGAGGTCCAGGAAGGTGAGGGATGTGTTGGAGATGGCCCAGGTGAACTTGAGGTTACGGTGGAAGGTGTTGGTGAAGTGGATGAACTGTTTGAGCTCCTTTGGGGAGCAAGAGGCAGTGCCGATACAGTCATCAATGTAATGGAGGGAGAGGTGGGGTTTGGGGCCTGTGTAGGTGTGGAAGAGGGACTGTTCCTACAAAGAGACAGGCATAGCTTGGGCCCATGCGGGTACCCATGGCTACCCCCTTTGTCTGTAGGAAGTGGGAGGAATCAAAAGAGAAGTTGTTGAGGGTGAGGACGAGTTCGGCTAGGCGGACGAGGGTGTCGGTGGAGGGGGGGTTGGTCGGGCCTGCGAGACAGGAAGAAGTGGAGGGTCTTGAGGCCATCTGCATGAGGAATACAGGTGTATATGGACTAGACGTCCATGGTGAAAATGAGGTGTTGGGGGCCAGGGAATTGGAAGTTCTGGAGGAGGTGGAGGGCGTGGGTGGTGTCGTAGACGTAGGCAGAGAGTTCCTGGACCAAAGAGGAGAAAATGGAGTCCAGATAAGTGGAGATGAGTTCGGTGGTGGGGCAAGAACAGGCTGAGACAATGGGTCGACAAGGGCAGGCAGGTTTGTGGATTTTGGGAAGGAGAGAGATCATAGCTTTAGAAGGAAATGTATTGAGTTGCTCAAGTGCAATTTGTAAATGATACTCACTTGTGCCACTGTGTATTGATGGCTGAGGGAATGAATGTTGAAGTTATTGGATAGTGCCAGTCAAACAGGCTGCTTTATCCTGATAGTCTCAATATTCTCAAATGTTATTGGAAGTGCACCTAAGCAGGCAAGTAGAGAGTATTCCATCACAACCCTGATCTGTTCCTGGTAGATGATGGGCAGGATTTGAGGAATTAAGAAGTGAGTTACACTGCACATTGTTCTAAGTTCTGATGTGCTATTGTAGTCACTGCATTAATATGACTGGCCCAATTTAGATTTTGACGAATGGTAACCTCTAGGATGTTGATAGTGGGGGATTCAGCAAGGGTACTATCAAATGTCAAGGGTAAATGGTTAGATTTTCTTGATAGGGGTGGTTATTGCCTTGCACTTATATGGCACAAGAGCTTTTTATCACCCATCAGCCCAATTCTCTGTGGCCCAAATCCTGTCACAGATAGATGCTGCTGGGCCTGCTGTGTTCATCCAGCCTCACATTTTATTATCACAGATAGACATGGATTACTTTAATATCGGAGGCGTTGAGAGTGGTGATGTATATTTTGCAATAATTATCAAACATTCCTGTTCTGACCTTTATGATCTGCAGAACACCAGACGAGTGGCAAAGACAGAAGAGGATAAGAAAGATAAATTATAAGGACAAAGAGAGAAAAATGATCTTTCTACATTCTGGTAATGTTGATGACCCTCCAGGCTTTTAGAACTATTCTTCATTTGTCACAAACTTCATCATCACACTTGCTGTGTCACATAATTTCTTATTGCTTTACATCACCTCATATTTTCATGTAGAAGGATGAGTGTTTGTGAATTTTGCAAAATATTAAGGAGCTGCAAGGCTTACTGAGGATATGCACCTTTGCAATGGAGTTTATGTTGAAGATTACCTACAGCTTCTGTTATGGGATGTAAAATGAATGGGTAGTCACAGGGATGGGGTGGGGGGGGTGGGGGAGAAAAACATCACATCAATGTGAAAGCTTTGGGATCATTTTCCAAGGATGTGCGACATCTGACAAGTATGGCTAGAAGGCATACGGCTTTGATTTAAAGCAACATCAATAAAGCATTTTCTTTTTTAAGATATCACCTAGTAGCAAAATTGCAATCCACAACAGGTCCTTTCTAAAAAGAGTCCGGTATCAGTTTGTGCCACCTCCTTTTGTTGCGAAGTTAGGGAAAGTACTTGTGGATTGGGAGGCAGGAAGTTAGAATTTGATGTTTGTAAATGCTAGGGAGAAAAGCATTGCATGCTCCCTTTAAAACATCATGTGCTTTTTCTGTACTTAAGAAATTTAAAATGGATGTCTATGAGCAGCAGCTTGAAAGTTTACGAGTACACACAAAGCACCCAAACTGAAACATTTATATTGAAAGGCCACACAGCTAGCAGACCATGCAGCAGTTTTTACCAAGACAATAAGCTTTTGTATTTAGCCAATCAAGTTGAGCCAGGCAGTTGGATAAAAATCTCTCAAATTTGAATCTGGTAGTTTTGACAACACAGGACCAATATCATTGTAAGAAATATCGATATGTCATCAAGAGTATAAAAGTAGTGGGCAGTTGGACAAAGGTCTCAGAGCTAACTGCCATCTGCCAAAGTGAACAGCCCTCAGCTCTCCAGAGAGAATCGCTGGCTCTCACAGCTTCCTCTTTGCCTTAGAGAAAGCAACATCTAAATAACAATGGTACCAACGGCACTACAAGTTCATATTCCTGACAGAAGAATTGACTGAGAAGGCATTCCTGGTAGAATAATCGTAGAGAAGGTACAGAACATTCTGAAAGACACATAACCTGGCTGTAATTTCGAGTGACTAAATTCCATTTTTTAAAAATATAAGTTGGTCTTGTATTTATTAGAACGGCATACCATTAGAATCTTGATTTATTTGGGAATAGTTAGTAATTAGAAGGGATTTATTTGGTTTGTTAATAGTTTAGTTAATTTGATCACTGTTAAGAGTTAGATAAATAAATTGTTACTTGTTAATTTTAAAGTAAGTATCAGGGATTTTTTTAACCTCTAGAAGTTGCTGAAAAGCAGTTTACACCACTTTTCACACTCCTTTTACAGATTATGAGGCAAGGTGCCCAACTTTGAATATTTCGGGTTTAGTTCTTGGGGCGGGGGGGGGTCAACCTCCACATGAAAATACGTTGGGGTTTGTCATCTGGGGTCTACATAGATTTGAATAGATTTAGGGTATGAAAGCTCCCAGCAGATTTAAACAGATGTGGGGATTAGTATCCTGGTTATTCAAATACAACTTGTGAGAAGTGAAAAACTTGTTTGATTTCAGTTTCTTTTTGTTGGTTAAGTCAAAAATGGCAAAATGGCTCTTAACATTACCAAAGAGGTTCTGGGGGTCAAAGATAGTACAGGGGAGGTGATTGCCTAGTGGTATTATCACTAGGCTGTTCATCCAGAGACCCAGATAATGTTCTGGGGAGCTGGGTTTGAATCCCACCATAGCAGATGGTGGAATTTGAATTCAATAAATATCTGGAATAAAGAGTCTAATGATGACTATGAATCATTGTTGATTGTTGGAAAAAGCCATCAGGTTCACTTATGTTCTTTCAGGAAGGAAACAGCCATCCTTACCTGGTCTGGCCTACATGAGATTCCAGACTGACAGCAATGTGGTTGATGCTTAACTGCTCTCTGGGCAATTAGGGACGGGCAACAAATGCTGCATAGCCAGCGACGCCCTTATCCTGTAAATGAATAAAGAAAGAAATTGCCAAGAAAGTTTAGAAAGACTGGAAAAAAGTGATACTTGTAAAATTAGCAAACGGGCTAAAATTGAGTCTAACAAATGATAATTACAACGTTCAAATCGTAACAGAGTTAGCCAAGCATTTAGGTATATCAGAGAAACAGTCAAGTGCAGTGCAGTTAGACAAAATTAAATTGCAAAGGAGACAATTGGTGTTGGAAGACAAAAAATAGGAAAAAGATTCCTAGCTGAATAAAAAGAATGTATAAAGAGAAAGAAAGGGAAAAAATGTTCACATTGGAACAGATGAAGTTGGAACTTGAAGCAAAAAGACTTCAAATGACAGAAGTAAAAGAATAAGATAGAAGTGATGACAGAAGCAAACTCATTGTAGCCAATAGCCTGGTAGGGATATATATATATAAATACATCCATACATCACCAAAATTTGATGAAAAAGATGTAGAAGCCTTTTCCATTTCTTTTGAGAAATTGACTAAACAAATGAACTGGCCAGAGACTATGTGGGTAATGTTAATTCAGACTAAGTTATTGCTATTGAGGGCTGGTGAAGTGTGTGCAGTGCTGCAAGAAGAATAAGAAGTAAAACATGCTATTTTGAATGTCTACAAATTGGTACCAGAAGCATACAGGCAATGCTTCAGAAATGTAATAAAGGAACCAGGTCAGACTAAAGAATTAAACACAGCAACTTTGATAGACGGATGACAGCATTAAAGAAAAAAAGACACGAGGCTCTTTAGATATTATTCTGCTGGAGGAGTTTAAAAAAAGTCACTGCCAGAAGTGATAAGAACTCATGTTGAGGAAAAGAAAGTTGAAACAGCGAGAGCAGTTGCAAAGATGACGGATGAATATACATTAGTGCATAAATTGAAGTTTAGCTTCTGACACCAATTTCATTCCAGGAGGGATACTAATTGGGAAACAGGGAGATCCTTCAATGAAAAACAAAAAGTATATCATACTGGCAACAGTTTACTACATGTGAGCAAAGAAACCCGAGTGGGTGGAAAACAGGTGAAAGACCTCAGGTGTTTTCAATGCAATAAGATAGGGGACACTGAGTCACTGTGTTGGTGGTTTCAGAAAGGCACTGGGAAAAAGAATGTGGTAAAAGAGGGTGAACCAGTGGGATTAGTCGAGGTAGTGAATGAAATCCCAAGAGAAGTTGAGGAGCTGCAGGGCAGTGCACAGCCTAGTCACTGAATGGACAGTAAGATAGCACCCAATCTTTCCAAAGACTTCACCTGTATAGGTAAGATTTACTCAAGTAGAATAGGGGCAATAGGAAAATAAGTTAAAATATTGAGAGAAACAGGGGCTAGTCTGTTTCTAACTGTAAGAGATGAAAATATTTGCACGCTTGAAATATTGCTTGAGCCAGTGGTAATCTGTGGAGTAAATGGAGAGAGGAGTAGTGTTCCTCTGTGTAAGATCACGCTAGAAAGTACAATCAAATCTGGGCAAGTTATAGTGGCAGTGATGGAAAAATTGGCTATCCCAGGAATACAGTTTATTCTTGAAAACAATATAAGCTTAATCACAGCCGGAAGCGATGCGCATTGTAGGGAAAAAGCCAAAAGAAAACTAGGGAACAGAGGAGTTAAAAGTAAAATACCCTGCAATTTTTCCGGACTGCATGGTGACAAGATTCCACACCATAAGTTAACACTAGAGGGGAAACAAAAAAGAAAAATGGAGTTGAGGTCAAGTTGGCTGACACCCGTTTGATGAAATGGTAAAGGAAAAAGCTAAGCAGGTAAAGGATCAGGCAGATGTGTTTAGTTCTGAAAGACTAATTAAATTACAACAGAAAGATGAGACAAAGGATTTATATCATTAAGCCTACTTGGAAAAGGAGTCAGAATGTATTCCAGAATATTATTACCCTAAGAATAGAATATTAAGGCACAAATGGAGAGCTTGGCAGGTTGATGCAGAGGGGAAATGGGCAGATATTCACCAGATTGCATTGCTGGTAGAACACAGACAGCAAGTATTATGGGTAGCTCAAAAATTAACTGTAGGAAGTCATCTAGGAGTGAAGACGACTCTGGTTAAGATACAGAAGTATTTTTATTGGCCTGGATGACAATAAAGATGTGGTCAAAAATCACATGACACCAGGTTATAGTCCAATAGGCTTATTTGAAGACACAAGCTCTTGGAGTCTCACTCCATCTTCAGATGTCAGTGGGGCATCAGACAGCGTTTATAAGCAAAAGATCAAAGGGTCATAGAACTGATGTGGTGTTGAGCAAACCTAAAATGGCTGTTAAATCTTTAATCAGTTAGAAAGGATTAACATGCAAATTCCCAAATTTCTTTCAAGTTACTACCCGAAGATAACCAAAGGTTTTTCAACAGTTCCCTCAGTTTATGAGAGGAGATATCCCAGGTCAGACAATGCATTTTAGGTGTGAGGACTTGTTTAGAATCTGGCTGTATCAACTCAGAGTCAGATTGGTTTTATTTCCAGAGTACGAATTTATAAAATGCCACATTAACACATAAATGGTGTGCTTTTGGGAAAAATAGAATATATCTGCAATTGTAAATTCACCTATTAAATTTATATGTGTGTACACATGCACCAGGGGTGGAGGGCTGGAGAGAGAGCGAGAAAATGAGACAGATTGTGTGTGCACGCTCGAGACTGTGTTTGTGTGAGAGACGTGAGACTGTGTGTAAATGTGTTTGTGAGAAAGCGTATGTGGGGTCACTTGTAGTGCAATGCGAACTCAAGATCCCATTTGAGGCCATCCTTGTCAGTACCAAACTTGGCCAGCAGCTTCTGCTCAGTGATTCTGCGTTGTTACGTATCCCAAAGTCCACCTTGGAGGATGTTTACCTGAAGATCCAAGGCAGAATGTCCTTGACCGCTGAAGTGTTCCCCCCCTGGGTTGGGTGGGGGTCGGTGTCAGATTAAAGATTTAACAGCCATCTTAGGTTTGTTCAACACTGCATCAGTTCTATGACTCTTTGATTTTTTGCTTATAAATTGTGTCTGATACCACTACTCAGATCACTGACACCTGGAAGAGTGATGCTGTGAAAGCTTGTGTCTTCAAATAAACCTGTTGGACTATAATCTGGTGTTGTACGATTTTTAACCTTGCTCGCCCCAGTCCAACACCTGCACCACCACATCATAAAAGTGTGGTTAAATTTAGCTGTACCTATCATTTATGTCAGATGGCAGGAAAGCCACAGGCAGTGATAAAACCAGTGCCTTTGATGCCAATTCCCACATTTGAAGAACCTTTTTACACAGGTTATGATTTATTGTGTAGGTCCCCTCCCTAAAACCAAAAGTGGGAATCTGTGTTTGCTAATCATAATGGATGTGTCTACCAGGTTTCTGGAAGTAATTCCATTACGGAATGTCAAGGCAATAAAGGTGGTGCAGGAGTCGCTTGCTTTCTTTACCAGTTATGGATGACCCAGGAAGATTCAGCCAGACCAAGGCGTCCAATTTTACTGTCAAATTACTTAAGGACATCATGGATAGTTTAGGCATCAAACACTTTAAATCAAGTGCATACCATGATGAATCCCAGGGAGCATTGGAAAGGTGGCTTCTGACCTTAAAGATGATGCTGTGGGGTATTGCTCTGAATGAATCAACTCACTTCACTCCATTTCAGTTGATATTCAGACGCAAAGTAAGAGGGCCTTAAAAATTAATTAAGGAAAAACTTATAGGTCTAAAGTCAGAGATCTCACAATTGGATTATGTATCGGAGGTGAGAGAAAGATTAAACGGAGTCAGTGAATTAGCTAGACAGCATTTGAAGTTTGCACAGCATCTAGCAAAGCAAGAAGCAGATAAATCTAAAATCCGTATGTTTGCCCGTGGGGATAAAGTATTGCTGCTGTTACCAGTGGTAGGAGATCCCTTCAAAGCAAGTTTTAGTGGTCACTATCAGAGTGAGAGAAAGTTAAATCAGGTGAATTTTCTGGTACAGGTGCCAGATAGGGAAAAAAGTATAGTATGTCATGAGAACATGTTGAAACCTTATTATAAAAGGGAGCTAGAGAAACAGGTATTAGTTATTGCCAGAGTGAAGCCTCAAATCCAGATGATTTGGATTTTGATGTGTCTCAGAATAAATTGAATAAAGAGGAAATCCTTAAGGAATGGGATAGGGTAATGAGCTCTCTGTCCCAGGAAACAGAAAACAGAATTGAAAGACTTGTTACAGGTCCTCATAGCATTATGTCAAAATAGAAAGGGGAGGACTAATGCCATAGTACACGAGGTTGATGCAGGGAATGCTGTTCCGATAAAACACCACCCCTAAAGGCTTAATCATCTCAAAGCAGCACAGGTTCAGAAAGAAGTGGAAGCGATACTCTAAGATGACATCATAGAGTGGAGTTCGCCAATTCTGTTGGCTCCCAAACCTGATGGTACTCAATGATTCTGCATAGATTATTGGAAGGTAAAAAATATGACCTAATCTGACTCGTACCTGATTCCGAGGCTGGAGGAATGTGTGGAAAAAGTAGGACACGTCATTTAAATCAAAGTTGCACTTACTTCATGGTTACTGGCAAGTACCTTTGTCATGGTGAGCAAAAGACTATTCTGTTTTTGTAACCCCAAATGGGATCTCAATTTAAAGTAACGCCCTTTGGAATGAAAAACGCACCAACACTTTTCAAAGGCTTATGAACACAGTTGTTGCAGTATTGACTAATTGTGCCTTCTACATAGATGACTTAGTCATCTTTAACCTTTAGTGGAAAGATCACATGGAACATTTGGCTGAGTTCTTTGAGACCACACAGAAGACAAAGTTGGTCATAAACTTGGCAAAAACAGAACTTGTGAAGGCAGAAATGACATTCTTAGGGCATAACATCAGATATAGATGGAGGACACTGAGAAGCAACAAGATGAAGACCATCCTTGAAGAAGGAAGTTCTACGATTCGTTGGATTGATCAGATTCTACAGGAAATTTGTACCAAAAACTTAGTAGCGTAGTAGCACTGTTGATGGATTTGTTAAAAAAAAACAAAGTTTTGGTGGACAGAACAAGGCCAGGAGGCAGTTGGGGATTTAAGAACCGTTTTAACCACCACACCAGTTTTACCAATGCCAAATTTCTTGAAACCCTTCAAAGCCACCATTGATACAAGCAATTTAGTTGTTGGAGGTGTGTTGTTTCAGGAGGATGATTGTAGAATCACAAGGCCAATCGGTTTTTTTTAAAAAAACATAATATCCATGAGAAAAAAAAATTGACCATTGGGGGAAAAAAAAGTTATTGACTTTGGTAATGGCCTTACAATATTTTAATATTTGCATCGAAAACAATGCACAGGTGACTGTGTATGCCAATCACAATCCTTAGACAATTCTGGAAAGATTTAATAACAAGAACATCAGATGATTTTGTTTGAGTCTCATGTTGTAAGCTTTTATTTTACAGATTGGCAATATTGCAGGTCATGAAAATATTATCATGGATGCTTTATCATAACTTTCAAAGAAAAATGTTTATAAAAGATAGAAACAATAGTGTTCAATGTTTTACATATATACAATTAGTATAAAATGTGTAACTCTAGATTAATTCAATCATATCAGTAGATCCACAGCCCATTAAAGTTTTAAAATAACAACAACAAAACAAAAAGAAGCCATCTTTCCATAATGATGGTTCACTTTTTCTTAAGTGGAGAAGTGGTGCGAAGTTGGGCAGAGTATTTGTGGATTAGAAAGCAGGTGGTTAGAATTTGGTGTTTGTAAAATGCTAGTGGGGGAAGCATTGCATGCTCCCTTTAAAACATCATGTGCTTTTTCTGTGCTTAAGAGATTTAATATGTATGTCTGTGAGCAACAGTTTGAAAGTTTACAAGTACATACAAAGTACCCAAACTGAAACATTTATATTGAAAGGCCACACAGCTAGCAGGCCATGCAGCAGTTTTTACCAAGACAATAACTTTTTGTACTTAGCCAATCAATTTGAACCAGGTAGTTAGATAAAAGTCTCTCAAATTTGAATCTGGTAGTTTTGGTAACAAAAGACCAATTCCATTGAAAGAAGTATTGATATGTCATCTAGAGGATTAAAAAAAGTGGGCAGTTGGACAAAGATCTCAGAGCTAGCTACCATCTGCCAAAGTTAAAAGCCCTCAGCCCTCAAGAGAATCGCTGGCTCTCACAGCTTCCTCTGTCTTAGAGAAAGGGCCATCTAAATAACAATGGTACCAACGGCACAACTAGTTCATATTCCTGACAGAAGAATCAACGGAGAAGGCATTCCTGACAGCAGAATCACAGAAGGCACAGATTTTCTGGAAGACTCGTAACCTGGCTATAATTTCAAGAGACTAAATTCTTGCTTTATTTGGGAATTGCTAGTAGTTAGAAGGGATTTATTTGGTTTGTTAATAGTTCAGTTAAACTTGTTCACTGTTAAAGTTAGGTAAATAAATTGTTACTTGTTGATTTTAAAGTAAGTGCCAGGGATCTATTTTATTTAAGAACTAGAAATTGCTGAAAAGCAGGTTACACCATTTTTTACACCTTTCACAGATTATTAAGTGAGGTGCTCATCTTTGTATTTTTGGTTTTCAGTTCTCAGAGGAGGTCAACCTCTGCAATATAACATTTTACAAGTGCATTTTTGCTGGCTTTAATAACAGTCTACATTCAATAGGTCGAGCCTGCTGATTTCTAGTATATGAAGCTGCCATTAAACTAGCTATCTTGTTTTTGATGGGGTCAAATCACTCTGGGTAGAAAGGATGCATATGAAACATGTGCCTAAATCTGCTATTTCTCAAATAAAACAGAGTACTTAGGTGTCTATCCTCCCCGTTTGGAACACCACTTCAATAACACACAAGATACCGTAGAGTTGTAGAGTTTTACAACTCAGAAAAAGGCCTTTTGACCTATCAGGTCAACGTGATAGTGCCATCAAAATCCTATCTACCCGAATCCAATTTTACAACATTCGGCCCATAGCATTATACACGTAGCTTTTCAAGTGCTCATCGATGTACTATGTAAATGTCATGATAGTTCCCACCTCTACTGCTCATCAGGTAGTTAATACCAGATACACCTTACCCTCTGGGTGAAAATATTTTTCTTCAAATCCCCTCTAATTTTCCTGCTCTTTAGTAAATATATCCCTGATTATAGTGCCTTTTGCAAAGGAGAAACATATCTTATTATTGACCCCATCTTTACTCCTCAATTTTGGAGTATGTTAATTAGGTCTCTTCTTGGCCTTTTCTGCTTCAAGTTAAATCTACATTATTTAGTTTCTTCACAGCTGAAACTCTCCAGGCCAGACAACATGGTGGTGAATCTCTTCTATATCCCTTCTATTGCACTCACATCTTGCCAACAGTGTGGCAACTAGAACTACACACAGTACTCCAGTTGTGACCAAACTAACATTTTATGCAGCTCCATCATAATTTCCCTGCTCTTGTATTCAATGCCAAAAATAAGGAAGGCAAAAGTCCCATATATACCTTGTTAGTCACTTTAGCTGCCTGTTCTGCTGCCTCTAAGGTTGTGAGTAAAAGAACATCAATGGGCTGCATTAAAATAAAATTCTCTTGAGATATATTTCAAGAATCCCTCTCCTTTTAAGTCTTTCTCACATTGACTATCTGAGTTAACACTGAGAAAGTTGAAATTCCCCTACTATTATTACTCTATCATTTGTATGTTTCTCTACGGATTGTTTACATATCTGTTATCTATCACTAACTGTTCGGAAGCCTAGCTTGCACTCTAGTTTTTAAGTTTTAACCATATGGCCTCATCTGCAGAACACAAGCTATTATCTTTGCTTATCACTTATTGCAGTCATTGGCTCCTTGGTTCATCTTGCAACACTAGCTCCTCTTTTACACCTCCTCCCTGCACTCCTCCTGCCCACCTGATTCTAAACCCCGAAATATTAAGCTGCCAATGTTGCTCCTCCTTTAACCATGTCTCTGTGGTAGCAAAATTCTCATAGGTTAATCAACATCAACTCATCTTCCTTACTTGTAAGATTCCTTGTGCTAAAAATGAATGCGATTCAGTTCTCTTGAGTCACAACCAGACTTGAAATGCCCTGACTTCCTGACTGACTTGGTCTTCCTTCTATTCATGCATCACCCCCTATTGTACCTCCATTTTGTGTCCCATCTCCTTGCCAAATTAATTTGAACCCCGAACTAGCACTAACATTCACCCTTGCAAGAAAGTTGATCCTACTCTGGCTCAGATGCAACCCTTTGGACTTGTACAAGTCCCATCTTTCCTCTAGCAATCTCTGCCAACTACATCTTTCTATACAGTTGTACCATACACAATCTTGTTTGCTGTTGAACCACAAATCAAACCACTATATGAATTACTCCTGTGTTCCTTATGTTATGAGTGGCTGAACTGAGCATTTAAAATTAAGAAATATTTAAAAGATACAACAGACCTACATATGCACCTTGTTATCAAGGCCCCTGTCAGGCTAGGGCCCCCTACACCTATAATGATCTTATGGTTCCTTGGGCCTTGAGAACAAATTTCAATCATAAAAAATAATGAATAAGAAATCTTATCCAGTTTTCAGTAATTTGTAAATGGAGCGCTAAGCTGCTTCTGAATCAGATTAATATTTTGTTTCTCCATTTGTACCTCAATTTTCATAGAACCCTAGAGTCACACAGCATGAAAACAGACCCTTTGGTCCAACGCTGACCACGTACTCAAACCAAACTAGTCTTACTTGCTTGCAACTGACCCACGTCCTTCCAAACATTCATGTACATAATAAAATGTCTTTGAAATGTTTTAACTGCACCTGTATCCAGCACTTCCTCTGGCAGTGCAATCCACTTATGAGCCACTGTAAAAATGCTGCCCCTCAGGTCCAACTTAAATCTTCTGCTCTCACCTTAAAAATATGTCCCCTAGTTTGAACTCCCCCACACTAGGGAAAAGACCCTTGCTATCCACCTGATTTATGCCCCTCATGATTTAATAAACCTCTGTAAGGTCACCCTTCAACATCCTAAGCTCCAGGGAAAGAAGTCCCAGCCTATTGCCATAACTCAAATGTTCCACTCCTGGCAACATCCTATTTTTTTTTCTGAACTCTCTCCAATTTAATAATATCTTTTCTATAAGAAGGGCAATCAGAACAGAACAATACACAGTACTCTAGAAGAGACCTCACCAACATTCTGTACAACCTCAACATGACATCCCAACTCCTATACTAAAATGTCTGTGTAATAAAGGCAAGCATGCTAAACGCCTTCTAAACCACCCTGTTGACGTGACACAAACTTCAAGAATTAGATACATGGGTCTCTCTATTCCACAGCGCTAAGGCCCTACTTTTAATTGTACGAGTCCTGCCCTTGTTTATTTTCCAAAATGCAATACTTCACATTTATCTAAATTAACCTCCATCTGCCATTCCTCAGTGCATTGACCCAATTGATTAAGACCTCTTTATAATCTCAGGTAAGCTTCCTCACTGTTCACTATGCCACCAATTTCAGCATCATCTCCAAACTTACTAACTATGCCAATGATATTCTTATCTGAAACATTTATATAAATGACAAACAGAAGTGGACCCAGCAGCAATCCCTACGGAACACTGCTGCTAACAGTCTTCCAGAGTGAAAAACAACCCTCCACCATCACACTTTCACTAGCCATTAAGCCAATTTTGTATCCAATTGGTAAGCTCACCCTGAATTCCATGTGATCTAAGTTTACTAATTAGTCTATCATGCAGAACCTTGTCAAAAGCTTCAGTAAAGTCCAAGTAAACAACATCAACTGCTCTGCCCTCAAATCCTCCTGCATACTTTCTGAGAAGAGTCAATCAAGTTTGAGAGACACTATTTCCCTTGCACAAAATCATGCTAACCACCCCTAAATCATTCTTTGCCTCTCCAAATGAATACAAATCCTATCTTTAAGGATCACCTCCAACAACTTACCCACCACTCATTGGTCTTTAGTTCCCAGGCTTCTCCTTACATCCCCTCTTAAGCAAAGGCATAACATTAGCCACTCTCCAGTCATCTGACACCTCCTGTAGTTTTAGGTTGTATAATTTGTCTAGAAAAAAACTTGTATAAAGTGTCCCACATTTTCCTCTCCAACTTCCCACAATGTCCAGGGCTACACTAGATCAGGTCCTGGAGATTTATCCACCTTTTCTTTTCCAAGACCTCCAGCACGTGCACGAGTCCTGCCCCTGTTTGTTTCATCATAATGCAATATCTCCCATTTATCTAAAATTAAAGTGAAAAATTGTGGAGAATGCTTTCTTACCAAGACATAGATCAACTATTTATTTATCTCCATTGTGTCTCTTGCCCTCCACAACCATGTCTCGTCATCCATTAACAAAACTTGTATCTGAATTTCTCTCTCGTTTCTTCTCCAAGCCCAAATAAATCTTGTCAGATCCATGAAAATAAGCTTCACGTGGCTTGACGGCATTTTGATTAAGCTTCTGACAGCAAATCTCTTCCGTGCTCCCATGTTAATTGACACTGTAAACACCTTTCTCTTGAAAAGAAATCATTGACCTGGTAAAAAAAATTGGTAAGGTCTAATCAGAACTGAACAAGGCAGCTTCTAACTAGTAAAAAACAAGGAACAGAGAAGGATCAAGGAGATTTACAAATCTGGGTGCATTGATTATTGAGCTGTAATGAACAGATATAAAATATAATCAAAAACCCTCATGTAGGTCTAACCTTAACATCTAAAAGACAAGGGGTTAGAACTGTCCTGGGCATCACTCTTGGAACAGTATATTGATCGTGGAGAGAACACAGTGTATGTTTACTGCAAAGATACCTGGACTCCAAAGGTTAAATTAGAGGTGGAAATTGTACAAGCTTGGGATTTTCCTCCAATTTGGAAGGTGAGGGAGGATATGATCAAAGCTTACAAGACGGTAAGGGAAACAGCTAAGCTAGGTAGAAAGAACTATTTCTGTTGGGTGGGCAGTCCAGAACTTGAGGGCAGCATCTAAAAATAACAGTTGGACATTACAGGAGTGAAATTTGGAACCGTTTAGAGGATTATGGAATATGTTGGAAAGGTGACTATATTAGTTAGGTTGCAGACTGTTGCAAAGTTGGGTAGCGTGCTTGTGGACTGTAAAGCAGGATATTAGAATTTGATGTTTGTAAAATACTTGGGGGGGGGGGGGTGACATTGCTGTGTCCCTTTAAAAGATTGTGCTTTTTCTAGGCTTACAGATTTTAACAAAATGTCCGTGGGCAGCAACTTGTGGGTTTGCAGGTGCACAGAGTGCACTCGAATTGAAACATTTGTATCTAAAAGCAGTACAGTTAGCGGGCCAAGCAGGAGTTTGGTTTTGTTTTGTTTTGTTATCAAGAACAAGTTTTAAATTTAGTTCAATCAATTTGAACCCGGCACTTGGAAGCCAAAAATAAATTATATTTAAATCTGATGGTTCTGATAGTAGCACAAATCCTACTCTAAGAAATTGATGTGACATCAAGGGTATAAAAGGAAAGGGCAGTTGGACAAAGACAGGAGAACTGGGCCAACTGCTAGAGTTAACGACTCTCAAGGCAATTGCCGGCTTTCACAGTCTTCTCCAAGTCTTAGAGAAAGCACCATCTAAATTAAACGTACCAACGGCACGACTAGTCGATATTTCTTGAAGAAGGATCAACAGAGAAGGCAATCTTGACATAACATTCAATGGAGAAGAAACAGAACATTCCAGAACAGAGACAACCTAGCTGTACTTACAAGAGATTTATTTTATATTATATAAATGGTATACCACTAGACTTGATTTATTCAGGAATGGTTAGTAGATAGAAGGGGTTTATTCGGTTGGTTAATAGTATAGTTAATTTGTTCACTGTTAGAGTTAGATAAATATATTGTTCTTTGTTGATTGCAGAGTGAGTGTCAGGGATTTGTTTTATTTAACCACTAGACATTTCTGAAAGACAGGTTACACTACTTTTCACATTCTTAGGTGAAAGGGTGAGGTGGTCCTTTTTGGGTATTTCAGTTCTATTTCTCAGAGTGGTGGGGGGGGGGGGGGGGGGGAGAATTAACCTCCGCTTTATAACACTGACCAGTCATTGTGTTGTGGAACATGAAGGAGCTAAATGGTTTACTTTCTTTATGTTCTTCTTCCCACATTTCACCTTCATCACTTTAAAAACTGCTATTGTGAGACCTCTGAATAAAAATAACTTCAAAGCCCTTCACTTTACTACCTGCAATTCTATTTCCCTACTTTCCAGTCCACTATCTGAATATTTTGTTGTCTCTCTTACGGTGTCTATTTTTCTTGTTTAATTCCACTGATCAGGGTTTGTTTCTACCAAAGCAATGGATCTGCCCTCAATGTCATGAATGATATTTTCTTTGGTTATGATTCTCACTGTTCATGTCCTAGTGGGTAATCACTCGTTAATGAGTGATATTGCCCACCTACGAAATTCTGTCACTGGTTGTGCGGTCTGTGCATGTTGCATGATGCTAGGCCGGATCCTAGAGCCGCATCTCCAATCACACAATTGGCCAGTGTTTCCCAGAAGTAAAATTTGTCCTTTGCTTGAGATCTTTGGAATTCCTCTCTCCAGGTCCTTTTCCATACTTTCTCATGCTGATTGGTATTCTCAAAGAATTGTGTCCCTTCATAAAGGAAGTTCCTCCAAAATGGTTTCTTTTGAATGCAGTTCTCCCATGTGTTGACACCTCTGTTGCATTTCTTGAGGGAAGCCTTCAAGAAGTCTTTCACATGCCTTCTTTGTCGCCCACCTATTTAAGTGGTCTCCTTGAACTGAGAAAACAAGATTTGTTTTACCAGTTACAACTTGAGCATCCTACGCACATGGCTGGCCCAGCGGAATTGGTTTGGATCACTTTGGTCCTTTTGGCTCCTTCAAAGACACTGATGTTAGTATGCCTGTCCTTCCAGCTGATGCAGGGAATCTGTCTCAAACAGTATTGATGGTATGGCTCAAGGGTCTCGAGGTAGCATCTATGTGGATTCCAAGTACTGGAGACATCGAGCAGAGTTGGAAAGGTGACTGCCTTATACACAAAGATCTTGGTATCAGCAAGGATGTCACACCTGCCAAAGACTCTCACCCTCAGGCATCCTTAGGTGTCATTTGTAGATTGGATACGGTGTTGAATTTCCATTGACGTAAGCCTTAGATGAGAGGTGGCTTCCCACGTAGGGGAAATGTTTCACGTTTGGGAGATTTTTCTGTTGATCTTGATGAAGGAGTGGATTGGAACTTGCCCAGGGGCCAGTTGACAAAGGACTTGAGTCCTCCACAGATAGACACTGAGATCAATTCTTTGGTATGTTTCTGCAAAGGTGTTAAACGAAGCTTGAAGATTCTTTTCTAAGAGAGAAGAGATGACGTTGTCAGCCATATGCTGAAGCTCCATGAAAGAAAGGGTCTAGGCCTGAAACATCAGCTTTTGCGCTCCTAAGATACTGCTTGGCCTGCTGTGTTCATCCAGCCCAACACTTTGTTATCATGAATGAGGTTGGTGTTGTTTTCTTCTTGGATTTCAACCTGTTGCGTTTCAAAAGCTTTTTGACCATCCTACAGACAAATGACCACACCACTGGGAAGCTTTATCTTGCCAAATGAAGAATGGTGGTGATAATAATGGAGGAAATGATGGGCCCTTCACTTAATTTTGCTGAGGTACATTTAGCCACCTGTTCCAAAACATCTGTCATCCTTAAACTTAAACTATTTCATAGTCTCAGCCAGTTTTATTTCTGCAATCTCCTCTGGTTTTAAATACTCCCATTAACCCTCTCCTAAACTCTCCGTTCATCTGAATCTAGTATATGCCCCCCGCCCCCGATATCGCTGGAGATCTTCCTTCATTTCTCTTACCTCGTACTCTGAAATTGCTCCTGTATATCCCTTTACATTCTATCTTCTCTCCTCCTTTGTTCAGCAATGCTACATATTACATTTCTTGGTGTTTTCTTGGGCCCAGCAACTGCTTTCTATTTTGCTTCTGTTGAGTGATTAATATGCTATTCTATATTAAAGACATTAAGTGCAATTATTGTTATGATTGCACTACCCACTTGGTTAAGTGTAGGATTTTGCATTTTTGAGAGTTTTAGAAATGCAGATAATATTTGCATTAAAAACAGAAGTAGCTAAATATGTTCAAATCAAAGTCATCTTTAATTAAAGTATCTACTAAATTTCTTCAGTAAAGAAAAAGCATAGAGTGCCTAAACTACACTGTTTCATTGCAGTTCAAGGAAAATAAAGACATCTAATTACAAGCCACAGTACCACAGATGTTGGTAAGTGAACACAAACTAATGATGGCAGTTGTTTTCAAAAAGTGTCCCAATATAATATTTCACATTCAAAAGAAAACATGACAATGCAATCAGATGACTGCTCTTTTATGGCAATTTGCCCGCTATGCAGGAAGTCATAATAATGTTAGACTCTGGATTAAGAGCAGAATTCCATTTTGCTTAAAATGGTGCAAACAATGGATCTGTTGCTTCAGCATCTTTATGGTACGCAAAACAAACTTTGATGATTGATATGGCCTCATTGCATTGCCATTCTAAAGCTCAACAGAGTTTCCAATGGGGATCATGGGCCATTTTAACAAAAGATAATTTTGGTCTCTTAATTGCTATCTGATTATTGTTTCAGGACTTATAAATATTATTACTATAATAGAATTATAAAGGCTAATTTTTTTTATTTTTGGACTATCAACTGGAAGTGACGAATGGACAGTGCTTTTTAAAGGGGAGAACATGCAGGAATTGTTCGCAACTTGGACAAACAAGAGAAGCTAACTGATGCATATGGAACCATTTTACGTTTTGCAGAAATTGAGACCTGAAAAATTGCCATGATCCATTGTTGATTCAGAAGAGGTCACAGAGTCAGAGAGTTCTGGAGCACACAGAAAGGTCTTTTGGCCTATCGCTGGAAAGAAAACAAAAGATAAAATTTTGAGGGCAGATTGGTGGCATGGTTGACATTATACTATGTAACTTTGCTCACATTTCCATAATTGTGAATGGTTTTGCACCATATCTCATTGAGTTTCTGTTTCACTCCAAAAGTAACTGTGCCAGCAGAATGCCTGAAATCATGTCCATGATGCACCATGGTGTGATGTCTGTGTTGAGAGACTGCTACAGCTTGCGGAAACAAGCTGAACAAAGCATACATAGAGTAATGTGTTCTGTTGGCATCTTCGTCCCTCTTGGTTCAACATTGCTGTACTTTCCATAGCCTCTGTTTGCAAAAGTGTAACGTGTTAAGTTTAATTGATGACATCATTTGAGATACCCTGTAGATAACAATGACTACTGTGTGACTGAGTTTTATATCCAATTTAAAAAGGAGATGATTGAATCCAAGACTGGTATTTTAAATTTAAATATGGGTAACATCAGGGGCAGACAAACTGAACTAGTTGAAATGAACTGGCATACCATACTAGGGAGTATATCAGAGTCATAGATCAATTTAGGCACAGTAGCAGACATTTAAGGGATACTTCAGAACATTCAAAATTAATATATTCCTACTATAAAGAAACATTTCTAAAGGGAGGACCCACCAATTATGGTTGACTAAAGAAGGTATGGAAAATATCTTTGTGCAGTTATGTTGATGAGTGGTAGTTCAGATGATTGGTCAAAATATAAAAGCACAGTATGACGAAAAAGTTAAACAGGAAGAAGAATGAGGCATGAGAGGAATATAAAAATGGATAGTAAGAATTTCTACTGATATTTAAAAAAGGAAGAAAGCAAATAAAGTGAGTGCCATCTGGAGAATAAGAGTTATTCATAGATATTAAGGAAATGACACATGAAACGACAAAAGAAATATTTTGCTTCCGTCTTCAATATAGAAAATAGAAAAATAATCCAATAATAGCTATAAATCAGGAGTTGATGGGACAGAAACTTAGTGAAATTACGAAGGAATGTGGCACTAAGCAAACTGACACCTGCAGGCTGACAAGTGTTCAGGTTCAGATAGATTTCATGCCAGTGTCTTAAAAGAGGTCACTAATGAGGGACAAAACATATTGACAATAATTTTCCAAAATTGTCTACATTCAGGAAACCACCATCAGACTAGAAAGTAGCAAATATTCTCTATTCAAGTGAGGGAAGCAAAATACAGGGAATTAAAGGGCAGTGAGCTTGACATCTGTCATGGGGAAAGTGTTAGAAACAATCATTAAAGGGATTATAATTGCGCAGTTTGAAAAGCCAGGGCAATCAGGAAGAGTCAGCACATATTCTCAGAGGAAATCATGTTTAATCAGCACATTTACTCCTTCAAAGAAAGGCCCTGTGGATAAAGGGGGTCTGTAGATGTACTGTACTTGGATTTCCAGAAGGCATTTGATAAGGTGTCTCATCAAACATTGTTATGGAAAATAAAAACCGTGACGGCAGGATGTGATGAGATCAACTGTTCTATGATGGGGCCTTGACTGTATAACTTTCATCAATGAGGTGACCAAGAGCACACTAAATTCACAGACAACACCAAGATAGGTAGGGAAGTATGTTATGAAGATGGCATAACGAAGGTGAAGATGCAAACGGAGCGGGTGACTGGGCAAAAATCCAGCAGATGGAGCATAATGTTGGAAAATACAAAGTTGTTCACATTGGCAGAAAGAATAAAAAAGTGAAGCATCTCTTAAAAGGAGCATGAATGCAGAATTTCAAGATGCAGAGAAGAATTTAGCTCTACTGTGCACGAGCCAGAAAATTTAGTGTGCAATTACATCATGTAATAAAGAACTACCGGAATGCTATCCTTTAGTATGAGACGGTTGAAGATACATTAAAGATGTCATGTTTCAGTTATATCGGAAGTAGGTGGGACCACACCTCGAATATCGTGCGCATTTTGCGCTCCCTCTTTGAGGAAAGGCATAAATGCTTCAGATGTTTGCAGTTATGGAGTAGTAGAGTTAAACGGCATGGAAAAAGACCCATCGAACCAATTCATTCATGCTGATCACGTTTCCTAAACAGAACTAGTCCCATTTGCCTGCACTTGGCCCACATCACTAAAACATCCCTATCCACGTACCTGTCCAAATGTCTTTAAACATTGTGGTTGTACTCACCTCGCTCACTTCCTCTGGCAGCTTGTTCAATATACACCAAACTCTATGAAAATGTTGCCCCTCAGGTCCCTTTTATATCGTTCCTCTCCCACCTTAAAATTATGCCCTCTAGTTTTGGGCTCCCCTACCCTGGGAAAAAGACCTTGGCTATTCACCTCATCCAAGCCCCTCATGATTTTATAAACCTCTGTAACGTCATTGCTCAGCCTCCTACAGTCTAGGGAAAAAAATATGTCCCAGCCTATTCAGCGTCTCCTCATAATTCAAACTCTCAAATATCGCTAACATTTTTGTAAATCTTTTTTGCGACCCTTCCAGTCTGATAACATTTTTCTTATATCAGGGTGACCAGAATTGTGTACAATGTCTTGTACAGCTGTAACATAATATCCCAACTCCTGAACTCAATGTTCTGACTGATGAAGGCAAGTGTACAAAAATATCTTCTTCACTATCCTGTCTATCTGTGTCACCACTTTCGAGGAACTTTTACCCCTAGGTCTCTGTTTGGCAATACCTCCCAGGGCCCTACCATTAACAGTGTAAGTGCTGTCTTGGTTCATCTTACCAAAATGCAACAGCTCACATTTATCTAAATTAAACTCTATCAGCTATTCCTCGGCCCACTAGATCAAGATGCCATTGTACTCTTATAGAACCTCTTTCACTGTCCATTTTACCAATTTTGGTGTCATTCTGCAGACTTACTAACATGTCTCCTATATTCTCATCCAAATTGTTTATATAAATAACAATAACAGTGGACTCAGCACCTATCTTTGTTGTACACCTCTGGTCACTGGTTTCCAGTCCGAAAACAACCCATTACGACCACCGGCCATCTCCTATTGTCAAGTCAATTTTGTATCCAATTGGCTAGCTCTCCCTGGATCCCAAAGTGATCTAACCTTACTAACCAGTCTACTATGTGAAACTTTGAAGGTCTTGTTAATGCCCATGTAGACAACGTCTGCTGTTCTGTCTTCACCTATCTTCAAAAAACTCAATTATGTTTCAGGCACAATTTCCTATGCACACAGCTATGCTGACTATCTCTAATCAGTCCTTGCCCCTTTCCAAACGCAAGTAGATCCTGTCTCTCAGATTCCCTTCCAATAACTTACCCACCACTGACATTAGGATCACCAGTCTGTAGTTCTCTGGCTTCTCCTTATAGGCTTCCTTAAATAATGGCACAACGTTACCCACCCTCTCGTCTTCTAGTACCTTATCCATGGCTGTCAATGATAGAAATAGCTCTGCTAGAAACCCATGGTTTCTTCCCTAGCTTCCTAGTGTCCTGGGATACGCTTGATCAGGTCTCAGGAATTTATCTACCTTAATGCGTTTTAAGATTGCCAGGACTTCCTCTTCTGTAATGTGGAATCTTTTCAAGACATCACTATTTATTCTTCTGAGGTCCCTAGCTTCCATGTCTTTCTCCACAGTAAATACTGATGTGAAATATTTGTTTAGTATCTCACCTATCTCCTGTGGTTCCACACATAGATGGCCTTATTGATCTTTATGGGGCCTAATTCTCTCTCTAGTTACTCTTTTGCACTTAATATACTTGTAGAATATCTTTGGATTCTCTTTAAGTAAGCCAGAGCTATCTAATGTTCCCTGTTAGTTTTCCTGATTTCAGACTTCACGTACTCCTACAACCCCTGTGCACCTCAAGGGATTCACTTGATACCAGCTGTCTATACCTGACATATGCCTCCTTTCTCTTCTCGACCAGAACCTCAATATCTCTAGTCACCCAGTGTTCCCTACTCCTGTCAGCCCTTCCCTTCACACTAACAGGAACATGCTGTCCTGAACTCTCACTAACTCACTTTTGAAAGCCTCCCACTTGCCAGGCGTCCCTTTACCTGCAAACAGTCTTACCCAATCAATTTTAAAAATTCCTGTCTCATACCATCAAAATTGGCCTTGTCCCAATTTAGAACTTTGACTTGTGGCCCAGGCTTATCCTTTTCCATAACTATTTTGAAATAAATAGTATTATGATCATTGGTCACAAAGTCCTGCCCCACAAAACCTGCAATCACTTGCCCTGCTGTACTCTGCAAGAGGAGGTTGCATTTGCTCTGGTAGAGCTATTTACATATTGTTTGATAAGGTTTTCTTGAACACATTTAAATTCCTTCCTATCCAAGCCCTTAATAGTAAGGCATTCCCAGCTTACGTTCGGCAAGTTAAAATCCCCTGCTATCACAACTCTATTATTCTTACAGCTATCTACAATCACCTTACGTATTTGCACCTGCTGATTATTGAGGGGCCTGTAGTACAATCCTATCAAAGTAATCAGCCTGTTGTTTTTCCTCAAACCCCCACCCATATAGCTTCACTGGACACTCTCCCCAGAATATCCCCTTTAAATGCTGCTGTGATGTTTTGCCTAATCATAAAGTCTACTCCCCTTTCTCTCTTGCCTCCCCTTCTATCCTTCCTATAGCATCTATACCCTAGAACACCGAGCTCAGTCTTGTCCCTCCTTCAGCTGTGTTTCTGTGATAACTATGATATCCCAGGCCCATGTTCCCACCCAAGTCCTGAGTCCATCTGCCTTACTTGTCAGGCCTCTTCCATTGAAATAAATATATTTTAATTCATGAGTCTTCCCTTGTTCTCTGCCAAACTCTTGCTTGCCTTCTATATTTGACTTGATCTCTTTAACTTCTGTACCAGTTTTAACTTTTCTTCTTCTGTCACTGCTGTTTGGGGTTCCAATGCCCTCTCAGGCTAGTTCAAGCCCTCCTGCTTTATTTGGTTGATATGTGAAATAGGTGGGCAGTCTGTTAAGCAAAGATTTGGCAGATATGCTTGTTTCTGCTGGAATTTAGAAGTATGTAGGATCTTGAATGTTCTTAGCTAGGTGGACGTGGCAAGGAGGTTTCTTCTTGCAGTCAAGCCAAATCGAGGAGGCACTGTTTTAAAATTAGGGACATTTTTCATATCACACAATGTTCTTTCCTTTTAGAGGAAGTGTAATTTGGAAGTCACTTCCCTAGGGTCGCTGTATATTTTTAAAGAACAGGTGGACAGATTCTTATTAGACAAGGAAATAAAGAGTTACGGGGGTAAAAGAAATGTGAAATGCAAGCATGATCCAGAGGCTGGATGGTTTAAATCTGCTCCAACTTAGTATGTTGCTAGGACTCAACTGGTTTCCCCCAACCTAATGATAAGGAACTTGCCTCGCTCTCTTGTGGTGCAGATATCGCACCCTTGGACCAGAAATCCTGGGTTCGAGTCCCACTTGCTCCATAGCTGTGTAAATAACATCACTGAACAGGTTGATTAGGAAAATAGGTCAACAAGAAAAGACACAAAAATACATCCTTCCTCTCTCAAGCGTTGATTCTGTCGGTGTAAACTCCTATTTTGCAGACCGTGGTTACTCACCGTCTCCCAATACCTGCGAAACTCCCTGAACCCACAGAGACACACATTACACACCTTTGCTCTCCTTCCGCTCAGGTTCTAAACGAATACAACAACACCTTCTCTACAGGCTCCCGGAACGAGCCGAACAAGGTACTCCGAACTGTCCCGCCCACGTGCGCGCGCAGGTGGCTATGCGTTTACGATGTGCGCCCGCGCGGAGGCTCGGGCGGGTGTGAGCTGCGTGCGCGCGCCCCGGGGGGAGGGGAGATGCAGGGCGTGCGTTACCCGCTGTTCGCGCTCTCACCTGCAGCACGAGGAGAAGCGGTTGGAGCCGCAGCGCTGGTCAAGCCGCAAGCTGCTGCTTACCTGCACCGGGTGTGGGGGGAGGGGGGTTGAGAGAGAGAGAAAGAGAGGGAGGAAGGGTTGGGGGACTGTACCTGGTGTGTGCATCGCCGGCTAAAATCACCAGCGAACATTTATCCGAGGAAGAAACAAGAGATCTAGCCAGGGAGTGAGAAGACTGAGAGAGAGAAGTGGAGCCTGCAACACCATCAGAGGCTGCGAATGCTTGATTTAACTTGGTTCAACAACAGACAGTCGGAATCTGGGCGAAAACAAAAAGTAACATGGCACGGCAGTAGAAATGTTAGAATCTGGATAAACTTTTTTTTCTCGGGGGGGAGATCCGAGGATTTCTTTTGCAATAAAGACCCCGCAATTAAAACCGCGCAAGGCTGCATTTGGAGAAACCACCCCGGCAGAGGAGGCAAAAGGAGGACGATCGCCTACGAAGCGGGTTGCTGCAGATCGAGAACTAGTAACAATGCTGTTGTGCGCATTTCCAAAGGGGCAACGAATTGGGATTTCTTTGTGTGACACTCGGAGCTAGTTCCCCTTTCCTTTCGTTTGTTGGGCAGGTAGTGGCTGGGAGCGAAAGCACTCACATCGAGAGAACCAAGTTAAGGCTGTCAGAGTATAAATCTGGCCAGTTACCCATATTATGTCCGCACTTCGAAGAAAATTTGGTGACAATTACCAAGTAGTGACCACCTTGTCCAGTGGCTCTGGATTTAATCAGCCTCCCAAGAAAAAGAGGCAGAGGTTTGTAGATAAGAACGGGCGTTGTAATGTGCAGCACGGGAACCTGAGCGGCGAAACTAGCCGTTATCTTTCGGATTTATTTACCACGTTAGTTGATTTGAAATGGCGCTGGAATTTGTTCATTTTTATTCTCACATACACGGTGGCTTGGCTCTTTATGGCGTCGATGTGGTGGCTAATTGCTTATATCCGCGGCGATCTCAACAAAGCTCATGATGAGAAGTACACCCCTTGTGTTGCCAACGTCTACAACTTTCCTTCTGCCTTCTTGTTCTTTATTGAGACGGAGGCCACCATCGGTTACGGGTACAGGTACATCACTGACAAATGTCCAGAGGGGATCATTCTTTTCCTCCTTCAGTCCATTCTGGGCTCCATTGTGGATGCATTCTTGATTGGTTGCATGTTTATAAAAATGTCTCAACCCAAGAAGCGAGCAGAGACGCTGATGTTCAGTGAACATGCGGTGATTTCCATGAGAGATGGTAAACTGACTCTGATGTTCAGAGTAGGAAACCTCCGAAACAGCCATATGGTGTCGGCACAGATACGCTGTAAATTGCTCAAAGTAAGTGATACTCATACAAAGACAACGTGTGTTTCAAATGATCTGTGCATATGTTCCAGATATCCAGGTATCTTACAGTGTTTTTGCGTTTTGTACACCTTTACCACAAGGATAGAATTTGGGAAAGGTTTGATTTTTTGGGTTGCGTGGGCTTCTAAAAGATTATCTTAAAATCGACATCACAGAATCTTGTCAGGGGCTGTTTTAATGTGGCTGAGACCTCAGTACATATTTTCTGTAACATGCGGGCGGGGGTGGAATTATCATGTTCCAGCTAAATATTTTCATATCGATGTTACGGGGTAGTTCATTTGGCTCATTACTTGTCATGTTTCCGCTTCACATTCATACTACTTCACTGCGGGTCTCCAAACTATTAATTACTGAGCTGGCAATTTATTTCTCCTGGTTGGGAGAAAGAAATCGGTGTCACCCTGCCGCCCCTCCCAAAAAAACCATGTCTGCACATAAGAGATTCCGTTAAAAATCTTCCCATTGAGGGTACGGTGGGAATTCACTGGGACCACAGGATGCCGGGAGCAAAAGAAACTGGCAAATCAGAATCTATCCTACCCTGAAATTCATCCTGAACCCCCGTTGGTTTAATCCGTGTTAAAAATACACACATGTTTTCAAGTGTTTTGCACACGGAGCTCAAAACCCATTGGCGCACTAACTATTTTGTCCCTATGGATACAAGTGGATCCGGATACTAAAATCATAATTAGCCAACTGATTTTTTTTCTTGCTTTTCTACCCACTGGTTTTCAGACAAGTTGCTTAATAATAGTCAGGATTCTAATTTAGATTTACAAATTGACACAGCAGCTAAATGCCATTCCGCCTGTAAGCATCGCAACCAATAATGAAAACGATGGACTAACAATTGAACTGGGGGCTCCTTTACATTTAGATCAAGTTGTGGTGCGAATGCATCGGTGATTACTTGGATATTTTTGTCCTCAGAGAAGAAATAATCAGATTCCGAACACACTAAAATGAACATCGCTCCAGTATTTAACTTCTAATACAAATTCAGTTCTAGCTTTTAAATCTCTTTTAAAAAAAATATATATGGTTACATTTACTGGCGGTCTTTGAACTGTCGAATCGATTGCAGAATACTATAAAGCGAACTTTAGAAAGAAGCGCAGGTTAATAAAGTTATGCCACTATTGTATGATCAATGACCATTTCCACGCCCACCCCCAAAAAGCGTTCAGATACGTGAAAGGTAAAAGATGTGCAGAGGAACTGGTTTAAGAATACGTAGGTATTTTAAAAGACTGACCATGGTTTGTCTCACTCTTTGGGATTCAGCTGTCGCCGTTGTCGACAGTCATTGCACTTTAAACTTTGAAGTAGTTAATTGTTTGTGGTGTGGCAGAAACTTTCTCCGCAGATGGCACAAGTCGGGCAGCATGTAGACCATTCACGGTTGCTTAAAATGCTCGCATAAGCAGACCATTCTGAATTAACGGAGAAGATTTCCCCAAAGACGAGTTTTTATTCTAAATACCTAACTACAAATCTAGTAGGATAAATGCAGAACATAAGGTTCTTCGGTTAGCGATTTTACTCACTAAGGAATTGAAAACGCCCAAAAAATAATCTTCGATCGATAAGTGAACATCTTAGAAACTAGAATGTAAGCTTAACACGCTTTATACAGGAGTGAGTAATGTTTGACCGAAGCGCATTTGCGAATTAATACTTTCAGGATTTAACAGTTAAGGTGTCGAAAAATAATCGATGATTTTCTGGATGGTATGCAGACTGGAACGTATTCAGGCGCCATCTATTACGTGATTCTGGCAGAAAATGTTATGATTTCCACTTAAAAGTAATGTAATTCTTCTTGTTACACACAAACCCGTTCTTTAATCTGGACCATTGGACATGAATCGAAAACGTTTTCACTCAAATTATTGATTGTGCAGCGGGTTGGCGGTGATGTAAAGCGCTTTCACTATGTCTTGACGAATAGCTAGTCCAATGTTGATGTCTTCTCTCCACGCTTGTCTAGTCTCGGCAGACGCCCGAGGGTGAATTCTTGCCCCTCGATCAACTAGAACTGGACGTGGGATTTAGCACAGGGGCAGATCAGCTTTTCCTCGTCTCCCCACTCACTATCTGCCATGTGATTGATAGCAAGAGCCCTTTCTACGACCTCTCCCAGCGATCAATGCAAACGGAGCAATTCGAGATAGTCGTTATCCTTGAGGGAATCGTCGAAACGACTGGTGAGTGAAACGACCTGCACATTCAACAAAGCTTAAGTGCCAGCGAATCCCTCTGGGAATCGCACTGTGATCAAGTAACTGTAGAAGGAGCTAACGTTGTGTGATGGAACCACTAAAAATCAGCGTGGAAACGCAGGACATACCTTAGTTGGAACATTAATGCTGCAGATATGACGAATCAAAAAGGAAATCAACAAATTTAAAATTTATGGTAATTAGTATAAATCAGTCAACCAATTATTTATCATTGTGAATAATCAAAAATAATTGCAGCATGTCATCAGATTCAGGATATTTAAAAAAAAAGGAGTAATAGATTTCAATTTTAACTGAAAGCTAACTACAATACCAATGGGCATAGCCCTTTCTGAATGTCTCCACAAATTAATACTTTTTAATATCAAAATATTGCTACAGGCTATAAACCAAGTTCTACCTCATTAGTTCAAGTTTCAATTACTTACTTTATCAGAAAATCAGCATGGCTCTTAAAGTTTAATTCATGAAAAAAATAAATAGAGACCACAAGTGATGGGAAGATTATTGGTGTTACTTTAAGCCTTTTAATAATTTGCTTGAGTTCTACCATTTGATAATGTTGTTTGGTTTTGCATTATAAATGCAAACTGGTTTTGAAACACCCACAGTGTTCATAAGTAAGCTTTATCATGTTTCTGAGTAGCTTTAGGACTATGATTAGATGAGATACTTTGTGGGATTTTGTTTCCTTCAGAAGACAGAACAAATGGATTTGGGAATCATACATTTTAAAAATATCTTACATCAGCTTGCAGGGAGGAAGGTTTTATTTCTTATTCAGCAGGTAGAAGATTGATGTTAAGGAACCTTAAGTGGAATTCTTCAAAATTTAGAATGGTATTAATTGGAATAATAATATATTGTTTGAAACACTGCAAAGGGGCATTATTGCCACATTTTACAGTAGATGTTAAAGTATGACTGCTTCATCTATCCTTTTCTGAAAAATTTTTTTTAATTATTGCAGTCAAATATGTGACCATTTATTTTTCAATGCAGTAATACTTGCTTTAGAATAGTCGAAGTGGGATATTTGGACATTGTGTTAACTGTTTGAATCCCATTATTCCATTAATGGCAATTTCAAGATGATTGTTTCCACTATGTGAATTTAAACCATTGTGTTGTAATGATGTTGCATACATATGATGGAATCTTATGATAATATTTAGTTTTAGCATTGTAATATTTGTGTAAAAAGTATATTTGCCTAAATAATAATGTATGACAAAGGCACGCCATCTTTATAGCTGCAGTTGTTGGACGCAATGTACAAGACATGATTACTCATGCAATGTCTATCATTGCTTTGATTACCTTGATAAAATTTACACATGGGCACCAATATTCCCCTTAAGATACACAGGCGCATGGGCACATGGCTATGCTGCAATCTGGAATGTACTGTGTTGTACAGTAGCAGTGTTCCTTTTATGATATGTTTAAATACGATTTCATGGCAATTTCATAAGGACCACTTAGTGCAACAAGCCAAGCACAAAAGAGGGAAATAAAGTGGACATTGACAGGGCTAACTTATGGCTTCAAAAAAAACTACCAAGGGAGAAGTTTAGTCCTATGCACCTACATCCTGTGATCTGGCTTGGATTTTGAAAACATGTTAGGATACATTCTTCTTTGCTTCAAATCCAATGTGCATAATTCTTCTCAAATCTCAGGACTTTTTAAAAACTCTCTATGTCTCCCTATGCCAGTGATGTCTTTTCTGCACTGTGTGCTTTTTATGTGCTTATGCATTTTATTGTGAAGCCTGCTTTTATCAGCACCTTCCCTGCTGCAGTATAATTCAGATTAAGAACTTAAAATGGGAATTCTTGATAGTAAACTTAGGTATTCCACTGCTGTAGCACTGCATATTGTTTATTTGGTGTATGGTGTCGTTGCATTGTCAGTCCATATTCAGATTTTAAGGTTACAATGGTTGACTTGTCAAATAAAAGGCAGCATTATGCTTGCTTCTCCCCTCTCTATAAACATTTAGAATTGATAGAAGCCCACATTTTGATATTGGATGTTTCAATTTGATTCAATGCAATGTAATATTTCCAAATACTGCATTTCAAATAGTGATAACATTGATTCATTTGTGTTGAATAAAAGCTTAATCATTTTGGATTGGTATGATAATTATTCACTTGATCTGATTTTAGTTTAAAAATCTGCCATCATTTTCTATTGGGCACTGTGTAGATAGTACTATTCTAAGTCAGTTAAATAAATTTGCTTCTCCTGTTTGATTGGTCAGAATTGAAAAGCTTAAAAACTTTTGCACGATCAACTGTGCTTGCAACACACTTGGTTTGATTGAGAGAATTGGCGAGAAATGATTTACCTTAGTTTATAGAGTGATGTGGTATGAATTATTCTTTAAGTCAAGACTTGAATGATTCCCTTTGCCAGCTGAGAAATGCTGAGTGAAACTGAAATATCCCCTTAATAATATCGAAGACATCAACATAAACCACCCACAAACTTCTTGTGACAACTTTCTTAAATGTAACATGTAGATAAAGGCTTAGGATTGTATAACCTGTCTTCTCTACTTGGGAAATTATTGTGTAAAACAATGGGAGATTCAAGGAAAATTTGTAAACTAGGGTGGATTGTAGTACATATCAATACATTGTTGAATGATGTTAATTGATGTCTGAAAAATTGAAAACACAAAATAATATTGTTTATTAGTTGAATTGTACTTCTCAAATGTCTACATTTAATTAGTCAACAATGTGTCAATATTAATGCAGCACTGTGGGCTGAATTTACACATTTTTGACAAAGCTTTTTTCAAGTCAGATTCATAGCAACCAATCCACCATAGGCCATGTTGATCTTACTCATGCAATCTTCCATTTTTCATCTTATTAATTATACAATCCATCTCTTTGTTCCCCATCTTGTGGAATCAAGGGTGTGAGAGGCAGCCATGTTTGTCAATAACTGAGCAACGTTCACCCCACTGAAGCTCCACGACACTTCAGCTGTGCCCTTCTATTGTGGTCTTTCAGTGTTGTCTCTGAGGAAATGGTCTGATAAACATCATATGGCTACTCAGTTGGCTGTTAGAGTCCTGGAGCTGCCGGTGGACAGGGTGATAGAGAGGAAAACACTGTTGTATCCTGTTAACCTGCGAATGAAGCCATCACACCAAACTCACCCAGCCTGAACTGAGATTGCAGCTGGGGCAGTGTGGTGTGCCAAGTGAAATTCAAGGCACTGTAGTGTAGAAAGAAGGTTAATGATCTTCTGCTGTCTGTTATGGACCAGACCAGATCCTCCAAAGTGCATTGTGAAGATAACGAAGATCCCAACTTTTTTTTTAAGACAAGTTCAAGGTACTGTATTCCAGATATGATTCAATTGGCCCAACACTAAATATTAATCAAAACACACTTTATTCTTCCAACATACAGCAACATAAATTGGCGTAACTTTACTCAGTGGAAATACTGAAGATAATACATGATTTAACCACTAATCATCAACTATTCAATTTTAGGCAGTATCCCAAAAACAAACTCTTTAGTAAAAATGAAATTCAGCAAAATAATTATTCTCACATGCTGTCCCTTCAGTCTAGAAGAAACACCAAAAGAAACAGCCTGCCCCTTTTTGACTTTTAAGATGAAGTCTTGCTGTCTAAGACTTCATTCTAGCAACAGAGAAATTGCACTTCTGGCTCTAACAGTCAACAGAAGGCTTTTCACTGATGGAAAGCAAAATTAAAAACTTTCCTGGGTCTTGTGATCCCTGACCCCACCCACTCATGACTCTTACACTATTTAAAAGAAAATCACCCAGGGAGGTCCAAATACCTGTATGAAGGAGATATTTCAGCACCACTGTGACAACACCCCTTTGCAAGAGAAACAAGATAGAACAGATCTCTTAAAGGCACAGTACAGTCACATGTTCAGAACAATAATTGTGACCATCTTCTCTCTGCTACCTCATACTCAGAGGGCCACCACTCTTTCCAAGTCTGCCACTGCACATGCCTATCATCAAGGCTCACAGACGACATTTCTCTTTATTGCATGCATCATGCACTTGTCCAAATGTCTTCTAAATGTTGTAATTATACCTGCATTTACCACTTCCTCTGGCAATTCATTCCACAGATGAACCACCTTATGTGTGAAGAAGTTGCCCTCAGGTTCCTTTTAAATCTTTCTCCTTTCATCTTAAAAATATACCCTCTAGTTTTGAACTCCCCTACCCTAGGGAAAAGACCTTTGCTATTCACCTTATCTGTTCTCCTCATGATTTGATAAACTTCTATAAGGTCACTCCTCAGTCTGTTATGCACAGGGAAAAATAGCCCAACCTGTTCAGCCTCTCCTTATAACTCAAACCCTCCAGTCCTGGCCACATTCTTGTAAATCTTTTCTGAATCACTCCAGTTTAATAATATCCTTCCTGTACACAGTATTCCAAAAGTGGCCTCACCAATGTTCTATACAACCCCAACATGACATTCCCAGCATATATACCCTATCATCTGAGCAATGAAGGCAAACATGCCAAACACTTTCTTTACCACCCTGATTATCTATGACACAACTTTCAAAGAACTATGTACCAGAACCCATGGGTCATTATGTCTGACAACACTCCCCAGGGCCCTACCATTTACTGTATAGGTTCTACGCTCACCAAAATGCATCGTCTTGCATTTATCCAAATTAAACTCCATCAGCCACACCTTCACCCATTGGTCCAGTTGATCAAGATGCCTTTGTAATCTTAGAAAACCTTCTTTACTGTACACTATACCACCAATTTTGCTGTCATCCACAAACATATTAACCGTGCTTCTTAAGTTCAAATCATTTATACAACTAATAAACAAAAGTGGACCCAGCACCAATCCTTGCAGAATATCACTGGCCATAGGCCTCCAGACCGAAAAACAACCCTCCACCACCAACCTGTCTCCTACCGTCAAACCAATTTTGTATCCAATTGGCAAGTTCTTCCTGAATCCCATGTGATCTAACTTTACTAACCAGTCTAGCACGTGGAACCTTGTCACAGGTCTTATTAAAGTTTATGTGGACAATCTCTATCATTCTGCCGTCGTCATCTTTTTTGGTCATGTCTTCAAAAAACTCAACCAAGTTTGTGAGACACGACTCCCCATGCACAAAGCCATGCAGATCATTCCTAATCAGTCCTTACCTCTCCAATTGTATGTAAATCCTTTCTCTCTGAATCCCTTCCACCAACTTACCTACCACTGATATCAGACTTGCTGGTCTGTGATTCCTCAGCTTCTTCTTACAGCCTTTCTTAAGCCTCTCCCATTGTCTCATTGCAGGAAAATTTGGTTCATTGCCCAAACAGAAGTCTCAACCAACTGATGTACGTGTAATCTCTGCACTTTTTATACTTTAACTACAAGGCTGATTGTGCAGTCCCCTGAACCATAATTGGCTGATCTCCTGGACTGACTGTTGTCTCTAACTCATCATCTTCCTTATCCCCACTAAGTTTGAGTCCACTTTGACTTCCACCCATGGCTCCTTGGTTGAAACACGTGCAGTGTGTTCTCTGCATAAACTGCTGGTACATGCTGTAAATGTGACATTGATGTAACACAGTATTGTACAGCACCATGTCCACCCTTATGCCTGTTTAGTGCTCCAAAATCATGACAAGCTACCTCTTCAGGTCATATTTCCAGAAAGAACCACAGGCCATAGAGGCTGGCAGCCTCCAAGTAAGTGCAAAATGAGTGAGCACTAACAGTTAAAGAGCCAATGTATAGGTGTATGAAATGCGTATTTGCACCTGCACACAAAGCAACCCAGCAGAAACACACAAGGCATAATTGTCCCTGAACTCCAACATGATGCCCTGAGGGCCCGGAGTGGCGTGTGAGTTTGTTTGAAAACAGCAATGATGTTGGAGTGAGGCTGGTAGTTTGCTAATGCTGCCTTGCTGGAACAAATTTTGGAGAGGGTGGTATCAGTGGAGCATGTAAGGATGTTGTGGTGAAGATGGAGTTGGATGAAGGCCTGGAGGAAAAACAGCGAGCTGCTGCTCCTAGGTATATTCTGTGACATTTGTGTTGGGAATTGGCACTGTCCAGTTTTTCAGGAAGGAGAAGAGAATTGCTAAATAGTGTGAATTTAGCTAATAATGAGATGCATGGAAATAAAATTGTTACTGCTCATTAGCACAATTCAGAACTAGCTGAAAATTGGAATACTTTTTTTTAATTGAGAGTGATTTTTTTCAATTTTACTGTACTTTTTCAAATTTCTCTCTATACCACAAGAGTCGAAACTTCTGCCCTGAATATTAAAATGTAGACTTCCTGAAATGAAACACGAGAGTAACCTTGTGTTAGTATTTAAATATTTCTGAAAAGCGTTGCACTTTTCGATTTCTCACTAGAATTATATAATGTTGAAGTCATTCATAAACAGTTCTTTGATTTTTAAACATTGCATTGTATTTAATATGTTATATCATTATAATTGGTACCCAAATTAAAGAGCTATCTATCCCTCTAATGTACTGATTGGTTCTGGATTAATGTCAAGTGCAGAAACTAACTGTGAATTATAGTAGAGATGAATGTCTACTGTTAAGATGAATGTTACCATCAAGTAATAAGTATATGATTGCTCATTTACAAAGAGTGATTCAGCTTGGGTAAAGTAAGTGTATCGCACAGAATACATAAACACTGTAAAGTCTGAAAATATTTGATTGTTCTGTGTTACAGCTATTGGCTTCACAATAGTAACTCTTGAAAGAGCAGTGACAGATGCCAAACCTTTATGCATTATACATAGTTTTTATTTAGGCAGAGTTTCAGTTACTCCTCTGATTTTCATTTGTATATTGTGTATTCGCTCTATGTTAGATTTACAAGTTCCCTCTGAAGTTAAGTTATGCTGTACTCCAGCATAATTCTGGAAGATGAAAATAATCTCAGTCTTGTCCACTCGGAACTGACTTTGGTTATAATCCTTTTCCCTGTTCCATCTTCATTTTAGACACCTCATGCATGCTTGTCTCCAAGTTTATACAATCCATTAATTCTGTCCGTCTTGGTTCCTTGTCCCCACTAAGTTTGAGTCCACTTTGACTAGTTGATAATTCTCAGTAGTTTCTCCCATCTAGTCTTCAACTGTTAATTTTACTACAAAATCCACTGACAACTATAATAATGTCTATCCATGCAAAATCTACACCACTCAGGTCCTTGCCTCAATGTTTGCTTCCCTCATTACACCATTCCTAAAGTACTGATTTTCCTCCTTTAAAGTTGCTACATTTACCACTGCTTAATGAATGTCTTGAAATTCAACTTACCTTCTATCTTTTTGAGGTCATCCATTGTGCCATGACCAATAATCACCAACAGTTGGGAGACCAACAATTACGACCATATTCTGATTTAATACCTACAAATTTTTAAACGGATAGAAAATTAACAATATTTCATGCTCATAAGTAACATGCAATGCTCTAAGGGTAGTCACTATCTTTTATGTTTTATCACCCAAAGTGAATTAAAAAGAATTTACGTTTGTGCTTTCAATGGTATCCAAAATTCCCCTAAAACACACTTTTCTAAATGTTTGTGCATGGGACCATTCAATTCTATTGTGCATTTACAGCATTTGTAAAAATCTGCTTGTGTTATAACAAGAGCATGAAGGACTAAATGCATTTGTCTCTTTCTGGATCTTCTAGTGTTCTTAATCACATGCTACCTCTCCTGTATGTTGTTTGATTGGCTAAACTATGCGTCTTTATATTACCACTCTGTAGTCCTAAATATAATCAATTATTTCTTCACTTTATGGGGTGGCATGGTGGCTTAGTGGTTAGTACTATTGCCGTGCAACACCAGGGACCTGTGTTCAATTCCACCCTCAGGCAACTCTGTATGTGGAGTTTGCACATTCTCCCCATGCTTGCATGGACTTCCTTCAGGTGCTCTAGTTGTTTCCCACAGTCCAAAGATGTGCAGCTTAGGTGGATTGGCCATGCTAAATTGCCTATAGTGTTCAAGGATGTGTAATGTAGGTGGGTATTAGGGGAATGGGTCTGGGTGGGATGCTCCAAGGGTCAGTGTGGACTTGTTGGGCCAAAGGGCCTGTTTCCACACTGTAGAGATTCTGTTTCGTTCACCAACTTTTGTCATGGCTTACTCCTGTGACATTGCATTCTTCTCGCAAGTAATGGCTGCATTTTCATCCGCATTTCATCAGTGTTCTCACCCTCTTACAGCTTATCTATATACTGTGCTTCCTTTTGGCATCAATTTTCACAAGCATGATTCCATATAGACAACCTGATCACTACACCTTTAATTCTCCACATTCAATTTGATTCCACCAGTTTCCTGCATATAAAAGGAACAAGAGCAAGCAGGAAACAAGAAACTTTTTTTTTCACTTTGAGGCATCAAGACGTACAAGATGCAACAATTTAGAGATACCAATGGCCCTCCAGAACCTCCTACCCTCCCCTTCCCTCTGACTCCATTCCTTCCCCCAACCCCACCTCCCGTCGTGCATTCATTGTCCCTCCTGACCTTCTGCTGTCTGATGCTGAATGTTCTGTATGTAGTAAAAGTCTCAGTTTTGTCCCTCTGTGTCCCCACCTTAATGAATTTCAGGCAAAATGTGACGTTGAACTCTTATTCCATCGTCTTCTCCTCCATGCCCATTTCTTTGGACAAGAGTCTCTCTCCCCGCCCTCTCCCCCTTTGCCAATCTCCAACACTCTCCCTCCACCTGGACCTTTCTCTCTGGCCTTTACCCGCACTTGATCTGTTCATTCAGAACTGTTGATGTGATATTGGTCACCTCAATTTGTCTGCACCCCCATCCATTCCAACCTATCCTCCTGGGAACTGACTGCTCTCTGTGCTCAAATCCAACCCTACTTTGTTATTAAGCCTGCCAATAAGGGTGGTTGTTGAACACTGGTGGACCAACTTCTACATTGCAGAGGATGAGCACCAGCTCTCAGACATCTCTTCCTATTCTCCCTCTGGACTATGACCTGACGATGGATAATCAGGACATTGTGTCAAATACAGTCACCAACCTCAATCCATCTAGTGAACTCCCCCCACTGTTGCCTCCAAGCTGATAGTCACCCAGTCGTACACAACTTGCTTCTACTTCCTGCCCAAAATTCACAAACATGACTGCCTGGGCAGACCCATTGTTTCTGCCTTCTCCTGCCTTGCAGAACCTATCTCTTCCTACCTTGACTGGGTCTTTTTTCCCCTTGTCCAGTCCCTGCCCCCTTCCATCCGTGATTCCTCAAATGCTTTAGGCCAGTTCTGTAATTTCCAGTTTGCAGACTCCAGCTGTCCCCTCTTCACCATGGACATGCAATCCCTTTACATGTCCATTCCGTACTAGGATGGCCTCAGGGCTGTCCGCTTCTTCCTGGAACGAAAGCTTGAGCTGTACCCATCCGCCACCAGTCTCTGCATGGTCGAGTTCATCTTCACCCGGAACAACTTTTCTTTTAATTCCTCTGATTTTCTTCAGGTCAGAGGGGTGGCCTTGGGTGCATGCATGCAGCCCAGTTACGCCTGTGTCTTTGTGGGGTATGTGGAACATTCCTTGTTCCAGTCCTATTCTAGCCTCAACTCTTTCTCCACAATATCGCTGATATAATCAGTGCGACCTCCCTCTCACACCCAGAATTCAAAAAGTTCATTGATATTGCTTCCAATCAGGCGGCATGGTGGCATAGCGCCGCACAGTGCCAAGGACCCAGGTTTAATTCCAGTCTTGGGCGACTGTCTGCATGGAGTTTGCACACTGTGTCTACGTGGGTTTCCTCCGGATGCTTTGGTTTCCGCCAACAGTCCAAAGATGTGCAAGTTAAGTGGACTGGCTAAGCTAAATTGCTCATAGTGTTAAGGGATGTATAGGTTAGGTGGATTACTCATGGAGAACGCAGAATTATAGGGATAGAGTAGGGGTCTGAGTGAAGATGGGATGCTCTTCAGAGAGTTGGTGTGGACTTCTCAGGCTGAATTGTCTGTTTCCATACTGTAAGGATTCTGACCAGTTTTCACCCTGTTCTCTTCACTTGATCCATCTCTGAATTCTCTCTTCCCTTTCTCAACATGTGCGTTTCCATTTCTGGGGATAGATTGGCCACGGATGTCCACTATAAACCCACCAACTTTCATAGTTAGCTGGAATAAACAACCTGGCAGCCTGCTTCCTGTAAAAACTCTACTGCATTCTCCCAGTTCACCCATCTCTGTCACACTTGTTCCAATGACTTCAACTTCAACAAGGGAGCCTCCGAAAAGTCCACCTTCTTCCTCATCTGAGGATTCCCTTCCAGTGTGGTCTCAGGGCCCTCAGCCAGATCCTCCCAATCTCCTGCACTTCAGCTCTCACCATCTCTCTTTTCTCCCGCAACAACAATAAGGCTCCCCCTTGTCTTACCTACCATCCCAGCAGCATCCACATCCAGAGGATTATTAACTGCCATTTCTACCTCCTCCAGTGGGATGCCACCACCAGACAGATATTCCCCTCCCCTCCTTGTCAGTCTTCTGCAGGGACTGTTCCATCTGGGGCAACCTGGTCCACAATTCCTTCACTCCCAACCAAACCGGCCCACAGCCCCATGGTACCTTCCCTTGCAACTGCAGAACATGCAACACCTGTCCGTTTGCCTCTTCCCTCCCAAGTATTCAATGGCCCAAACACACCTTACAGGTGAAGCAGCCTTTTACCTGCACTTCACACAATCTAGACTTCGACATTCGTTGCTCACAATGTGGTCTCCTCTAAACTGGGGAAACAAAATGTAGACTGGGTCAACGCTTTTCAGAACATCTACGTTCTGCTCACAATAAAGACCCCAAACTTCCAGTTGACTGCCACTTCAACAGATCGCCCTGTTCCCTGGCCAACATCTCTATCTTAGGCTAGCTGCAGTGTTCCAGTAAAGCTCAGCAGAAGCTGCAAGAACAGCACCTCATTTTCCACTTGGGGACTGTGCAGACTTCTGGATTCAGTATTGAGTTCAATAACTTTAGGGTTTGAGCTCTCCTATGTCCTTACACAGTCTGCTATTACATACGACCCATTGTTAGCCATTAACAGTCCCCATCAACAGATATTCACCTTCCCAGCTGGATTGTTTTCAATTCCTTTATTTGTCTAACTGTTCTTCTGTCTCTTTGGGCTGTGTCTCTACCTATTGGTTTATCCTTACCCCCTCCTTCCACCCTATCTTCTGCATATAAATCAACATTTTCCTAGCTAACATCAATTGTGAGGAAGAGCCACTCGACCCAAAATATTAACTCCAATATCTCTCTGCAGATGCTGCCTGACCTGCTGAGCTTTTATAGCAATTTCTATTTTTGTGTCTAATTTACAGCATCCACAGTTTGTTTGGTTTCTAAGAACAAATAGGCATAGGTTCAAAGTGATCTGCAAAAGAAGCAATGGTGAAATAGTTAGGGTATGCACTACCTGGAAGTGTCTTAGTGGCAAATTCAACTGAGGCATTCCAGAGGGCATTGGGTAATTATTTGGATAAAAGAAAAGTGCAAGAGTATGGGGAAAAGCAGGTGAATGACGCTGTTGGATGTCAAAGATTAATAACCATTTCACAGAAGAATTTTCTCCTCATTTGTTATCTTGAGGCCATCTTGTTACTGGTGTCATTGTGTTGTGAATTGAAACCCCTACTTTCCAAACCAACCTTTGAGCAATGTCTTTAATTTCCTAATCTTTCCATATTCTTGGTCTTATGCACATTAGTATGTGGCTCAGGTAACCATCCAGGGATTGTAAGCTTTGTTCTGCATTTCAATATGGAACCTTTAGAACATCATTTGTAGTTGTTTATTCTTTCAGGGCATCTGTGTGTCATTGGAGAGAGTATGATTTGTTTCCTATTCCTGACTGTCCATGAAAAGATGTTAATGAACTGTTTCCTTTAAACACTGCAGTCATTGGGATGTAAGTACATGCACGGTGCTGCTAAGAATGGAATTTCAGGATTTTGACCTAGCAACAGTGAAAGAAAGATAATATAGTTCTAAGAAAGGATAGTGTGTGGTTGAAAGGAAACTTATTGGTAGTGCTGTTCCAGTGTATCTGCTCCTTCTTCTAGGTGGTTTCCGAAGATGTCTAGTCTCCCTGCTACAGGAAAGATGTTGTGAAACTTGAAAGAGTTCATAAAAGATTCACAAGGATGTTGCCAGGTGTGGAGGGTGTGAGCTATAGGGAGAGGCTGAATAGGCTGGGGCTATTTTCCCTGAAGTGCCAGAGGTTGAGGGGTGACCTTATAAAATCATGAGGGGCATAGATAGGGTGAATAGCTAAGGTCTTTTCTCCAGGGTAGGAGAGTGCAAAACTAGAGGGCATAGGTTTAAGGTGAGAGGGGAAAGATTTAAAAGGGACCTAAGGACAACTGCTTCACTCAGAGAATGGTGCATGTTTGGAATGAACTACCAGAGGAAGTGGTGGAAGTATTACAGCATTATAAAAGACATCTAGATGGGTACATGAATAGGAAGGGTTTAGCAGGACATGGGCCAACTGCTGGCAAATGGGCCCAGATTAATTTAGGGATATCCTGTCAGCATGGATGAGTTGGACCAAATGGCCTGTTTCCATGCTGCACATCTCTATGACTCTATGATTCCATATCATTAATGGGCATTTGATGAATTGCCACAGAGTATCGCATATTTGGCATACACTGCTTGCCACTGTGCATTGTGGTGGTAAGTGAATTTTTAAGGTTGTAGATGAGATGGCACTCAAGCAAGCTGTTTTATCGTGGATAGTGTTGAACACCTTGAGTGTTGTTGGAGCTGCGCTCATCCAGGTAAGTGGAGAGCATTCCATCATACCCCTGACTTGTGGCTCATAGAGGGTGAACAGGATTTGAGGAATTAGGATATAGATGCTTGCCTCAGAATTCTCATTCTCTGATTTGTTCTCATAAGCACTGTATTTATATAGCTGGTGCAGTTCAGCTTTTGCTCAGGGACAACCTCTAAAACCTTGAGAATGGGGGATTCAGCATTGGAAGTGTCATTGAATGTCAAAGGGAAATGGTTAGATTTTCTCTTGTGGAGTTGGCCTTTGCCTGACACTTATTTGGTGCAAATTTTATTTACTGCTAGCTCATATCTAAATGTTGTCCAGATTTTGCTGCTTATGCACACACACTGCTTCAGTATCTGAGGAGTTGCAAATCACGTAATCAAAGGATGGTTGCAGTGCAGGAGAAGGCCATTTGGCACATCGTGTCTGCACCAGCTCTGTGAATGAGCATCTCACTTATTGCCATTTTCCCATCTTCATCCTGCAACGCTGCACATTGTTCCCTTTCAGCTAATCATCTAATCCCCTGTAAATGTCTCAACTGAACCTACATCCACCAAACTCTCATGCAGTGCATTCCAGACACTGTTTGGAATGAGGTAATTAGAATTGTAACTTAACTAAATTGACATCTAACTTTTACATATGCATGGTGCTACTCCTGGCATGTGCTTCTGTACTCTTCACTGTAACAGAGTTGATCCTTGGCATGATGGAATGGCAGAGTTGGGAGTATACTGGGCAATCAGTTTACAGATTGTGGTTAAATACAGCTCTACTCCTTTTGATGACCCACAATGTCTCATGGATGCTTAGTTATGAGTTGCTAAATCTTTTTTATGTCTATCCTATTTGGGATGATGGTAGCTGCACACAACATGATGAAAGGTATCCTCAATGTAAAGATCGGACTGTCTCCACAGGAATGATGCAGTGGTCAATACTACCAATATTTTCCTGGCCAGAAGCATCACTGACAGGTAAATGGTAAGGATGAAGTTAAGTTGGCCTTTCCCCCTTGTTTGTTCCTTCACAACCGCTGCAAGCTGCTGACCTTTTAGGGAAGGAAACTGCCATCCTTACCTGGTCTGGACTACATGTAACTCCAGACCCACAGCAGTGTGGTTGACTTTTAACTGCCCTCTGGTCAATTAGGAATGGGCAGTAAATGCTGCCTAGCCAGTGATGCCCGCATCCTGTGAATGAATAAACGAACCCTGCACAGGGATTGAAAGAAGAGGACACAATACAGTAGGCAGCAGGGTACAGGCTACCTTTGGCCAGTGTCAACCAATTAAGTGGATGTCAATAGAACTACCATCCCTATCAAAGATAGTGGCTCATCTCCAAGAGCTCCCAATCTAATCAGCTGACGGCTCAACAGGTGCAGTTGAGTTGGTTCTTGCTGAGGCTGCTGTATGACAATGGAAGTGGGTTAACCAGATCGAGGTAGCAATAAGTAGGAATGCTTCTCAGTAGGTATTACTGTGCCCTGGGTATAGTCATTGCCATCAATGAAATTGCTCCATGGGAACCCACCGGATCAAATGGTAGGTTCACCCTGCAGACAAGGATAATTCTTTTGAATGGGGAATAGAAAGAGACATCAGATGTTTGTAAACACAGAAGTAATGGGTAAATAGAAAGGAGATAGTACGGAAAAAGAGAGACCTGCTCCACTTGGACAGGGCTTCACTTGAACTGCAATGGGACCAGTGATTTGGTGAGCTGAAGGATGGTGCACATCACATAACACCTTCCCATGCCATTTCGCCAGCCACCCTGCTTCCCAAATCGCTTATAAAATTCATTACCTCTTTGACCATAATTTTAATCATTCTTCTTAATCTTTCTCACCCACACAGTCACTAGTGTGAAACACATTCATCTTGTAAACACCGGGAGACATTTCATGAAGTGTGTTATCTAAATGGGAAGAGCTAATCAGCAGATATTTCAAAAGAGATTATTTTAAAATGTTATCAGCATATTTCAGGAAGATTTTTAGTCAATGCAGTACTTTCATATCTTTACCAGATGAGGTCGCCATTTTTGAAGGAGATGGAAGAATGTACTGGCCCCACAAAGTAATTCAGGGGATTAGTTCTTGACCTACACGTAAAAGTTCAAATTTATTACATTTCTTGACACCTCTTCCTATTATATAAATTATGTTTTAATTGTTGGCATTCTAATAGACTAAATAAACTCTCAGTGATAATAGGGAATAGCAGGGAATATGATGAATGCTGCCAAAAGTATAGTGATGTACCTTGGATCGCAATTTGGCCTTTTTCTTTAAATTAGTGTCTTTTCTAGGTTAAAATGGTATCTTCTTGTTCTGCATCTGACGACAAACTAGAGGGTAATTAGTCCTAAATTACAATGAACTACCAGCTTGTGGTATTTTCCCAGATGACCAATTTGGGTAATTTGTGGTATTTGCCACCTCTACCAGTATGTAATACTGGGTAACGGTTTGAGATAATTCACTGTCATAATCCTCCTTTGTTTTTGCATGATCTTTGGCACATAGTGATTAGTCAAATAGGTACACTACAGTAGAGTATCCACAGAACACCTACTGTTTTAGATAATAAGCATGATAGCAATAAGTATAATTTTATTTGGTCAGAAACAATTATATGGACATTGGGGACTTTGTTATGGACTAGACCAAGCCTGCTCAAAATATATTAAGAAGATAGCCTAGACATTGAATTTTTCTAATTTTTAAAGGCAAGTGTCCAGGATGCAAGTTGATTGTTCAGGCTTGAAGCAAGAAACACTTTATTCTCACAATGTTTAAAACCCAAACAAAATAAGAATATAAAAAACTAGCTTAACTGTAACTGTATTGACATACTTCACAAGGTATATATGTAAATTACCTTTGATCAGCTGTTCTAAGGTAGCAACATGCCAAAAAAAAAACCTTTGAGAGGGGCAAATTCAGTAAAATAGATTGCCTCGCATGCAACGTTTCTCCAGTCCGGGAGGAAAGAATATCAAGCGAAAATTCTGAGCAAGAGAGAACTCAAGCATTTTGCTGTAGCAATGAGAGATGTATAGCAGCTTTCGAACCTCAACAGCTACTGAAAATAAAACTCAAATCCTTGCTTTGTGGGACCTTGACCCCACCCCTTCATGCTGCCTTTATTGTTCCAACTTTTAAAAAAAACCAAGGCCTCATAAGTTGTTTACTTCATTGGCTTGGAACAGACCACTCGCAACCTCTGTCTCAACCTCTGTTCATTTAAAAAAAAGACAAAATATACTTCTTAAAGCCATCATGCCATCACAACTTGCACAGATATAACTACTCGTTCTGAAAGCCAGAAGTCCTTGGTTCCTCCCACAGATAGTACATGATGTCACAATACATGGAGCCAATATAACATGAATATTAACTCTTCAGAACCAATACTTTATACATCACTCCAAATTTTTAACACCACAGTTGACCCATAATGCAATCGTATCTATATCTATTTTACATTTATCTTACCTGTCCCATATCCTAGAAGTGTCTGATTTCACGAACCTACACAGTCTGGATGTTTCATGATTTTCTTAGACTTAGAAGAATGATGAGTCTCTTGTTTGAGTACTGTTGACTCTGTTTCTGATATATGGATCATTTCTCTGCTGGAGGATGTTTTAGCTCCTAGATATCCATTGCAGATGACTTTGTTCTTTGTAGATGTCATTATTGATCCATCACCTCATCTGGAAAACCCTTAATCTCTTGAATTTCCTGCTTTGAAGCCAGATGCTGTGTTGAAATAAATATTTTATTCCTTGTAGTTTGCTGAATTTTTGGATCAATCAATTGCTAACTAATTGGACGAGGTTTTTTCTGCAGAATTCTGAATGCATGGATCAGTCAGTTTCTTCTTCTTGACAGTGCCCTTGGATCTTTGCATGCTAGTCAGGTTTCCATGGAATAATATGCAGCTCAACTTCCTTGATTTATTGATCAGTCCAGGTGTCTTCACTTGCCCATTGATGTTACTTGACCAGTAATACAAACCTTTCCAGAATCTCAGCCATCTCTCTCAAAGATGCTGCTGCTGTAACATTGCTTGAGTTGTTCGGAAGAAGTCATATCAGTCTCAAAATGTTAATTTTGTTTCTCTCTCCACAGATGCTGCCAGACCTGTGAATTTCTCCAGCATTTCTTGATTATTTTGTACCCAGTCAAAAGTTCCACACCAGGAGAGTTTGATTAGAAATCATTATTAGTTATTCAAAACTGAGAAAGTGAAAGATCTCATTTGTGTGGCAATTTAAGATTCACTGCTCACAGGACCCCTGAACAAAAGGCAGATTTGATAGTGAAGGGAACTATCTTTGCATTTTGGTTAACTGTAAAGTGAAGGTGCTGGGGAATAGATAGATTTTTTTTTCAGGTATTTCAGAATTTTTCAAACTGAGTTCTAAGTATGTAACTTAGATTGTATTATTTTAGTTTCATTTGTCATGTGTAGTGAATTTCAGTTTTATTGTTAAAACCAACTGTGCAGACATATATGCTTATGTTACGATGAAACACACCACATTCAAAAACAAAATATGACTGAGTGTGCCACATTTCGTTCTGGGATCTAACTTGTCTTGTAGTAATATCAAATGGGATCAAATAGCTTGCTGAACCTGCAAGCTAGCTATGAATAACTTAGAAACAAGGTCTCTGAGGTTTTATTGTAAATCAACTCTTTCCAATCCATTACCATTTAAGGAATACTCGGAATTTTCATTCCTTTTACCAGAGTGGATAACCTCACGCTTATCCATATTATATTCCATCTGCCATGGCTTTTGCGTTTTCACTCAACCTGTCAAAATCCCCTTATATTCTCCTCATAACTCACATTGCCACTCAGTGGTATTCTGCATTTAGAGGAAGCCAATTATCAAGAAAATTATAGCTCAGGAACAGGCCCTTCGGCCCGCCACACCTGCGCCGATTATGTTGCTGATTCCTATTGCACGGGCTGCAGCACCGACTCATCACGGAGAAACAAAATGAATCTGTTTCATTTGTCACAAATGGCTTCGGTCACAGTCTTGATGCATTTGTGAGTGAATCATTGAGAAATCCTACGCAGGTGCCTCATGGCTGTCTGGAAGGAACCTGTCACATAAATGTTCGGTGCAGCTCTGATGTTGATGGCTGCCAGGATATGTGGCTAACCTCTCCTTCAGGTCACGGGTCCCACTTTAACAGTTGACCTAGTTCAGTCAGTGTCCTGGGATATCCTCAGCCTGCACTACCCCTGTGTCTCACTCATCTGGTGGAAATGTTACCACTTACAAAAGATTCCACCACATCTTGAGGGGTCTTCTATCCTTAAACTTGACATGTGGTGGAGGCTGTTCGGCTTCAGTGACAATTTGCTGCTGGTCCACGGCTTTGCTGGTGCATCTGTTGCTCCAAATCTTCATTACATGGCAGCATCAGTGACTGTTACAATCACTGTGGCTGGGTCCATCAGTCACAATCACAATTAATCTGTGTTGAGGACATAAGGAACACTGAGAACAGTGAACTGTTGCATCCCGTACCAATAATTACTTAATGTACACCTCAGTGGATTGAGGCATGGAGCATTCTGACAAGGAGAGCCATGCCCTGAAACATCTTAACTGTTTGACATAGGACGAGTGCGCCTCCTGTCATATCATAAACAGATAGCTTTAGAGTCTAAGTCCTGCATGCGTACAGACCCCTTCTGCTGACCCCACTTCACCCATCAAAGGCATCATCATTGTATTTAAAAGAGCCTTGTATTATACTTATGTGTTGTATTGGTCAGAGATTCAGTTCTGTGCCTCTTTGTACTCCAGGATGTCATGCATTAGCTGTGTGCATTGTGACCCCCAGGTTTTTCATTTCAGGTCATCTGTGATTACTTCTGTTTCACAGGAATGTTAATCTGCAGTTTGCAAGGACCAATAACAAGGTTGACATTGTGTCGAGGTGCCAGTGTTGGACTGGGTTAGACAAGGTCAGAAGTCATACTTCACCTGACAAAAGAGCAGTGCTTTGAAAGCTTGTGATTTCAAATAAGTTTGTTGGACAGTAGCCTGTGCCAGGTGACTTCTGACCATGGTTGACATTAGCTGTGACTAGTGTTTGCACCCACATTCTTGTATACTATGCAGATTTCGTGTGCACAGTTTCATATGTATGTTTGCAGATTCTGTGTATCTGCATTCTGCAAATATTTGTTTGACACAACTGCCTTTCAAAGGCCCTCTTGTCAGTCAGAAATAGAGCTCATTTTCTAGCCATGAAACCGACATTGATTGTAGCCATTTTCCATCCACCGGACACTTTTACAAATCACAGAAGGAAATACAAGTGGCATTGGACACTGAGATTACTAGGCTTGACCTGGTCGCAGGTCTTTCCTCTGAGTCTCTATGTCCTTTTCTACCTCGTATTTCATGGACAGTCCTTGACTGAATAACTACATGTCATTGCCCTCCATGTCGAATTGAGACTCCAACTTTGTTCTAACCCACTGAGCCCTATTACTAGAGGACTGAGAACAGTATAGTACAGTACAGGTCCTTCGGCCCATGAAGTTGTGCTAACCTATTATTCCACTCATAGATCAAACTGCCCTACATACCCTTCATTTTACTATCATCCACGTGCCTATCAAAGAGTCGCTTACATGTCCTTAATGTGTCTGGCTGCACTACCAATGCTGGCAGCGCATACCAGGCGCCCACTACTCTCTGTGTAAAGAATCTACCTCTGACATCTCCCCTATACCTTCCTCCAATCACCTTAAAATTATGACCACTTGTAATTGTCATTTCTATCCTGGGAAAAAGTCTCTGGCTAGCCACTCTATCTATGTCTCTCATCATATTGTACACCTCTCATCCGTCTTTGCTCCAATGAGAAAAGCCCTAGTTCCCTCAACGCTTCCTCATAAGACTTGCCCTCCAATCCAGGCAGCATGATGGTAAATCTCCTCTGCATCCTATCTAAAGGCTCCACATCCTTCCTATAATGAGGCAACCAGAACTGAACACAATATTCCAAGTGTGGTCTAACCATGGTTTTATAGAGCTGCAGCATAATCTCACAGCTCTTAAACTCAATTCACCTACAAATGAAAGCCAATGCACCATACACCCTCTTAACAGCCCTATCAACTTGGGTAGCAACTTTGAGGGATCTATGGACGTGGGCCCCAAGATTGCTTTGATCCTCCATACTGCCAAGAATCCTGCCACTAACCCTGTATTCTGCATTCAAATTCAAAGTTCCAAAATGAATCACTTCACACTTTTCTGGGTTGAATTCTATCTGCCATTTCTTTGCCCAGCTCTGCATCCTGTCAGTGTCCCACTGCAACTTACAGCAGCCCTCCAGAATATCCACAACTCCACCAACCTTCATTGTCATCAACAAACTTACTAACCTACCCTTCCACTTCCTCATCCAATTCATTTATAAAGATCAAAAAAAGCAGAGGTCCCAGAACAGATCTCTGCGGAACACCACTGGCCACCAAGCTCCAGGCTGAATACTTTCCATCTACTACCACCCTTTGCCATGCTATTGGACAGCCAATTCTGTAATCAGACAGCCAAATTTCCTTGAATCCCATGCCTCCTTACTTTGTGAATGAGCCTACTGTGGGGAACCTTATCTAATGCCTTGCTACAATCCACATACACCACATCCACTGCTCTGCCTTCATTGATGTGTTTTGTCTCATCCTTAAAGAATTCATAAGGCTTGTGAGGCATGACCTGCCGCTCACAAAGCTATGCTCAGTCTCTCTAATTAAACTGTGCTTCTTCAAATAATCATAAATACTATCTCTCAGAATCCTCTCCAATAATTTGCGCACCAAAGAAGTAAGACTGACTGGTCTGTAATTCCTAGGGTTATCCCTATTGCCTTTCTTGAACAAGGGAATAACATTTGTCACTCTCCAATCATTTGGTACTACTCCAGTGGGCAGTGAGGATGCAAAGATCATTGCCAAATCTCTTCCCTTGCTTCCTGCAGTAATCTTGGATATGTCCTGTCTCGCCTAGGGGACTTGACTATTCTCATGTTTTACAAAATTTCTAGCACATCCTCCTTCCTAACATCAACCCGTTTGAGCCTATCTGCCTTTTCAGGCTGTCCTCAAACATCAAGGGCCCTCTTACTGGTGAACACTGAAGCAAAGTATTCATTAAGGACCTTCCCACCTCCTCTGACTCCACGCACAAGTTTCCTTCACTAGCCCTGATCGGCCCTACCATCACTCTGGCCATCCTCTTGTTCCTCACCATACGTATAGAATGTCTTGGGGTTTTGCTTAATCCTACCAGCCAAGGCTTGTTCATATTCCCTTCTAGCTCTCCTAAGTCCATTCTTCAGTTCCTTCCTGGCTACCTTGTAGTCCTCTAGAGCCCTGTCCAGTCCTTGCTTCCTCAGCCTTAAGTAAGCTTCCTTTTTCATCTTAATTAGATGTTCCACATATCTTGTCATCCAAGGTTCCTTCACCTTACCATCCCTTCCTTGCCTCAGTGGAACAAACCTATCCAGTACTCATAGCAGATGCTCCCTAAACAATGTCCATGTTTCTGTCGTGTATTTCCCTGAAAATATCTGTTCCCAATTTATGCTCCGCAGTTCTTGCTAATAACATGATAATTCCCCTTCCCCCAATTAAATACTTTCCCATAGCGTCTGCTCCTGCGCCTCTCCATGACTATAGTAAAGGTCAGGGAGTTGTGATCACTATCACCAAAATGCTGTCCCACTGAGAGATCTGACACCTGACCTGGTTCGTGGCCAAGTACCAAATCCAATAAGGCCTCCCCTCTAGTCAGCCTATCTACATATTGAGTCAGAAATCCTTCCTGGACACACCTGACAGAATCTGCTCCATTTAAACTATTTGCACTTAGGAGGTTCCAGTCTATATTAGGGAAGTTGAAGTCACCCATGACAACAAGCCTGTTACTTCTGCTTAACTTCTAACTATTACTTAGTTTGGTGAGGCGTTAATGCTTTACAAGTCACGGACTCGCTTTCTTGAACTTATGCACCTTCAGGATTTTTTCTCATTGTGTGGTTTAGATATGCATTGCCACAACCATATTGTTTTTTTTCCCCGAAGAGACTGCTCATGTACCTTCTGGTATTTGGCTCCACTGTCAGGATGTGGTACTGGGTATTATTTGAGGTTGGCTGAGCATAGTAAGGAAGCAAGTCATATCCCTCCAAAGTCGCAGAATCTAAATCAGAGTTATAAATTTTTCTGGGTTGTTCCAGTTGCTATGTGATTCTCATCCGACGTTTCAACTTGCTAAGCAATTCCTGCAGAGTCAGATGCAATGGGCCTTCCACACGCTGACAAGACACAACTCCCTAATACTATATAATACCTTCCTCTCAGAATATCTGAGTCAATTGTTTTAACTACATTTACAATGACCAATTAAAATACTTAAAGAAAACTTTATTCCAAAAAAAAGTATTGGGTTAAAACAATGGGGTAGGAAAAGAAGAAAAACCAACCAAAATTGAGAAGATACGGAGGCAGTGGAGAAGGAGGCTCTGTAGGGAATAATGGAAAGCATCAAGATTTAAAGACAGAAACATGAGTAGGTCATTTAGCACATCAAACTAAAACAGTTTTTAAAATTGTTTTTATATATATGTATGTATACTTATACATATATATAGTGTATATATCACATATATGTATATATAGAGAAAAAGAGAGATTAAAAATTTAAATGTTTTCTCATGTTCTATACATTTTATTTCTGTATCAATAGCTGTCAATTTAGATGTAATAAGGGCTCAATGGGGTCTAAAGCCTGCCCATTGATTGAACACCAACAAGCCGAAAGATATCCTCTAGCATTTGAAAATCTTGCTTTTCCTGACCAAATAGAACATAGAACATAGAAAAGTACAGCACCATACAGGCCCTTCGGCCCACGATGTTGTGCCGTGGAATATTCTTAATCCAAAAATAAAATAACCTAACCTACATTCCCCTCAATTCACTGCTGTCCATGTGCATGTCCAGCAGTCGCTTAAATGTCAATAATGACTCAGCTTCCACGACTACCACTGGTAAACTATTCCATGCGCTCACAACTCTCTGAGTGAAGAACCTCCCTCTGACATCTCCTCTATACCTTCCTCCTAACACCTTAAAACTATGACCACTCATGGCAGTCAATCCTGCCCTGGGGAAAAGTCTCTGGCTATCGACTCTATCCATGCCTCTCATTACCTTGTACACCTAAATGTTATCTTGTTGCCAATTGGAAAAGTTGCCAATCAAATTCTATTCTGCAGACCTATCATAGCTAGCATTATCAAGTGGATTATCAAGAGGTTTCTGATAGGTGACCCACAGAAAAATGTCTTTCAAAAATATTAGCCTTAATTCTGTCTTCTATTCCACCCTATCTAATTTTGAACCAGAATAAATTGACAATATTACTAAAGGCTGATGTGTTTTAGTTTAGATCTTCATAGGCACTAACAAGAAGAAAATTTAGTCTTAGCAACTTTGAACTGAGATGACATAATTAATTAAAATTCAATCAATTGAAAGATCAATAAAAGAGAATACAGATTAATTACGCTGCTGTATTATAGAGGAAAAGTCATCAAATAGAATTAAGTCATCAAGGAATCCAAACAAATTCAAGGCTGTAAATATTTTTCAAAGTCACATGAATATGCATAAGTGAATGTTGAAGTCCTGTTGAAGAAGGTGATTTACAATTTACAGTATTGAAGTCAAATCATTCAGATATGGTACTGCTTCTCCTGTGTTATGCCATTTTCACCAGAAAATCAGGTGGTTGCCCTTTGTGCTAGGAATGTGAGGCATGCCACTCCTGTAATATTAGGTCCTGAACATTGGTCCTCAGTTCATGCCACTTGCCATTTTGCAATAGCTCTCTGATAAGTGGTGCCTGGGACATGGGCATCGCAGGCTGGGTCAGCATTTAGTGCCCATTTCTAGATGCCCTTGAGATAGCAGTGACATGCTGCCTTCTTCAACCACTGCAGTCCATGCTGTTAGAGGGGGAATAGTTTTAAAGAATTAGCCAGATGGGTTTTCTTGATGTTTTAGTTAAGTAAGAACTTGTGTGTATTGTTCTAAAACTGATATGAGTAAAAATATTGAAAGTTAATATAGATCCTGAAAATGCAACATGTGCACTCAAAATCCATATATACAGTTAACACATATTCAGCTGTTAGCTGAGGCAAGGGAAGAAATAGCTGGGCTACAGGAGAAGTGCCAGACAACTGGAAGATAGTCAGTGTGGTAATGTTATTCAAGAAGAGAGGAAGGCATTATCCAAGAATCTACAAGAAAATAAGTCAATCAGTTTAACCTCAGTGGTGGAAATTGACAGAGTGGTAAATAGCCAGGAGGATAGCCTTAAATTACAGGAGGATTTGGCAAGGCTGGTCAAATGGGATGATCAAAGGAAAATGGAATTAAGTCTAGATAATTATGAAGTGATAGTTGGGGAGGACAAACAAGGGAAGAGAACACACGATTAAAGGTAGGACCCTGGGGAGCACTGAGGATCAGAAGGTCCATGGTGTGCATGTCCACTGGTCCCTTAAAGTAGTGGGACAGGTGGATAAGGTGGTTAGGAAGACATTTGTAAAACTTGCTTTATTAGGCAAGGCAGAGTTTATGACAAGGGAGTTAATGCTGAAACGATATCAAATATTGGTTAAATCACAGTTAATATATTGTATACTGTTCTGGAATCCACATTATAGGAGAGGGTGCAGCGAAGATTTACCAGGATATTGCCTTGGCTGGTGAGTTTTATTTATGAAGAGAGATTGAATAGATTGTTTTCCTGAGAGTAGAGGAGACTGAGGCAGTAGATGAATGAGATTGGATAGGGAGGAGTGCATAAAAAGGCCAGACAGGAAGAAACTTTCATCTTCATGGAAATAGTAATAACGAGGGCATAGACTTAAGATAAGCAGCAGGCAGCTTAAAGGAGATTTGAGGAAATATATTTCACCCAGAGGGCGGTGGAAATCTGGAACTCACTGCCTTTAACAGTGTTAGAGGTAGAAGTCCTCACAGCATTTATGAAGTATTTACATGTACATTTGTGATGACAAGGCATCCAAGGTTATGGGCTGAGTGCAAGAAGATAGGAAAAGAACAGTTAGGTGCTTGTTTTTAATGCAGATTTGATAGGTAGTAAGGTCTTTTTCTGTGCTGTATTCCTCTATGACTAATTACAACCTGAAAATAGAGAACATAGAACATAGAACAATACAGCGCAGAACCAGGCCCTTCGGCCCTTGATGTTGCGCTGACCTGTGAACTAACCTAAGCCCCTCCCCGTACACTATCCCATCATTATCCATATGCTTATCCAAGGACTATTTAAGTGCCCCTAATGTGGCTGAGCTCACTTTATTGGCAGGCAGGGCGTTCCACGCCCTTACCACTCTCTGAGTAAAGAACTTGCCTCTGACATCTGTCTTAAATCTATCACCCCCTCAATTTGTAGCTATGCCCCCTTGTACAGAGGAAGTAAATACTTTCTTGAAAAAATAAGTTGTCAGTTCACAGTTTATGCCTGGTACTCTGCCCAGGCTATAGAGTTCACAGGCATTTATTGATGAACTGAAACGATATTTCAGGATGTGACTGAAATGCCCCATTTTTCTTCAAGGAGACATTGCTTTTGAAATTCTGAGGCTTTTCCTGTGGAATTCTGTGTCAGCTTGAGGCCTGTAGGTACAATTCAAAATGCAGCAAACAGAACCCAGTCTTAGTTGTTGGCTTGTGGGAGAGTTGGGGGTTGGGGGTGTGCAGAGATGGGGAACTGAGTAGCTTTTACTCATTACCATTAGTAAATCCTGTCGGTATACATCCAAGTACACATACAAAACTTTGTTGGATCCATGACTTATCTTACTGCCATTAGAAATTCTAAATCCATTTTAAATTACAGAATGTAGTTTTGTTTAGTTCACATCTGCACATTTTAGATTATCCATGTTGTCATGGCCCTAAGCAATTAGATTTTAATATCCTGTTTCCAACTATTTAATTTCAGATGCTCGCCTCATAGCACAGGAAATAGATTTTCACACTTACAAGGGGTTTGTTGTTTCTTTTGAGGTCTTCATACACCTTCTTGTTACCTTAAAATGGGGTGTGGCTACACAGTGGTACAAACAGCCATTTTAATGTGAGTCAGTATCCCCTCGTTTCAGGGAGACTGCCTGTTTCCAGTTGAAGTTGTCTTTTTCAAAGGCCTGTTAAGTGAATCGAACTGATGCTGTAACAAATCAATATGAGAAATAAGAATATCTTCTTAACGTACAAATAAGGAGCAGGAGTAGGTTATTTAGCTTTTGAACACGCTCCACCATTTAGTAAGATGTAACTGTAATTTCAAATCCATATTCCTGCACATGCCTAATAACTTTCCACCATCTTTCCTACCAGAAATCTGTTTACAGAATCCCTACAGTGTGGAAGCAGGATATTCAGTTCATCAAGTCCACTGAAGTCCCTCTGAAGAGGAGCCCACCCAGACTCACTCCATTACGCTATCTCTGTAACTCTACATTCCCCATGGCTAATCCATCTAATTTACTCATCCATGGACACGATGGGCAATTATAGCATGGCCAGTCCATCTAACCTGCACATCTTTGGACAAAGGGAAGAAACTATAGCACCCAGAGGAAACCCACACAGACATGGGGAGAATGTACAAACTCGACACAGACTGTTGCCTGGGGGTGAAATCGAGCCTGGGCCCCTGGTGCTGCGAAGCAGCAGTGCTCACCACTCCTACACATGCCACTTATCTTTGCCTTAAAAATATTCAAGCCTCTGCTTCTACACTTTTTTAAGGAGACAGTTCCAAAAACTCACGACACTCTTCGAAGAATAAATTGACCTCACCTGTTTTTTAATGGGTGATCCCTTATTTTTATAGAATGAAAGCTAGTATTAGGTTGTCCCAAATAGGGAAACATCCTCCCTGATTTCTGCAGCTTCTGTCACCAGAAACAAAGTAGATCAGAAGAAAGTATTTGATATTTAAAGTTGATGAGGGTCTGAATGAGATACATGAGCAACTGCCCACAATCTTTCAGTCTTTCCCAGTTGCAGAAGAGGTGCCAGCAGACTGGAGAACTGCAGACATTATACTCTTGTTCAAAAAACAAACGATTGTAATAAACCCAACAATTGCAATACAGTCAGTTTAACTTCAGAGGTGAAGCTTCTAGAAGTATTACTTGGGATAAAATCAGTAGTTACAATAAGAAAGATGTATTGTTTAGGAGTAGTCAATCTGGATTTTTAAAGGAAAAAATGTCTTTGAACCAACTTGCTGACATTTTTGAAGTAGCAACAGAAAAGGTTCATGAATGAAATGTTGTTGATACAGCGTACGTGGACTTTTAAAAGAAAAACTCAATACAGCGTCACAGGGCAGACCTGTGAGTGAGGATATAGCTCATGGAATAAAAAGTGACAGTTGCAACATGGATACAAAATTGCCTGCATAATAAGAAACATAGAAAAGTGGTCAATAAATATTTTTGGGCCAAAGAAAGGTTTGTAATTAAGTTCTCAGGGGTCAGAATTGGGCCCTTAATTTTCCTGATATATATCTTGGTGAGCAGGAACTATTTTAAAATTTGAGCATGATACAAAACTTGGAAGCATTTTAAAACATGAGAAGGATAGTGTCGAACTCCAAAAGGTTGTAGACAGGATGGTGCAGTGGGTGGATAAGTAGCCAATGAAATTCAGTGCACAGAAGTGCGAGGTGATCCATTTTTGTAGGAAGAGCGTGAACAATGTAAAATAGGGGAAACAATACATAAGGGGTTGTAGGAGCAGAAGGACATTATCTCTGATAAAATGTATATGTATATCGATCACTGAAGGTGGCAGGACAGGTGAAGAAATTAGGAAAGCGTACAGTAACCTTGCCTTTTTGTTAGTGGCATAGAGTACATGAGCAATGAGGCTACACTGAAATTATACAAGACACTCATTAGAAGAGAATTTTGAAGCGATTTACAAAAATGATTGCAGGGATGAGAAACTTTGGTTATGAGCATAGATTGTAGAGGTTGGGACTGTTCTCCTTGGAGATCTGCAAGAAGATTTCAAAATTATGAGAGGTTAGGTAAGAGTAAATAGTTCTTGCTCATAAAAGAATTGGGAACAGAATGGCAAAGATTTGGTAAATGTAGGAAATGTGATGTGAGAAAAGACTGAGATTGCACTGCTGGAAATGTGGCATTGAAGAGGACATCGAATGATTATTTGAAAAGAATGTGCAAGAGAATGGGGGAAAGGCAAGTGAATGGCACCAAGTTATAATGCTGGTTGCAGAGCTGGTGTGCATGGGCTGAATGGCCTTCTTCTGTGCTGTAATGATTCTGTAATTCTAATTTACATTTGCAATCTTACCATCTATTTGGACCTTCCCCAAATCTAGGAAACATGTGAGTTATGTGCGAAGTGGAGCATATTACCTGTTGTATACTTCAGTGACCCCTGTAGAAATTAATAATTTTGAAAGAAAGCAATTCCCACAATACTAACAGAAAGAAAACGTTTGGGCAAGACAGTCATACACATAAATGAAGGCAAATCACATTCATAACTTCAAATGTGAAATGAATTGTGTTATGAAATTTTCCGTAATTGCCTTTTCTAAAAAAAGTACAGTAAGAGGCTGATCTGATCAAATCAAAATTAAGTGACTTCTGTAATTTCTGAATAAATTCAGGACTACCTCATGATTCTGGAATTTTACTAATTGACTGCCTATTTAGTTGATTGCCTGCCTTGAGTAGACATGCCAAGATAAAAACTAGTATGGAATTTACACATCCAATTATTTGTGGATTTAGGAACTTAGAAACAGGAGTCGACCATTCCGCCCCCAAGCCTGTTCAGCTATTCAGTGAGATCATACATGACCTGTGGCCGAATTCCTTCGACCCATGTCTCTTATTATGTTTGTTTAACAAACATTTACTCTTTACAGTGACTCTTCTTTAGATTCCTGCTCTGATCCTTCTAAAGAAGTGCCTCTGGATCCGAAACATCAGGGGAGGCAATGGCCCAGTGGTATTAACTGGACTGTTATTCCAGAGACCCACATAGCATTCTGGGGACACTAGTTCGAATCCAGTGGCAGATGGTAGAATTTGAATTCAATAAAATGTCTGGAATTAAGAATCTAATGATGAACAATGATCCATTGTCAGGAAAAACCCATCTGGTTCACGCATGTCCTTTAGGGAAAGAAATAGCCACCCTTACCTGGTCTGGCCTACATGTGACTCCAGACCGACAGCAATGCGGTTGACTCTAAACTGCCCTCTAGGCAATTAGGGGTGGGCAATAAATGCTGCCTGGTCAGCAACATTCTCATTCTGTGACTGAGTAAAGAAAACAAAGGTCTGTTTTCTGTCCAGAGGTGCTGCCAGACCTGAGTTTCTCCAGCAATTTTTGTGTTGTGACATTAAACTCCATCTGTCACAGTTTTGCACATTCAGTTCGTCTGCCACTGTCCTTTTGTAATTTTATGCTATCATCGACACTGTCTACAATGCCACCTAAATTCGTGTCATCAGCCAGCCTGGATACAAGACTTTCTATGCCATTGCCCAAGTTGTTATACATAATGGGAATAATTAAGGCCCTAACACAAATCCTTCTGGGACACCAATGGTCACATTCTGCTAATTTGAGCACGTACCCATTAGCCCTACTTTCTGTTGTCTGTCACTCAACCAATTTCATATAATCCCTGCAGTGTGGAAGCAGGCCATTCGGCCCATCAAATCAACACTGACCCTCCAAAGAGTATCGCACCCAGACTCGTCCCCTACCAAATGTCTGCATTTCCCACCCTAGACGCTGTGGACAATGTAGCGTGGCCACTTCACCTAACCTGCGTATTTTTGGACTTTGGGTGGAAACCAGAGGAAACGCGGAGGGAACCCATCAGACACGTGGAGAATGCAAACTTTATAGACAGTTGCACAAGGCTGGAATCAAACCCAAGTTTCACGCGTAGTAAGGCTGCAGTGCTAACTACTGAGCCACCATGTCGCCATATGAGTAATTTACTCCCAATGCCATGGGCTTCAACCTTAGTTAATAGTGTCTTATGTATGATTTTATAAGATGTCTTCTGGAAATCAATATAAACACATTCACTGAAATTTCCCTGTCTACTGCCTTAGTCAAGTGAAAAAATTCAGTGAAATTTGTCAGGAATGACCTACCTGGCATGAATACATGCTGGTTCCCCTGATTAAGTGAAAAGTTTTGAGGTGTTCAGCTACCCCATTCTAGATTATAGCCTCCAATAATTGGGCAGCACAGTGGCTCAGTAATTAGCACTGCTCCCTCATAGCTTCAGGGACCTGGGTTCAATCCCATCCTTGGACAACTGTCTGTGTGGAGTTTACACATTCTCCCTGTACCAGCATGGGTTTCCTCCAGGTGCTCTGGTTTCCTCCTGCAGTCCAACAACGTGCAAGTTAGGTGGATTGGCCATGCTAGAATTGCCCATAGTTTCAAGGGATGTGTAGGTGGATTAACCACGGGGAACACAGGGTTACAGGGATAAGTTAGGGGTTGGGCCTGGTTGGGATGCTCTTCAGAGGGTTGGTGTAGACTCAATGACCTAATGGCCTGCTTCCACACGATAAGGATTCTATGATTCTTATTTGCCAACCACAGATGTTCAAGTAATTGGTTGCTAATTCTCTGGTTGTCCTCTTTCACCTTTTTTAAAAAGTGGAATGACATGTGCAATTTTCCAATCCATAGGGCGAACCCTTTAAAAGGTAGGAGCGAATTATTGCAGATGCTGGAATCTGTATTAAAAAAATTGGAAATCACAGCGGGTCAGACAGCATCCATAGAGAGAGAGAGAGTAAGCCAAAGTTTTTTTAAATAATTCAGATTTGTCTTGCTTAATCCAATTTCTTCATCAGAGCTTTGATGAAAAATCATCCAGACTCAAAATATTAGCTTGCTGACTCTCTCTTGTGGATGCTACCTGACCCACTGTGATTTCCAGCGTTTTTTTGTTTTCAGAACTCTAACAGCTTATATCTAGGTCATATACAATTTAGTCGCCTACTTCCTTTAACACCCTCGGATGGAAATTGTCCTGCGGATTTGTCACTGTTTAATTCATTTCCTTGTTACTAATGTTTTACTTTTGTTAATTTTATTCAGTCCATGTCCCCAGTCCAATAATAACATCCTTGTGACTTCTGGCAAGCTATCTTCCTTTTCCTGTAAACACTGAGGCAAATTATTCAACATGTCTGGCATTTCCCCATGGTCATTGATAATATTTCCACTTTCAGTTTTTAATGAGCCAACATTGCTCCTGACCACTCACTTTCCCTTTATGTACCTATAAAATTTGTTTTATTGATTTTGATATCACTGGCAAGTTCTTTCATAATCCCTTTCAGTAGCTCTTTTCAGGCCCTTTATGGTCTTTTGCTGGTCGTTGTATCTTTCCCATTCAGCAGGATCTGTGCAGGTTTTTTTTGCATTTATGTAAGTCATTTCTTTTAGTTTTATGCTGTCACTTATCTCTTTAATTATCCGCCACTTTTTTTTCTCTGAAATGGAGTTTTTCCCCTCAGGAGTGTAAACTGATTTTGTGTTGTGTTTAAGTGTTTTTTGAAACATCCCAAAGCATAACATTTATGAACCCTGGACTCATTCTCTCCAAGCTCAAAACTTAACAAAGACAGCTGTAGAAAAGCTAATTAAATCATGAATAGGTGTGGATGGCTTCCATCAATCCCCCACTGAGTAGCAGTGGCTTTGAACTTCAAATGCCAAGACCACAAGCAACAAACTTTGTGACTACTGATAGTCTATCTCTTTAAGGAAATGCTACGACAAGTTGGCTATACAACTTGCCATCTCCAGTAGACCTAAGTGGAAACAAGTCAATCACATGACTTGCAAACCCTTCTTTAGTTTTCAACTTGTAGAAATACCTTAACCTCTTTCACTGTACTTCTGTTGAGGGTATATTTGTGATTGATGATGTATTATATTTTCATTGTGACGGTGTAACTAAATAATATTCTTTATTTAAACCCATGAAAAGCATATTGCTGGTTATTCAAATTGACAATTGACTCAGTGCTTAAGAAACACCGCAGCTACGTTTCCAAAAAAAACTGATCGTGGACATTCATGAGATGAGGCAGACGTGTCAGCTCTCTCTCCTCCCTCTCACTCTCATTTGCGAATGGTATTTGAGGTCTTAACTAATGGGATTAAACAAGACAGATCTGAAATTGAAAAATAATAAATTGGGAAGCATTAAAAAAGGTCAGTCAGTGAAATTGTTTATTAAATAAAATAATACAGCAATATGCTTATACTATGTTGATACTAGGAAGTAAAATAATTCATAAAACAGGAGAATTTAACTTGGAACATGAGCAGAAATTGCTGGAAAAGCTCAGCAGGTCTGGCAGCATCTGTGAAGGAAAAAATAGAGTGAATGTTTCAAGCCAGGTGACCCATCCTCAGAATTTCTGTCCAGTCTTGGTGTCTTTTTTTGTCTTTATTCTGTTTTTGTTCAGGATTTAACATAGTATAAGTTAGCACCCTTAATGATTGAATGCCTCAAAAAAAAACTGGCCTCCTGTCTTGAATTAAAACTCACATAAAGAAGAACAAAGAGCTTCAAAAGCCAGGGAAGCAGTCATTGTAGCGGACGGCTATGAATTAACCCTCAAACCTCTAAGTCAAAATGAATTCGTAAATTTGTATTTTAACCGTTACAAAAAAAACGTGAACATCAATGAAGCCGAGGTGAACTTGTGAGAAAAGGAGAGCAGAGAAGAAAGAGTTCCCAAATTTTAAAAGGAGAAACTTGGATAGTAAACCAGCTGGGTCATGGCTAGTTTTTTTTGCTGCAAGACAATTTGTTGACATTCCAAATGACCAACAGAGGGCCTTGTAGTAAAAGCAACACCTGGAGCTGTGGGTTTCTGAACCTAGGCTCATGTAGCAGTAGAGGACCACAAGCCTTCCAGAACTTTTGCAAAAAGGGATTATGATTTTCTTTGTATCCCACGCACATGGCAAAAGAATAACTGTGCCTTAGGAGATTGATTGTCTCCAAAAAGAAATGCCACCTGAAAGCAGAATAAATACCCCAGTGTTGGTAAAAAGCTTGCTGGCGAATACTTGAAGGTTACCATAGTTACATTTATTTGTAGAGCAAATTAGTTACAGAGTTAGAAATGGTTGAGATTGTTTTGAGCTTATAATGCAGGATTGCTGAATAATGACTCACTTCTGGACAACTTATAGGCAGTTTACTGGGCTCTGACAACACTGATTTAACAGCGATAGGTATTCTCCAGTCTGCAGTCCCTTGACCCTCTTCTCGATGTTCTGTCCTTTCAGACTGTGTACAGTAGTGTCAGTATTGTTTTCAGAGCTCAACATCTGAATCTTTTCTGAAATTGCCAAGCAGAGAGCTGCTCCTTTCAGAGAAAATCCTGCCTATTTAAACTGAACATTAATTGTCAGTATTTCTGAACCATCAAATATAAAATACTAACTGACTCAATTCCACTGCAGCTAGCTTTTTATTTTCCCTTGTTTCTGAGCTGTTCATCGATATGAAAACAAAATTCACATGGGTATTTCTTGGAACCTAATGATATTAAGTCAGGGAAACAATTAACCCTATTTCAGAATACACTGCAGACACTTCAGTCTTAAATAAATATCAAATAAACAGAAAATGTAGGCTTCCCAAAACACATGGATTGTTACTGAGAAACCAGGGGGAATTTTAATTTGAAAAATGAGTGAGTTTAACAGAGGGAATTTGATTTAAAGGGCTGAGATTGTGGTGTGTTGGGATGCTAGTTTAATCTGCCAATCACACATTCTTGTTTTATGTAGCAGCTTTCTTCCTAACATTGACAAGGAACAGAATCTCCTGTAGCATCAGCTCGAAGGAGGCAACAGTGAAACTTGGTGTTGCTTTATAAAGTCATTTATCCATTGTTGCACTTTTTTATTTTGATCCATCTGAAAAATCCTTCAGGTTCCACCCTAGCTGGATCACTTTAACTAATGTGAGTTGTCATCAAGCCTGTATTTATTAAGGGACTTAGGAACGGAGAAGCCAAATGAAAATTCTGCAGCTAAGTTAAAAAAACACGCTGATAGTCATGCATAACACAGTGTGGAGCTGGAAGAGCGCAGCAGGCCAGGCAGCATCTGTAGAGCAGGAAAGTTGACATTTCAGGTTGGGACCCTTATTCAGAAACATCAACTTTCCTGCTCCTCTGATGCTGCCTGACTTGCTGTGTTCCTCCAGCTCCACACTATGTTGTCGCTGAATCCAGCATCTGCAGTTCTTGCTACCTCTGACTGATAATCATGCCACTGAAACCTCCAGGTTCTATACACCACAGGGGTTCTCCATTAACAGTGGATTGAGTAGTTAAAATCCAACCAAAAACAATGCTGTCATTGACATTTGACAACATCTTGCTTGATATCTAATATAATAAAATGTGAGGCTGGATGAACACAGCAGGCCAAGCAGCATCTCAGGAGCACAAAAGCTGACGTTTCGGGCCTAGACCCTTCATCAGAGAGGGGGATGGGGGGAGGGAACTGGAATAAATAGGGAGAGAGGGGGAGGCGGACCGAAGATGGGGAGTAAAGAAGATAGGTGGAGAGGGTGTAGGTGGGGAGGTAGGGAGGGGATAGGTCAGCCCAGGGAAGACGGACAGGTCAAGGAGGTGGGATGAGGTTAGTAGGTAGCTGGGGGTGCGGCTTGGGGTGGGAGGAAGGGATGGGTGAGAGGAAGAACCGGTTAGGGAGGCAGAGACAGGTTGGACTGGTTTTGGGATGCAGTGGGTGGGGGGGAAGAGCTGGGCTGGTTGTGTGGTGCAGTGGGGGGAGGGGATGAACTGGGCTGGTTTAGGGATGCAGTGGGGGAAGGGGAGATTTTGAAACTGGTGAAGTCCACATTGATACCATATGGCTGCAGGGTTCCCAGGCGGAATATGAGTTGCTGTTCCTGCAACCTTCGGGTGGCATCATTGTGGCAGTGCAGGAGGCCCATGATGGACATGTCATCAAGAGAATGGGAGGGGGAGTGGAAATGGTTTGCGACTGGGAGGTGCAGTTGTTTGTTGCGAACTGAGCGGAGGTGTTCTGCAAAGCGGTCCCCAAGCCTCCGCTTGGTTTCCCCAATGTAGAGGAAGCCGCACCGGGTACAGTGGATGCAGTATACCACATTGGCAGATGTGCAGGTGAACCTCTGCTTAATGTGGAATGTCATCTTGGGGCCTGGGATGGGGGTGAGGGAGGAGGTGTGGGGACAAGTGTAGCATTTCCTGCGGTTGCAGGGGAAGGTGCCGGGTGTGGTGGGGTTGGAGGGCAGTGTGGAGCGAACAAGGGAGTCACGGAGAGAGTGGTCTCTCCGGAAAGCAGACAGGGGAGGGGATGGAAAAATGTCTTGGGTGGTGGGGTCGGATTGTAAATGGCGGAAGTGTGGGAGGATAATGCGTTGTATCCGGAGGTTGGTAGGGTGGTGTGTGAGAATGAGGGGGATCCTCTTGGGGCGGTTGTGGCGGGGGCGGGGTGTGAGGGATGTGTCGCGGGAGATGCGGGAGACGCGGTCAAGGGCGTTCTCAATCACCGTGGGGGGAAAGTTGCGGTCCTTAAAGAACTTGGACATCTGGGATGTGCGGGAGTGGAATGTCTTATCGTGGGAGCAGATGCGGCGGAGGCGGAGGAATTGGGAATAGGGGATGGAATATTTGCAGGCGGGTGGGTGGGAGGAGGTGTATTCTAGGTAGCTGTGGGAGTCGGTGGGCTTGAAATGGACATCAGTTACAAGCTGGTTGCCTGAGATGGAGACTGAGAGGTCCAGGAAGGTGAGGGATGTGCTGGAGATGGCCCAGGTGAACTGAAGGTTGGGGTGGAAGGTGTTGGTGAAGTGGATGAACTGTTCGAGCTCCTCTGGGGAGCAAGAGGCGGCGCCGATACAGTCATCAATGTACCGGAGGAAGAGGTGGGGTTTGGGGCCTGTGTAGGTGCGGAAGATGGACTGTTCTACGTAACCTACAAAGAGGCAGGCATAGCTGGGGCCCATGCGGGTGCCCATGGCCACCCCCTTGGTCTGTAGGAAGTGGGAGGAGTCAAAAGAGAAGTTGTTGAGTGTGAGGACGAGTTCCGCTAGGCGGATGAGAGTGTCGGTGGAGGGGGCCTGGTCGGGCCTGTGGGACAGGAAGAAGCGGAGGGCCTTGAGGCCATCTCCATGCGGAATGCAGGTGTACAGGGACTGGTTGATATCTAATGTTTCTTTGGGATTGCAATTGCTTTGAAAAATCAATTTAAGAAAGGTTGTCCAAAAGATGGATTCATAGAATATATTTCTGATAACATCCTAGAGCAACACATTGTAGAGCCAACTAATGATAAAGCTATTTTGGATCATGTTTTGGCTAATTAGGTTTAATTGACCAATTAGAGTAAATTTGCCTTTATTATAGTTTAAACAATGCTTGACAGCTAACTGTCAGACTTCAATAACTCATGCGTATGCCTTTACCAACCAGAGTAATAAAGTGGACATGTCATCTAAAGAATGGGAGGGGGAGTTAAAATGGTTTGCAACTGGGAGGTGCAATTGTTTATTGCGAACCGAGTGGAGGTGTTCTGCAAAGCGGTCCCCAAGCCTCCGCTTGGTTTCCCCAATGTAGAGGAAGCCACACCGGGTACAATGGATACAGTATACCACATTGGCAGATGTGCAGGTGAACCTCTGCTTAATATGGAAAGTCATCTTGGGGCCTGGGAAAGAGGTGAGGGAGGAAGTGTGGGGGCAAGTGTTGCACTTCCAGTGATTACAGGGGAAGGTGCCAGGTGTGGTGGGGTTGGAGAGGAGTGTGGAGCGAACAAGGGAGTCCAAGGGAAGCCATTTGTACCCGGTGTGGCTTCCTCTACATTGGGGAAACCAAGCGGAGGCTTGGGGACCGCTTTGCAGAACACCTCTGCTCGGTTCGCAATAAACAACTGCACCTCCCAGTCGTGAACCATTTTAACTCCCCCTCCCATTCTTTAGATGACATGTCCATCAGGGGCCTCCTATAGTGCCACAATGATGCCACCCGAAGGTTGCAGGAACAGCAACTCTTATTCCACTTGGGAACCCTGCAGCCCAATGGTATCAATGTGGACTTCACCAGCTTCAAAATCTCGCCTTGCCCCACTGCATCCCAAAACTAGCCCAGTTCATCCCCTCCCTCCACTGCATCCCAAAACAAGCCCAGCCTGTCTCTGCCTCCCTAACCTGTTCTTCCTCTCACGCATCCCTTCCTCCCACCTCAAGCCACACCTCCATTTCCTGCCTACTAACCTCATCCCACCTCCTTGACCTGTCCATCTTCCCTGGACCGACCTATCCCCTCCCTACCTCCCCACCTATACTCTCCTCTCCACCTATCTTCTTTTCTCTCCATCTTCGGTCCGCCCCCCCCCCCTCCCTTTTTATTCCAGAACCCTCTCCCCATCCCCCTCTCTGATGAAGGGTCTAGGCCCGAAACGTCACCTTTTGTACTCCTGAGATGCTGCTTGGCCTGCCCCTTCACAGTTTATTATCTTGGATTCTCCAGCATCTGCAGTTCCCATTATCTCTGATACATTTTATCCCCTTTACCAACCAGAGTCCACTTTCTAAGCAATCTTCTCATACAGTATAATGTTGTTCTTCCCTTTTATTGGCACTCTTCTGAATTGCCTTGAAGAGTACAAGATGAAAAGCTCTGACAAGTCAAGTAAAAACTAGGCAAAGATTCATTGTAGCAGAGTTGCTGGCGGTTGGCTGAACATTCAGTTGGGCTCCAGCAGTGTGTACTATTTGAACAAGATGAAATTTGTCTGTTTCTTCATAGGCAACCTGCCACTCCTAATGTAGGTGATCTTAATGATGACATGACTTTGTGGTTGGAAACACACTTCAGAATCATCAATGATGCCAAGCTTGTGAACAGTATATTTTTGTAGTATTCTCATTGTATTGTAAGGGAAAAATTGAGTTAATTTCTCGGAAAGAGAATTGGAGAAATGACTGAAAAACAATTGTTTCTGTCTTATCAATATTTAATTGAAGAAAACTTTGACTTATATGGCACTACATGTTAGATAAGCAATTTGAAACTTTAGTAACAGTAGAGGAATTCAGAGAGGAGGTAATGAAGTAGAGCCAGAGGTCCTCATTATATATGTAAAAATTGACACAGTGATTACACCCTTCATCTGGACTGAACAGAAGAGTGATATCACAGGAGAACCATAAATTCATGGGCTGGTAATAGCAGCTAATTTGACTAGCAATTAGTGGTTTCTTTCAGATTGAAGGTACGAGGGGAAATATTTACAGATTACAAACTAAAAGACCGGGAGAACTAAGTAAATAAGACAGATGCAGGGTTAGTTGACCTATTGTATGTGAATAATGTGGGAATTGGTGGCCCACATTGTGCTTCATAGTGACCACATCAATAGCAAGCATTGACTACTGGAGGAGTTCCAGCTCAGGGTTGAAGTGTTGGAGTTTGAGCTTCAAATACTGTTACATGTTAAGGAGGAATAGAGTTATGAGGGGACTGTCACATCTCTGAGATTAACTACCTCAAATTTAGACAGTGGTATAGGGATAAGGATCCAGAAGCTAGTGCTGAAGATGCTTCTGCCCTTGTGCTTGTCTGTCAAGTTTGAAATTCTTGCCTCCTGTGTGGAAGAGAATAGAGGGTTGTAGGGAGGATGAAGAAACTGATCATAGCACCGTGATACAGGGAACCATTCAAGAGTAGGGAGAAATGACAAATGTAGCTGTAATTGGGGATACTGTAGTCGGGGGAATAGATATTGTTCATTGTTGCCAGGATCAAGAGTCCTGAAAGCTGTGTTGCCTGCTGACTGCCCAGGTTCAGGATATCTCATCTTGGCTGCAGAGGAACTTGGAGTGGGAGGGGAAGGATCCAGTTGTTGTGCCCATGTAGGTACCAATGACATCAGTAGAAAGAGGAAAGAGGTTCTGCTGAGGGAATGTAAGTAGCTAAGGGCACAATTTGAAAGCCCAATCCAAAATCTGATAATCTCCAGATTACTACCTGAGTCGTGAGCACATTGACAGAGTGTCAACAAGATTATAGAGGTCGCCCAAAGATTAGTGTGGGAAAATGGTTTGAATTCATGGAATATTGAACCATCCGATTAGGGAAAGAGGGAACTATTCCACTGGGACAGGCTCCAGTTGAATCATGCTGGGACCACAGTCCTGATGAATCATGTAACTAGGGCTGTGGATAGGACTTTAAACTAAATATTCTTTAGTTGCATAAGAAAATTTTGGAAAATGTTGCAGGAGTGGGGATGGGCTCTGGAGAGGTTGTTGAATTTTCCAAGACAAGTTAAAAGATCAAAGATGTGGAAAGTGTCAGGAAGCTAACTTTAGGCATTGTACATGTGGAAACAAATATGAGCCGGGCGGGGCGGGGGGGGGGGGTGGGGGGGGAGGGGGAGGGGGGGGTGACAGTCACCGGAGGACTGAGGGTGTTGTACTTAAATGCGTGTATGAAATATGAAACAAGGTAAATGAGCTTGTTGTGCAGATTGAAATTGACTGGTAGGATGTTGTTGGTATCCCAGAGACATGCTGCAAGGCGATCAGGGCTGGAAACTAAATATCCAAGAAAATTTGTGTCCTTTTGAAAGGACTGTCTGAGGGGACAGTTTGCCTTGCCTGTAAGAAGCTAAATTAAATCACTAATAAGAGGCAATATAATGTCGGAAGGCATAGAGTCTGTGTGGGTAGAGTTGAGGAACTGCAAAAGAAAAATTACCCTGATGGGATTTATTCACAGGCCTCCTACCAGTAGCCAGGATGTGGGTAGAAAATAAATGAAGAGGTAGAAAAAGCGCGTAAGAAAGGCACTAGTACAGTAATCCTGGAGGACATCAATATGCAGGAGGACTGGGAAAATAAAGTCGGTAGCAGATCCCAAGAAAAGGAATTGATGGAATACCAATGAGAGTGGTTTTTGAAGCAGCTTGTGGTAGAGCCCACTGGGGAACAGGTAATTCTAGACTTAGTGATGTGCAATGAGCCAGACCTAATTAGGGAGCTTAGGGTGAAGGAACCCCTGGTGGCAGTGCCTATACAATAGAATTCACCTGTAATTTGAAAGGTAGAAGTTTCAATCAGATGTAACAATATTGCAATTGAGTAAAGGTAACTACAAAGACATGAGGGAGGAGCTGGCCAGAGTTGATTGACAGGTGGAGCAACAATGGTGGGAGTTTCTGAGGCATCATTCAGGAGGCATGGCAGAAATCATCCCAAGGAAGAAGAAACATATAAAGGGGACAAAGAGGCAACAATGGCTAACATGGGACAGCATAAAAGCAAAAGGGAAAGCATGCATTTGGTGAAGATTGTTGGGAAGCCAGAGGACTGGGAAGACTTGAAAAAAAGATATAAGGAGGAAAAACATAAAATATGTTAGTAAACTAGCTAGTAATATAAAAAAAATTGCAAGAGTTTTTTAGAGATGTATAAAAGGTCAGAGAGAGACAAGAGTGGAGATTGGACTGCTGGAAAATGAGGCTGGAGAAATAGTAAAAGGGCACAAGAAATGACAGAGTAACTACATTGGTGTATTGTGTAAATTATCACAGTGAAGACTAGTGACATATCAGAACTTAAAGGCAGTTGGAGGCAGAGGTGTAGGTTGTGGCTATTACTAACAAAAATCTGCTGAGGATGCTGGAAGGTCTGATGGTGGGTAAATCATCAGGAACAGTTGGAATACAACACAGAGTTCTGAAGGAGATAGCTGAGGAATCACTGGAGTCAGTGAGTGTTACAGAAGACTAGAGAATGGCTAATGCAATACCCCTGTTTAGGAAGGGAGGGTGGTAGAAGACAGGAAACTATAGGTTGGTTAGCATGATTTCAGTCATTGGTAATATATCAGATATTTTTTAAGGATGAGACTGGACTTGCATGATAACATAGTGCTGGGTCAGCATGGCTTTGTCATGAGGATATCATTCCTGACAAACCTATTAGAATTCTTGAAAGAGATAACAAACAACTTAGGCAAAGGAATGCCAGTGGACGTGATCGATTTAAATGTCCAAAAGGCCTTTGACAAGGTGTTTTACATGAGGCTGCTAAATAAGACCCTGTCAGGTTAGGGGCAAGGTACTGGGATAGACAGAGGATTGGCTGATTGGCAGAGAATAGGAATAAAAGAGTCTTTCTCAAGATGGCAGCTGGTGACGAGTGGAGTTCTGCATTGTTATGTGTCAGGACCACAAGTATTCTTGCATACATTAACAATCTGGACAAATGAATTGAGGGCAATTTTTGCAGAGGACACAAAAATAAGTGGAGGGACAGGCAGTGTTGAGGAGTTAAGAATGCTGAAAAAGGCCTTGGACAGCTAAGGAGAATGGGCAAAGAAGTAGCAAATAGAATACAGTGTAAAAAGGTGTAAGGTTATACAAAATAGATGTTTAGATTATTTTCTAAATGGGGAAAGGCTTCAGAAATCTGAAGCACAAAGGGACTTGGGAGTCCTAGTTCAGGATTCTCTTAAAGTTAACATACAGATGCAGTTAGCAGTTAGGAAGGCAAATGCAATGTAGCATTCATTTTGAGAGGAGTAAAATAAAAGAGAAAGAACTGCTGAGGCTGTATAAGGCTCTAGCCAGATTACATTTGGAATAGTATGAGCAGTTTTGGGCCTCATATCTAAGGAAGGAAATGCTGCCCTTGGAGCATGGACACAGGAGGTTTAAAAGAATGATTGTGGGAATGATTGTCCTCATATGAGGACTGCCGAAGGACCCTGGATCTGTACTCAGTGGAGCTCAGAAGAATGAGGGGGGATCCTCACTAAAACTTATTGAATACTGAGAGACCTGGATAGAGTGGACATGGACAAGATGTTACCACTAGTAGGAGAGACTAGGACCTGAGGACACAGCCACAGAGTAAAATGACATTTTAGAAGTAAGATCAGAGAGTCAGAGAGTTTTGAGTCTGTGGAACTCATTGCTGCAGAGGGCTGTGGAGGGCAAATCATTGACGGCATTTAAGGAGAGATTGATAGATTCATGATCAGTAAGGGGATTGAGGGTCAAAGGGAGATGGCATGAGAATGGGGCTGAGAAACATATCAGCCATGATCGAACGGCAGAGCAGACTTGATGGGCCAAATGGCCTAATTCTCTTCCTATATGTTATGGCCATATATAGTGATTAATGAAAAATGATACAAAGGGATTCTGAAAGTAGTGCTTAGGTTGATATCAAGAAGTTAGAACAGATCGTCTGCATTGGCAAAACACAGCTGGATTTAAAACCAGTAAGGATATGGTGATCTTGACCAAGTGGATGAAAAGAAAATTGAAGTTGTAGGATCTGCCAGAGTATTTTTATATTTTACTTTAGACATTGTGGCAAGCGATTCAAGGATTCGACGTTGTAGCCACAAACAGTTACACAGATAAACATCTCTAGTGGTCGGTGTAATCCAGTGAGAGAAATCAAGGAGTAGGTTGTGTGCATGATCTTATATAAACATATTCATGTCTAACAGGTGTAATGATTGTTATTATTTTGCTGTGATTCTTAGTTTGACATAATATGACTTATGTGATAACATTATTAATGGAGAGCATGATCTTCCGTCATTCTACTGGACAGTCAATTGTGAAAAACTGTGATTTCCCAACATGTGCTCCCAATAGGCAAAGTTTGCCATTGGTACTTTCATGTGGCAACGTTATTGTTAATAATTAGGTTCTTTCCACAAAATGAAGCAACTGCAGTATAACTGAAATAACTAGCATGAGAAGATATTGGAGTAAGCTTTATTTTCCATTATTACTGTTAAATATCTTTTTATTTTAAACATACATGCTATAAACGTGTCAATGAATGGTAGCTAAATGTAATTATATTTAATGTAATGAACTTTTGTACCCAATTTTAAGATACTGACATCTATATTTAGCATGCTCTGAAAGAACTCACTGTTACATTGCCTTTGTTGACATTTGTAAGTGTGATTGACACTGATAGCTTGAGAGTGAGTGTGCTTGTGAACCAAACTTAACTGACATTACAATGTGATATGCATTCCTGTAGGCTTCAGATCTCCACTTCTAATTGTTTGTGTTGGATGTGATTGGAGCCAGTTGAACTTGAAAAGATTTAGTGCAAATGTACAGAATGGCAACCCACACCAGATGCATATTTTTAAAAACTGGACTAAAACTGTTCCTATAAATACATATGAAATCAGCATATGATTTCATTCGAAACTAGTCTCATTTCAATTGATTTGTCTGCAATTTGGCATTTTTTTGGTTCATTCTGGGCTCAATTCTTACCAGATAAAATTGAACAGCAGAGAATTGTTGGTCAGGTCACTCTTGGAATACTGTGAAAAGCTCTGTTTTGCACTTTGTGAAGGATATTCAGGCCCTGGGGATGGTATAGTATCAGAACTGAGTGGTCATATCAATCAAGAAGAATTGAACACGCTAGGTCGGACTCTCTTTACTAGAACCCTGACTTGACAGAAGTCTTGAAGATTATGACATCAACATCGAAATAGGAGTAGGCTATTTAGGTCAGCATGTTTTCCTTAGTATCTTGAAATTGATCAATAAATCATAATTTAGCTTTCTAAATTCTAGGAGTTAAAACTTGATTGTAATTGCTTCTTATAATTTATGCCTTGAAGTCTATGAACTAGATATTCAATTCCAATTCAAACTGGAATAGAGGAAGCCAGCCTAGAAAAATGGCAGCAATGTTGTTTGTGCAGTCTCAACTTTTTTCACAAGGGCAGTGGCTGAGCTTGTGCTTTCAAATTAACCTGTCTTTCTAAACAGGCAAGTTAACATCATTATAATAAAATGTGAGGCTGGATGAACACAGCAGGCCAAGCAGCATCTCAGGAGCACAAAAGCTGACGTTTCGGATCTAGGCCCGAAACGTCAGCTTTTGTGCTCCTGAGATGCTGCTTGGCCTGCTGTGTTCATCCAGCCTCACATTTTATTATCTTGGAATTCTCCAGCATCTGCAGTTCCCATTATCTCTAAGTTAACATCATTAATAGCTTGTTAAAAAACAACTTCTAACAAGGTTTTGGATTTTCTTGAATTGCCAGTGTTCATCAGCTTTCTGCCTCAGACCTCCTGAACTTGGACAAGGACCACATTGGGTGAATCATGGAGCCAGTAAAATTTCAAAAAGAGAAGTATACATGCTAATTTGTAGAGGAATGGGCTTATCCTTTTGAAGTCAAAGTTGCAGTAGCCAATCATGAGCCAGACAAATAGCCAGCATGACAAACCTCTCTCGTTCAGTGGGTCGCCCTCTTAGTGTTGCAGGGGCATCAGATCACTGGGTGTGGATACCTGGACCCCACTTGAGGACCAGGAAATAAGATGCTGGAAACAGAAACAGTAATTTAGAAATGAGGGCCATTGAAGCTGTTGAGGAGCAGCCTGCATGGGAAAAGCAGAGTGTTTGGTGTTAGGAGGCTGGAGGAGAGAAATAAGTGCCATAATGGAGAATGAATCATTACCAGGATATACAGGCAGAGAAGAAGATATCTGGGCAGCACTGAGAGCCAGTGCAAAGGATACTGCAATGTCTGCAGCAACCCACAGGAGTTTGAACATGGGTGTATCACTCAAATGCTTAGATTGGTCAAGTGATGTCCTACAAGGCTCCTGGTTTTTGTGGTGGACTGCTACATTGTGTACAGCATGACCCACTGGCGAAGTGTGCATCTTGAAGAAGGTGAGATCCTGGAAAATGATCAGAACAGAAACAGGTGGTAAAGGCAGAGGGAGATGACACTGAATAGACTCCAGCAGCTGACCACCACCTTCCCAGCAGAATTATTATGGCCAATAACTACTGGCCTAGCCGGTGAATCCCACATCACATGACTGAATAAATAATGTGGAAGTCTTGCTGCATATCAAATGACCTCTTCTTGCTGTCCTCTGTGTGGGGGGGAGGGGTGGTTGCGGGGCATCCTTCATATGGAGGCCAGCTCTCTGGCTCACTTTCCTGTGACACAATTGAAGGCTTTGGTGCACCCTCTTTCCCTCATAACAGCTATCAGTCTCAGTGAATGCTGCTATGGATGTTTGAATGATTCCTCACTTTACTTGACATCTCTCCATTCCTGTCCACACCAATTGGCTAAAAAAACCATATTCATATCAGTTAAGTGTTCAAACAAAAGGTCTCGCCACACAAAAATCTGAATGTCACTCAGCTTCCCTTTGCAAGCACATTGTTGATTCAGAAACAAACATTGCATCCATTTCCACCTCTGTAAAAATCCAGCTGTAGAATTGGAATAAGGGCCTTTGACTATGAGATCCTTGAATGGTGTTGTTAACCTGGTCCAATCAGTGAGCCCTAGAGATTCAGCCTCCTCATTCTAGGGACTGACCCTGAGCTGGCTGGTCAGAGTCCATGTCCTGTGCACATGTAAATAAAGAGTGACTTGGTGATGGGATGCCGGCCTCTGTGCCATTATTTTAGGGGTGATAGGAGTGGGACAGTATGCCCCAAAGAAGATTTGCTCACAACAGTCATCTTTGAGTTGGGGTAGGCATTTCTGGCACAATGCCTTTATTTGGGAAGATTGACTTATTCGATCCTGCTGTTGAAGACTGGGCCCATTATTTGGAAAGAATACATTGTTTTTTTGAGCAGATGACATTGAGATAGATGAAAAGCCATGGGTAATTCTTCTGACTGCTTGTGGACCTGCAGCATTTTCCATTATTTGGAGCCTAACTTTCCCTGTGGCACCACATACTAAAGCTTTTCAAGAGCTGATGGATTTTGCTAAGGAATATTATGGTCATGAAGCCTCCCCTAATTCTAATGGTTTTATTCAGCAGTGTGCGAACCATAGAAATGGTCCTGAATGGGTACGAGGCAAAGTCAACACGAGATCAGGTCCAGTGACATACAAAGATCAGGTGAGGCAGTCCTGAGCAAACATGTGGATGACCTGAATGCTGTGATCTCACAAACGGGTCTGAAACAAAACATGCCTGGCCCCTTAAAACAACCAAAAAGGCAGTCCGAAACTATGGGCTCTCCGCCTTCATCTAGCATTGAAGAAACCGCTGAGTACAGGATGGAAAGAAGGGGAAGAAAGATACCAAGATATCTCCCAAGATACTCTGGGCACAAGAGATGGGCTATGGCCCAGTAAACACAGCCCACATCAGAGTCAGAGGAACCAGATTTAGGGGAGAAATGTTCCAGAAGAAGCTGCAAGATAGAGCAGACCTACGTCCCTGGACTTGTTGGGTTGGGGTAGGAGCTGCAGGTAGAGGCATGTAATGATTGGAAAGACGGCCAGGTGGATCTCAAGGATCTCTTAGTCAATGAGTAGGGTTGTTAACCTGGGCCAATCAGAGAGCCCTGGCTGACAGATATAAACAGGAGATTCAGAAAGTCTCTGAGGTTCCGCATGAGAGACTGTTAAAGAAGGTGGCGCAAGGGATAACTAGGAAAAATGTAACCAAAATTGGCTTAAGTAATAGGAGGTAGAGGGTGGAGATAGAAAGTTGTTTGAGTGAATGAAGGTCAGTGTCCACTGACATACCACAGATCGGTGCTAGCCCCTTCTTGTTTGCGGTGTATAAAAGATATAGGTGCGAATATGGATGACATGATAAATACTTCTGCAAATGACATGAAGATCTGTCAGGTAGTTATTACTAAGGAAGGAGGCCTTGAGTTACAGGAAGGTATAGGCATATCAATCAGAAGGGCAGATCAGTAGTAGATGGAATTTAACCCTCAAATGTATGGGGTGATGCATTTTGGAAGTAACGGGAGTATTTGATGAATGCAAAGAAACTCAGAACAACACAGAAATCTTGGAGTATTTGTCCACAGATCCCTGAAGATGGCACAATAGATTGATACGATATTTAAGAAGGCATGCGGGATGGCTACATCTTTGTGGCATAGATTGTAAGTGCAGGGAAATTATGTTGGAGCCGTTGAAAATTTTGGTGATGCCACAGCTGGAGGACTGTGGGCAGTTCTGGTTGCTCCTTGAAGAGATCCAGTAGCATAGATGTACAGAGCAGTTGTCACCTTCACAGCCACTAAAAGAGGTATGCCTTTCATTTCTGCAGCCCAAAAGTCCTGCTGCAACATCCAGCATTGTTCTGTCAGTGTTCTAAGACCTATACAGGCTGCCAACATTACACTTCACTTTTTCCCAGGAAATATAACCAGTGCCAGAAATCTCTAGGCCTGCTGCACACCCTGCGCATCCTCAGGTCTCCTGTGGCAGTGACCTCTCACTGAGTTGTATGCTGCCTGTCATATGTGGGGACCACCTGTGGCAACTAGGGATGCCCTTGGCCCAGGGCCTCTTGCATTGCCGTTTGCCTTCTTAGGAAAGCAGCCACAGTGATCAAATGCCATCCACATCAGAACGCAGGTCTCCTGGAGGAAATGATCTATTTTAGGAACGCTGGGGGTGTGCAGAGGTCAGTGCAGTAAGGCCTGCACCAACTGTCAGTGGAACTGCAAACGGTCATTTAGGAAGCAGAAAACAAAGTGGTCAGAGGTCTTGCTAGTCATACCTAGGAGCTTCCTGTTATAGTTAGTCAGATGTCTGGACTGAATGCAGTTCTGGTGCTCCATCTGTCAAACTTCCATGAAGTTATAGTTGGTGGAGGGAGGGAGGAACAGGATGAGGGGAATGGTGCATGTTGGGACAGTGGGACTTTAGCTGAGAGAGTGTGAAGTCAAGTTTGAGGGCAGGGGAGGCAGAGGCATTAGCAGACGTGGGTACTAACTTAGTGACATAGAGAATCTCAAGGTGAATGGGGAGAATGCAGAACAGCTTCAGAGGGCATGAGAATGAAGGAATGTGGGGGGTGTTAGTGGAAATTACCACCACTGTGGTTGCCATAGGGGGAGCAATAATGGAACAGGGTAGGTGCTATTAAAGCGTCATGCCCACATTCAGGGATCAGGGAGGACAGTTGTAAGTGAAATGCAATATGTTGAGTCTCCTTAAGCTGGAATGATGGAAATGATCGATTACGGCAGTGCAATGTAAAAGGAGGCATGGAGGCTCTTGTGGGGTGGGGAGCAGGGGTATTTAATGAAAAAGTGGGATCCTAGTGCTCATGGTTGTCACTACAAACTGTATTCCCCGTCACCACTTTCTGTTCTGTAGGTGAGAAGTGCTGCTAGAATGTGTCTTGGACAACATCCAGAGTGGGCAGAGTGCGTGTCAGTTTGATGAGCAAAAGTGCTGGATCACTGTTTGCTTGATGCTGGGACATTACAGAAACAAGTACATGAAACATCTACACAGTCCAGCTGCATTTAATTTGCAATTATTTCATCGTCCATTTGCCATGCTTGCAGAGTGAAGAAGCTTAGAGGTCAGATGCTGGTCACAGGCAATTTGCCTCAGGTGCCTCAATTATATTGGAGTTCACAGTAATGATGTTACAACAGGCCAAAGCTGCCCATAGGTAGACCATTATTTGTGGAACTTCCAAGTGTCCAATGTAGCTACAGAATTTTGATTCTACATTTTTTATATATGTGCGGCAGTTGTCTGTACTGGATGCAATGGGAAGTTCAACATTAGATTTGGGTCTGGGATAGGAAGGGTGTCCCCACTGTTGGTCATTTTCATTGAAACTCCTGAGTGCTGGTTTATTGGTTGCTGCAGATGCTTTCCTAAGAAAGTGAAGACGGATGTATAAGGACGAGGTTGCAGGCGCTCCTGTATAGTGGGGATTGTGCCATATCATCATGGCAACTACATAATTAAAGCTAGCAACAAGGTAATGTGTTGGATGCTTGGTAACTGTGGAAACAGGAGCTGTCTTCTGAGAGGGAGGATGAGGACATTGGGGAGGAGGAAGTGTTGGAGTCTACAAGCCAGACAGAGCCTCATTGAAACCTACTTAAAATAAATAACAACAGCTGGCTATAGCAGACAATTGTGGACCATAAAATATTTGTATGTTATTATGCCACGGTCTAGTTTGCATTCTATAGGTGAACTTCAGGCTTTGTTGATTTTGTGTTCCCTTTTGCTGCCTGTGGGGAAAAAAAGCCTATGCTTGTATTTGTCTGTTTGCTTGTCAACATGTGATGTTCCCCTAGTGGACAAGGACAAGCTGTGGATCTACAGATGGTACCGGGGACAGGGTAGTGCTGACTTAGTGTTCAGATTGGATGTAGCTGTGGACAGATAAATTGTGTGGCTCAGGAGTGAAACGACAGCTTGGGTGAGAGAATGTTGCTGTATGTATGAGGGAGTATCTGTCATGTCAGCCATATGCCATGAGCAGTGTGATTTCTTGGCTGCTGTGTGATGATGTTGCTGGTCAACACAGAGGGCCAACACTGCTTTCATAAGAATCCTACAGTGTGGAAATAGGCCATTTGGCCCATCAGGTCTGCACTGACTCTTCCAAGAGCATCCCATCGAGACCGAGCCCCCTTACACAATATCTGTAACCCCACGTTTATCATAACTAATCCCATCTAGCCTGCACATCATTGAACTATGGGAGAAAACCAGAGCATCCAGTGAAAACATGTAAACATGAGGAGAATGTGCAAACTTCATACGGATGGTCACCCAGGGATGGAATCGAACCCAGGTCACTGGAGCTGTGAGGCAACAGCATTTGCCTGGCAGCACAGTTCCCTTTCAAAGATGATGCAGGTGCAAGAGGTGTCTGTCTTTTTGTGAATATCTGCTGAGTGGTGAGTTGTTCTGGGAATGGTACCTGTTAAGGCTGGTCTGGGAGCAGATGTGGGATATGCTATAGTGCAGGGCAGGACACTGTTAATGCAGTGAGTTTGGTGAAATATGGAAGGAACATTCACAGGGCATTGCAGTGGAAACCTCTCCAGAAAACTTGAGGAAAATCCGACTGTAAAAAATTGTAAGATTCAGCTCATTGCATCACTTTACTGCTGCTACCAGGGCACCAAAACACAACTCTCACAACACTCTTGAATTCTTTCTCATTTCAGCATTCTCCATTGCGTGTCTACCTCTTGTTACATACCCTCTTATCAATGAAATTATTCCATTCTTAATTATTAAAGTTTATCTAGCCCTGTAGCATTTCCATTCTCTTATAACCTGGCATGCTTCGTCCTCTGTCCTAATCACATACAGCTGTGTCTCTGTGATGGTTACCTCGTCATATCCTACATATCAAATTTGGGTCCTCAGTTCATTAAATATGTTTGTTACACTTCATGTATTTATGTAAAGCACTCATTTTTTTTGGCCAGACATCCTTCTGCTATAACAATTTATTGAAATATTTCTTTATTCTGTCTTGGCTTAATGACTGCACATCTTGCTAGGGCAAGATCAGTAGTATGCACTGTAAATACAGGCAAAGTACTGTGATTATTAGAAATCTGAAATTAAAAACACCAAAAGCTGGAAATACCCAGAAGGTTTGAGCAACTGAGTATTTCCAGCATTATTTGTGTTTATGCCATAGCTATAAGTACTTAACACATTTTACACAGAATTTGGGACAAATGTGTATTCCAGGCAGGGGTAGAATGTTAAACTCACTTCTAGATAGTTGAGATAAGGAACATTGATACATTTAATGGGAGGTTAGATAGAGCAGAAATGAACTAAAGGTTATGTTGATGTGTCTGAATGTATGAGTAGGAAGTGGCTTGTGCAGAGTAGAAATACTGGCATGGACTTTGTGAGCAGAATGTTCTCTTTCAATATTGTAAATGTTTTGTAGCGATCATAATCTTGCAGTTGATCATGGAGCAAATTAATGAATCTGAATGGATAAATTCTGAAGAAAGGTCACTGGATCCTAAACATTAAATCTGCTTTCTTTCCACAGATGCTGCCAGACCCGCTGAGTTTTTCCAGAAATCTCTGATTTTGTTGTTCTTAATAAGCGGAATATTAAGTGTCAAGAGGAACTCGACCCAGGAACAGATACATTATTAAATCCCCAATATCAGAGTTGGATAAGACACCCAATATGGCCCTCACTACCAGGTTTGATTTGGGCAAGTTTGCTGTTAAGCAGGAAATGCTGTGCAACTGTCTGAAGACAATTACCCTCCAATTTAACCCTGCATTTTTGTTTTAACAAGCAGTAGACAGGTTCTCTGAGATTTCTGCATCTCACTTAGGCCAACAAAACAAGGGAACAGCAAGGAGTGATTACATGGCTGACAAACATTAAGGAGTAAAGTCTTCAGATTTGTGGACAACTACATTGAAAATGCTTGTGGTTGCCTTATTAGTTCTGAGAGCCTGAAAGCATTACTTTGAAGGTCAATTGAAACCTTTTGGAAACATTTTCAATTGCTTTTGCAAATATTCACCCTCAATTCAACATCCAGCAGTCAGGCTTCAGTGCAGCAATGGAGCAACATATGGAGCATTAATTTGGAACTTTGAGAGGCAGCATTAGCAGCACGAGCTACAGCAAAGGCTGCCTTTCCTTTAGCAGAGAGAGCTGCAGTCTACTGGACAGATTCCCTAGGCCCTAGATAACAGCTGAAGTGAGTTTTCTCAGTATGACAAAGCAACTATGCCTCAGAAGAAAGAAAAAGTTGTATTGATATATCATTTTTCTCAATCACTGGACATCACAAAACAGTTTACAGCTGACACACTCAAGAAAGTGAGTTTAATTGCTATAGTAACATGGAAATGTAGCAATCAATTTGTCCGCAGCAAGCCCGCACAAACAGCAATATGATGATGACCAAATAATCTGTATTTTCAATGTTAATTGAGGGATAAATAGTGGCCAGAGATAACGTCATTGCTACTCTTTGAAATATGTGTCATGATTGTATGTTTTCACCCAAGCGGGAAGATGGAAGCCTCAGTTCAATGTCTTATCTGTAAGAATCTGCTTTAATTAGTGCATCAGCCTTTGAGAACTGCTCTAGAATGTCAGTCATAATGCTTATGCTGTGGTGCTGGAATGGGATTTGACACAGAATCTCATGAGTTAGAGGGATGAGTTCTACCAGCTGAGCCATGGGACACTGGAAGAAGGCGACTCAGGCTTTCACAGCAGGGCAGATGCAGATATTCATGAGTCAGACTTCTTTCCACGAGGACCAGGTGAACCTTTGTCAGCCTTGGCCCTGGATTTCATTGCCTCTGGCTCCTACCAGTGATTTGATGGTGACATTTAAAAGATCTCTCAATCTGTTTCTCCTAAGTCCATCTTTCGGCCTTCTGATGCCGCCTTTTCCTTGGCTGCCAATTATATGAGCTAAAGATTAGGTCATTCAACATGAACAGCTATCATTTTTGCAGTATTAACTATATTCCCACAGGGAAAAAAAGTGTTGCTCAGAGTGTCCTAGGATCAGCTAGGATCCTTCATTAATCACAATGGACTGTACTACCTCAATGTCCGGCTAAAGTTTGACATTTGGAGAGTAATCATGCAAGTCTTAACCAGATATCCAGGGACCTACAATGATTCATTTAATTCTGCAGCAATTACATCTCCCACTTTTACTCCTCAACATAACCTCAGTGGCTAGCACCTGGAACATAAGTCTGTCATCTGAAAACCTGGCTAATGACACCTGTAAGGAACTCCGAACAGAGAGCCAGAGGAAAGATGTAACAGAAACGATACCATCACCAGGGAAATAATAGAACCAGCAAGTGGGCTTCATGTGTTTTTATACAGTTCTGGAGGTGTCTTTCAGCATGTTTCATATTGGGTTTCCATGACTGATGTGGTCTGCTAGGCCCTTTGCGATATCTCGCTATAGGAACAAATGGGGTTGCAAGAGGAAAATGGAGAATGATTGGTATCTAATAAGTAAAATAATGTTGTCTACCTCCTTAAAACCAGTTTAGACAACTCAACCAGAATGTTATGAAATTTACCCTGATGTCCCAAAATACTGAAGCAGTCAAATCAGTACGAACAGAAGCCATTACCAATTCAAATCGTTCCCAACTTCATTAGGAAACAAGTTACCAATAGTTTTTACTACAAAACAATAATATCTGTATTTCCTATTTGGGATCTTAACTTACTTCCCAGGCCTCTTGTAGATTTGCACAGCCTTGTTCCCGCTCACTTTTTCTTTCTGTCTGCCTCTGAGGAGACTGGGAAGCTGCTTTCTCTCTACCCCTCATATTCTCCAGATGGCCTCATCTTTTGCCATGCTGGTCTGTTCAGAAGGTCCAAGAGATCAGTCTGCGGTGCAGACTGTTTGTGTGGCTTTTTGGATGGTTTTCTGGCCAATCAGGGAGACTCACGTAATAGTTTGAAGCATTGTCAGTCATTTGGATAGCTTGCTATTGTTTGTTTCTTTGTGTAGTAGGACCTGGTACCTTTCTGTCTGGACCTTCCTTTGTTTGGCCGATAAATTATTGGGGTTATGTCTGTCCAGAATAACTGTTGCCTTTTACATTACGTGAATGTCATTAGCACCTGGCTGCTGTGTTTGCGCTGTGTCTGGTGTCAAGGTTTTGTGACTTCAATTTTACTTGGCGAATGTACCCAGCATCACATGCTGCTTGGCCAAGTTAACAAGCTGTGTTAGCAGCCAGGAAGGTGCTACAACGAGTCAGAGTAAGGGAGAGGAGCCAGATGTTACCATAGTCCCCACAGCTAAACATCTGGTTACAGCCTGTGATTGAATCATCCGTGCACAGTATATTTATGAAGTTTGCTTGAAGCCAGAGTCCAAAATACATGAGGGGGACTTGGCAAAACTATTCTTGAAACCTCCAAAATAAACCATGAAAAATCAGACACGAACAAAAATTTTGAGAAATCTTCTCTTGATTGCAGGAGTGGCGAACATGAAACTAGCTATCTTTCAGGAGCTGTTGCACCATTCACAGATTTTCATCTGCTACACTCTGCTTTCTTCCTCTTGTTCTTGATGCTCGTCCAAAAACATTATCTATGATTAGAGGAATAGCAAGAATATAAGGGAAGTAATCTGTATTTCAGGTCAAGGAGCAATAATAAGTTACTGCATGTGTGTTTTTTTCATACAGCTCAAATACATTTTGTGGTTGCATCCATTTCATTGGAAAATTATTCAGATGTTTGGGTAATAACTAAATTAACTATATTACAGAAAAATAAATGTTTGGATACTAACATTCACATATTGTCCCACAGATCCTTTTTTTTTCCAATCAGTTCTGACTGTTTCCAATTCAGAAAACACAGGAGGTTAGGCACACTCCGTCTCAGGAGACGGACAGTCAAAGTCAGTGTCAGGAATTGGAGGTGACAAGTAGCAAATTTGGGGAGGGAAGCAGTGAGCTGGATGGAGGAGATGAATGGAAGGATTGGGGAAAGAAGCAGTGAATGGTAGGGTCAGGATGAAACAGCAAGAAGGAGGTCTGAAGAGTAAGGCAGGGAGAGGTATAGTCATGAAAAAGCCAACCTCGAGAATTGGGAGAGGGTTGAGAATGGAAGCAATAACCTAGAGGTTCAAGGGGAGCAGTAGTGAATTGGGCGATTAGCGAGACCGAGAGAGAGAAAGAGCAAGTGTGAAGGAAGCAACAAGCAGGTGGTTCAGGGAAGGCAGGGTCATAGAAGGATGTGTTGGGTGGGAGGGTTGGAGGGATGCAGCATGCAGAAGGTTGATAATGATCAGAAGAGTCAGGGGAAGATGGAAATTGGGAGGTCAGTGAAGGTCGGAGCGACTTGAAGGGTTAAGGAAGTTGTTAGTGGGAGAGTTTGAGACAGAGTGGCAACATGTATGCTCAGGGATGTGAGAAATGAGAGAGGTGGTGAGCAGGAGGGTCAGCAAACGGAGGATCCAGGAAAGGAGGGACAAAAAGCTTTGTATATAAATCTATAACTATACATTAATTGTATAAATCTGTGTGATATCACAAGTTTGTCATTTAATATGCCCAGTTGTGCATAGTAGTACACTGTAGAATTGTTTTGGATACATGTAAAATTAACATAAGAACAGGACTAGGCCATTTAGCTCATCGAGCCTACCCCACTATTCAGTATGATTATGGCTGATTGAACACTTCTCTGCCATTTACCCAATCCATCCCCATAACCATGGATGTCACTGTAATCTGAAATCTATAAATCTGTACCTGAGACATACTCAGACTGAGCCTTTTCAGCTCTGAATGGCAGAGAATTCCAAAGATAAAAAAAATTATCCCCATCTACTTCCGAAATGGCATTCCTTTATTTTAAATTGCATCCTTGCATCCAGACTCCACAACCAGGTGAAGCATCTGGACTGTACCTACCTTATCAATCCAATTAATTATTTTGTAAGTTTCAATGAGATGACCTTGGAAAATCAAGAGAATATAGTCCCAGTTTACTCAACATTTTTCCATACGACAGTCTCCGCATGCTCGGAACAAATCTGGCGAATTTTGTTGTACTCCCTTTATAACAAGTTAAAGGACTTAAGGAGACAAAAACTGCACACATACTCCAGGTGCAGTCTAACCAAGGTCTTATACAATTGTATCCTATCCTCATATCCTCTGGTATAAGTGACTAACGTATAATTAGGGTTCCTCATAGCTTGCTGCACCTGCATGTTACCCTTCAGTGACTCATCTACATGTTCCAAATTCATACTCCTTAAAAAATCCTCTACACAACTGTTTCTCCTCCCAAAGTGGATAATTTCACATTTTTTCACATTACAGCTGATAGCCCTGCATTTTTTCTTCTTTTGTGTATTCACGAAAAACATTATTGAAAGTAATTGCTCAATTTCCACTGCCTGCTAAATCATTACTTACTATGGAATTTTGTTTTCCTCATGAACTTGTCGATTATTTTTCGGGACAAAGCAAACCACTTCACTGGTACCTCATCCACCATGTTCAATATTTGCTACCTCCAGTACTGCTGCCCAATAGTAGCAGTGTGTACCATCTGCCATTGCAACAATTCACCAAGGTTCCATCATCAGCACTTTAGAAACATGTGACCTGTACTGCCTAGAAGAATGACAGCAGATGCATTGGAGCACCAGCACCTGCAAGTTCCCCTCCAAACTATCACCATCGTGAGTTTGAATAATATATTACAGTTCCTTTGTCACTGGGTCAAAACCCTCATTTCCTCAGTTTATAGGATTCATGGTGGTGATTCACCATCCCCCACCCACCCCTCCACCACCTTCTCAAGGTCAATTAGGGATGAATCATTAATGTTAGCCTAAATAATGATGCCCATACCTTAGATCAGATTTGTAAAAGGCAATTCAAACTCTGCCTTCTGATTACTGACCATCTCACTCAAACAATTTCTGCTAATTTATTTGTATAAAAAGCTTCCATGATTTTAAATGTCTGTCTGAGGACGATACTGTAAATATTACAGTATTATCAGAGGAAGGCAGTAGTGTAGAGGTAATGTCATTGGACTTGTAATCTAGAGTCCAAGGTTTTTATTCTGTAATCATCGGTTAGAATACCACTGTGCAGCTGATGAAATTTAAGTTAAATAAAAAACTGAAATTACAAGCTATCCTAATGGCAACTAGGTAACCACTGTTGTTTGATGTTTAAAAAAAACACATTTGGTTTACTAATGGGAATGAAATCAGCCATTCCTACCTGATCTGACCTACATGGAACTTCAGATCCTCAGCAATATTGTTGACCCATAGGCAATTAAAGATGGGTGATAAATGCTGGCATATTCAGAAATGCCACATCTCATGAATGAATTGAAAATATTATACAGCATATAAATACACAATTCAATCAGGATGTTGATAAGAAGCTAAAATATGGGATGAGGTCATCTTGTAATGTACTATTCTCTACTACGGTGTACGCTATTATGTTGTATGCTGGTTTGCGTAACCAACAGGCAAGCTATTATATAGTTAATTTATCCTAGTTGTAAAAACTTCATTGGTACCAGCAATGTTTACTATTTTTCTTTACACATTCCATTTCCCACATTCCATATTCAGCGTCTTCCCAATGATTTATTGATTTAATCATTCATAAGTGATATAATGCTGGCTCAGCCACATTAGGGTATTTGGCAATACCATGCATATTTTCGTGATCAATCATGCAAAAAATAAATTATTCTGTTGCTAACTGACATAAACTGTTTCTTATGTCTATCTGATTTCTATTTCCTTCCATCCAATAGTAGAAATTTGAGTTTTGTCTGATCTTAGCTTATTACTGTAAATACTATTGCGAATTTTGTTTAGAATTCAGATTTAAGGAAAAAAAACAGGAATTAAGAAAGACTAGTATCCAAAATTCTGCATGTGAAAATGAAATATTAACTCTTGTATAACAAAAAATAACCCTCAAAAATTAAAAAGTACCTCTCAGTAAAATTGTGCTAGACAGTTTATTTTTGAATTCTGAAGTGTGATCCTTAGAAATAAGCATATTTTGACCCCTGATTTTGAAGCTAACTGGAAGTTGCATTAGAAACAGTGCCATCTGCCCCACCCTTTCTCCGAACAGACATCATTTCAGCAGTCAATCAGACAAACATCACATTATTCACACCCATTTCTCTTCAGAAAGGCCAACATGCTATTCATCTGAAGGCTACTATCCAGTGTGATGTTTCACAGAAAAGGTCCTGTGAATAGGTACAAATAAAATGTATAATTTATTGAAGTTAATACTGGCATAATCCCACTGACATTATTGTACACACCCTCATGAGCCCCTCTATGCAAATAATAAATATTTCTAATATTCTGTTTATTATTATTATATGCTGCATCCCTTGACGGGGAGGGATATGAAGTTGGAGTTCCTTAATGGGGGTTTCAGTGTCCGCTTTGACCACCTTTTCTCCTCAAGGCTAAACTGCAGTTCCTTTAAGGTGAAAGGATACTGAGGCATTAAGCAACCAAAGCAATCCCTTTCGCCATCTGTGTGAAGTAGCAGGCAGCGTGTGCATGGGACCAGTCTTGTTCATCATAACACTCTGTAGCCCACTGTGTCTGATCCTCCATTCAGTTGGCCAGTCTTTCCATGGAAATGTTTATCAAGTCAAATGTCTGAGACATCATAGAACTCATTTTAGAGACAACTCTTCCAGTTCCTCATAAAGCACTCACGCTACCAGTTGTGGCCCTTTAAGTTCCTTTTTTGTGGATGAGGAAAATACTGACAAGGTTTGAGTGTAGGACTGGCTAACCTGAGATCCTTGAACCTTTATCCAGGTCTGAACGTTCAGAATCCTGCAGACCGTACCTTGCCTACCTGCTTGATTGGAGAGGTTGAACGTTTCCTGCTGTCCTTTACAAACTTCAATCCTTCTAATCCCTCAGCAGGACCTTCATTTGCGAATAAAAGACATGAGGGACCCTTTCCAGATCTCTGATATATTCTTGTGTTGCTGGAGTCATCAACAGCCCCGTTTCATCAGCTTAGCAAGATCAATCAGGATGCAATTTGAGTAGGATTTACTCAGCAATATCTGTGGAGAGAAAACATCGATTTGCTTTTTTACCACAGATTCTGCCAGCACTGCTGATTTTCTCCAGCAATTTTTGTTTTTGCTTCAGGTTTTCAGTATTTGCATTTTTTTTTAACTTTCATTTGGTTTACTGCTTTCTGGCCTTCGTTCAATTCTTAATAGGATACTGCAGGATTCTTAATTGATCACCTTGTGGAATATCGTGAGCAAACTCCCAGTACAGCTAGGTCCTGATAAAGTCTGGTGACATGTGTAAGATTAGTTAAGGTGCCTGACTGTTGTTTGCCTTGTTCACAGACACCACAGATTCCCAAACGGAGGCAGTTTTGCTGGAACAATGATCAGAATAGGTAAAATTTCTGCTGACAAGCCCATGTAAAGTCTGTGGACTTCTTTCAACAGGTGAAATGCAATAGAAGTTGTTCACCTCGAGAGGAAATCGAAGCCAATAGAATTATTATTTTGCATTATTGTGCATAGGGAAGCTGTGATGAATTAAGTGAATATGATGATGGCACTTAGTTTTTATGTTTGCATGTTGTAATATAAAACACGACAATGATAACTATCTGGCTTCATTTTACTCCAGAGTTTCTACAATTTGGCTAGAAGGTTTGGAGAGGCATGTACATGTGAAAATCAGGAATATCTGGCTTAGTTTACAAAGGGTACTTATGTTATGTTACAATGTTAAACTATCATTTATTGTTGTTAAGTAAGTAGATATTCAATTTTATGTTGCAACTCCATTCTCTAAAATGTAGGGGGTCATAACAAGTTAACCTCTCTAATAATGTTATTATTCAGTTTTGAGTAACTGAGCTGAAAAGGTTATGTTACAGTTTAAAACATTGAAATTGAAAGGGGATTATTATTCACAAAATATGGAAAGTACAGTCTTATGGATTTACAAAAGTTTCAGGCATCTGAATCACTTCTGTATTCTGAGACACATGGTCTGGTGGTAGACTGGCAAAGGAAATCTTCTCAGAGACGTCTGTAACAACCTTGACCAACTACTTAAAGGTAGTGGATGGAACATGGAAGTGGGACAAACAATGGGAGCACATGTAGGAATGTCTAGCTGACATGAGGAGTGGTCAACACTGGCATTTGAAAAAGGAAACCTGCTAATTCTACAAGTGGAGTGATTGTAAAGGACTCCAAACTCAGTTTATAAAAACAAGGTGTAGAACTGTGAGCAATTCAGCGTAGAGTCCCAGTTCAGCATTCCATTTGGCTCTTATACAACTTTTCCAACTCTCACCCAGCAAGACAGGAAGATTCCATCCAATGTTAGTTCTGCCCAGCATAGCTCTGATGAGTGAAACATTAGTAATTTGGAACAGAACATGCCATGAACCAGCACAATAACAGATTGCTACTGTTCTTTTCGTAAGTGACCTTCTGGATTCTTGCAGTTTAACACTTGAACAATACGTAATGTGGCATTGTTTCTTGCCTGGGAAGTTCTGAATCTGAATAAACATTTTGTAAGCTCTTTTTAGGATTATTTGGCATAGTATAAATAAAACTTTGTCACCTTGTTTTAATAACAAGGTCATCAGCAAGCAACCTTCTTGGGCTAAGTAACTCAGTTATATTCACTTGCACATTAGTTACCCTTAAAAGTTACCCTTTATACCCATACTGCATTAACAGAAGTTTTCCCAGATTATTAATATAATAAGAGCAGGAGTTGGCCCTATGGCCTGTCAAGCCTGTTTTGCTGTTTGGTATGGTTGTGATTAAGCAGAGCTTTGTTTCAATGCCTTTTCTTTTATGTTCCCCATGCCCTTTGACTCCACTGCCAGCTACAACCTTTTGGTTCTGGGAGAGATTAAAGAATGGACTGTGGCTGAACTTCATTGGGCAGGAGTTAACTTATCAGCTGCAAAATGATCTCAAAAGATTAATGAACCTTCCTCAGTACAGCTTATCAGCATCCATTTACAATTTATTAAAAACACAACTTGCTTGTGTTCATTAATCATTGCCAATTAACTTCAACCCAATCAAGAAATCTATCCCTTCAGATACCTGACTGTGGGGTGACCTTGGTGACCTTCGCTTCTTCCTGGACTTCAGAGTAAGCACCTGCTGCCTTTTTTTTAAAAGAACAACTTTGCATTTAATGATATTTACATTGAGCTGCACTGTAACTGTAATTTCTCCAGGTATGGTCCCCACAGTAAGGAGATAGGTGATTGAGATTGAAGGGCAGGTAGAAGCAAAAGTATCTAAAAAGAGGGAGAATTGGTGGTCATGTGTGGGATGCTGTCTGGTGCTGAAAGAGTGGACTTTGCAGCTGCTCTTGTCATGCCCTGGGGCACTTGTGACGATGGTTTACAAAGGGTGTATCACAGGGAGCTTGGGAGTCCAGGATATGGTCCTTTTTGTGGGAAGTTCATATTTATTGTTGTATAATGCAAACAGGATATGTTTGCAGCCATTCAGAGATAGTTGGATCTAGTAGGGCGGGGTTTGGAAGGCCATGGTCAGGAGCATACAGTCTCGTGGGATCGTGGAACATGATAGTGCAGGTGGCCTTAGTGGGAGGCTGGATGATTAGAAGGGGAATTGGGAACTGTATAGTTAGGGGCTGAGGGGTAAAATCAACAAGTTAATAACACAAAAGTGTTGGAAATGGTGGAGGTTCCATGGTAACAGTGACATATATTGCAAAGTGCTGTGGCAAGTAAAGAATCAGTGAACTTGATGGTTGAAAAATAGAAGGTCAAACATATTGTTCTAACAATTACAGTTAATCATACCATCTCGAAGTACTTAGTCCTTTAATTTTCCAAAAGGCATAACCCAGATTGGGAAAAGGTTTATTTGAGTGGAGTTTAGAGTTTAAAGTTTAGACTTGTTGGCTAACCAAAGGAACTTTCTATTAACCATGAATGCATTAGATGGAGAATCATGCTGAGCCACATTCTGTTCCCAGTTAACCAAAATGTTTCCAAAATCATTGCATTCTAATGAGATACCACAAGGTCACGGAACATTACTAGTACATTTCAGGATGCTTGCTGTCTTGCAATGTCAAAGATATAGACAGAATCATAGAGGACAGAAGATAGGAGCAATCTATAAGTCAACTGTATCAAAAACTAGAAGATCTTGCCAGACAAAGAAAAAGTTGGGGAATATTGTGGTGAAAGGTGAAGAGAAGGAATTTGTTGCCAAGTCTGTTAAGCCAAGGTGAGATTAGAACAGTTGTGCTGCAATTTCCCTGAATGAAGTCTGACTATTTTGTATGGGAAGGTTCACTGATTCGTTTTAAGTAACTGGCCAATGAGTACATGTCTACAGGTACCTGATTTCAGGGAGCTGTCATCTAAAACCATAAGGGATAAAGCTATTGATTTTGCAAATGCTGGTTAAGGAGGACATGGGGAATGAACATTGCGAGGTGAACAAATTACCAAGGGCATCATGGAGCAGTTTTGGAAGGCAAATATCAAAGAAATTGTTTAATATATACATCAGTCAGCTTCCTTCGCAGATACACTGAAACTACAATAACACAGACCAGCCCTGTCTTTCTTATCATGTTGTAGTTGAGAAAGAACCAGCAGTAGAGAATGTAGACTCAGCAACAGCATCCAGAAGCTGTTGACCAATTTACAAACTGACACTATCCACAAGAAGCTTATTGCCATCCTGGACAAAGCAGCCTGCTTGATTGGCACTGCATCCACAAGCATCCAGCCCTCCTACCACTGATGCTCAACAGCAGTAGTGTGTACCATTAATAAGATGCACGGCAGAAATTCACTAAAAATCCTTAGACAACACTTTTCAAACCCACGACTATTTCCACCTAGAAGGACAAAGGTAGACGGGAACACTGCCACCTGCAAGTTCCCTCCAAATTAGGTGGATTAGTCATGGGGAATGCAGGGTTACAGGGAAAGGGCAGGGAGATGGGTTTGAATGGGATGCTGTTTAGAGGGGTGGTGGAGACTCCTTTGTCCAAATGGCCTGCTTCCACGCTGTAGGGATTTTATGACGATTCTATGATGAAATCACTCACCATCTTGACCAGAAACTGCATGTAGAGTCATTGCTTCAACTGACAGACAGACAATGCAGAAGGAAATTCAGGATGTTTTACAATGTTGTTTCCTACATCTGCATTCATAAGGACAAGGTAACAATCCATGCTGGTTAATTTGAAGTTAACAGCTGTCTCCATTTTGATGCATGGACTGTTTCAAGGAGCCAATGGGGACCTCTGTGGAATTTGAAAGGAGACTGATGCCCTGTTTGCTAAAGTGCATGAGTTGATGGGGTTTGCTTGAAATTAGCAAGCCAAGAAGGCAGGGCAATCAGATCTGCTGCCACAGTAAGTTTTCCAGTGTTGCAAAGTGCAAACAATTGCACTCTCATTACCATGAGATCACCCTGTCAATTACCAACTGTGTTTGGCAAGAGGAAAGAGATCTACTCACTTAATGTCAAGATCGTACGAAATCCCACCAGCCAAATACTGCAAGCACTCGCAAAATACCCAGGAAGCTGTCATAATTCCTACATTCTGCTACACTTACATGTCACTGACACCTTAAATGTATCTCAGCAAACACAGGGATTAGCACCTTCGGGACCCTGGCTAATCATACCTGTCAGTAATTTGCAGACTGATGCCAAAGAGAGGTATGGCTACCACAAGGGCTACATAGAGCAGATGATAGGACACCTGAAAATGAAACTATGTTAGGGATGTCCCACATTGTCATGCTGTGTTGCATCCCTCCATAACATCACTCGACAAAGAGGAGGTGTCTTGGGTTGGGAAGAGCTGTATAATTGAGAGGTTTTCTCTGATGAGGAGAGTGGGGACAATGAACGTGATAAGGGCCAGGAAGTTACTCACTTGCATGAAGACATTAGGGCATTAGTCCAATGAGTAGACAGGCCTGTGACAAATTTACAGCAAACCATTTCCAGAGTAACTGAACTTCCTAGAAATGTTTGTGTTAATGTTACTGTGTTTGAAAACTAGTTGGTTGGGAGGCTGCTGCTTCCCATTTGGGATGAGAACCATTGGGATGATTGAGAACCATTTCATTTTGCACCACTGTTTTAATTAAAGGGTGCCTTCTAATTTCAGTGTACTGACACCGTGATCAAACAGAAGCATCAAGTTGCATAGTCAAACCTCAACTTTGTGCTAACTGTGCACAAGCATATCTATGGTATTACCACCATGGGATTTTGCGAGAAGTGTGATTATGAGTCTTGCCTCAAGCAAAGAGGAGACAGATTAGACCGTACAGACATTGGAGCTTGCTTCCCAGCTCTCTGACCTCCTGGCTGATGTGACCAACCACCTTTACTCTCACCATACCTACCGTCCAGGAAAACTTTGGACTTTTTGACTATATTGTTGAAATTGCTGAGCATTTTCAGTGACCGTGTTTCTATTTGCTATAACAAGGACAAATCCAAATACATTTTTTTCATTATTTACCCTTTCTACCTCCCTTTGCAAACTCTCTGTGATTTCCTCACAACTTAGATTGCGCCTATTTTTGGATTATCGTGAAGATGGCTATAATATGCTTCCTTTGCTCATCCTTTACTGGTTTCTGCATTTTGTCTTCCAATATTCTGACACTAATCTTTCTTTGCAACATTGTGTACCTTTGCTTTCAATTTAGTAACTTCCTTCATTCACCATAGTTTGTTCCATTTTTCCATTGATCTTTTCAATGGATGGGAATTTTGTAGCAATTAACTCACCACTTGATTCTCTGTCTGTCACCATCTATAATGTATAAGCCAGAGATTTGACTCACTTGGATGGGTACATTCAAACTTCAAGAAGTTTGACAGCATCCAGGAAAGAGGGTGCCCAGGTTTTCGGCACCCAATCCACCACCTTCAACATTTACTTCCTTCTCAGTTGAAACACAAAGCGAGCAGCTTATACCTCATACAAAATGCACAGCAGCATCGAGGATCTTTTGATCCCATCTTCCAAACCCATGGCTTCTACTGCCAAGAAGGAGCAGGGCAAAAGTCTCAAGGGAATACTGTAATTTGAAAGCTTCCCTTTAAGCCATACGTTGCTTGAATTGGAACTATGGCATTATTCTTTTGCTGCCACCAGCTTAAAAACTTGAATGTCATTTTATAGTATTCTGTAGATGTACCTGCTACACATTGACATCAGTGGTTCACCACCACCTTCCAAGGATGGGCAATAAAGCTGGCCCAACAGGAAAGCATCCCTTTATATTAAATTGGAGCTGGCACAACCTCAGATGATTGTCCAAAGATGTTCAGAGGCTGAATATACAGGTAAATTTGATGGAACTATGAATGTTTAAGACCAGTACAATATGTATTTTTTTACTTATCTGGCTGAATTAATTCATTGAATTAGCTGAGACTGCAGTATTTGTCCTTTCTTCATTTCCAGTCTTAGCATTGAGAAAAGTTCCTGTCACTAAACTAATTGATCAGTAGGGGCTAAGTGACATTCAGTGTTTTTTTATATTACCTGGTATTCCCAGCCTCATATTTTCAAAATAGTGTCTTTGCCGTACATTATAAATTATAATTAAATAAACAGGTTTCACGTTTGAAACTATAATGACCAAAGCCCTATGTTCAGGATGTTATTAGAAATGAGCATTTCAAAATTATTCATCAATGCAACTGTTTGCAGTGAGAGGCAAGGATAGGATGGATTGGAAGACACTTTTCTCATTAATAGAGGGACCAATAATCAGAGGACATGGAGTAAGACATAGAAGGCCGAGTAGAAAGTTGAGAAGAGTTGTTTTTTTCAGTCAGAGGGTGGTGGAGGTCTGGAAATTACAGCCTGAGAGGGTGGTTGAGTCAGTTGTAACATTTAAGCAGTATTTAAGGTGTTCACTTGAATTGCCTTAGCCTCTATGGCTATGAACCTAAAGCTGAAAAATTGGCTTAATGTAATCAGATCTTTGTTGACTGGCGTGGACAAGATGGTATGAATGGCTTCCTTTGGTACTGAAAACATATGAGTGATATTTTAAAATGAGCTCTAGGCCTCTAAGTATTACTATGATTTTGTTTGTACAATGAGGTTGTACCAACTGCTGAAATTCATTCACGAAAATTGATTTCTGAAACTAACAATAGCTATTGTCTTCAAAATATAGGCCTCGCTATTGCCTTAAGAGAAGTTTATTTTAATATTCTGCAGTTGCTTATTTGAACTAATGTGATATTTCCTGGGGTGTTTTAATGGAACTTATTCAACAGTTTTGGCTCATGTACTTTTGCAGTTGTGTTTCAGGCGCAAACCCTGTTTTATCTCCCTTGAGATACTCCAGGATGTCCATTGAAGCATAAAAGAGATGCAGATGGAGCATATTCTACTGTCATCTGTCTAAGGTTAAGTAACAATCCAGATTAAGGATTGAATCTGGAATTACAGTCATCCATGCAGCTAGATCATTCACTGTAGATGCTTGCTGTGTCACCAGGGGAACATTTATTCCAGTACTACCAAAATCCGAAAGGATTTTTGGCAATTCTAAAAAAGACTGTGTACTGTTTCAACTAATTGGCACACATGTAATTTGTGAACAGATTCAGAATTACTGGAATATCTTCTGAGTTTCAGATGCTATTAATCACATGATCAAATAGTACTTGTCCAGCTCTGATGTGAAATTTACTTTAACCAAACTATCAGTTTAACTAATGTGGAATTAATAGAGATGCAAGGTATTTGTCTGGGTGTTTAAGGCAAAATAGTACTGACATCCCAGGCTATCAATTATCTGATAAGTAAAATAATTTCAAATGACCTAGGTTTAACTGGAAAAGAGCAAAGAAAGTCTTTCATTTATATTAGACCTTTCACAACTACCGGATGTCCCAAAGCAGTTTACAGTTAATAAAATGCACTTGAAGTGTAGTCATTGTTACAGATTAGGAAATGTGATAGCCAACTTGCACAAAGCAAACTCCCACAAACAGCAAAGTGATGATGCAAGATAATCTGCAGTTTTATTTGGGTGGTGGGAATCTGAAATTCAATGCTTGTGAGGGTGATAGAGACAGAAGTCCTGATAGCATTTAATAAATAAAACAAAAAAAACTGTAGATACTGAAGATCCGAAATAAAATCAAATCTGAAACAAATTGCTTGTGAAATTCAGCAGGTCTGGCAGCATCTGTGAGAAGAAAGCAGAGTTAAGGTTTTGAGTCCAGTGACTTTATATCAGATGAACATTTTGCCAGCAATTTCTGATTTTGTCTTGTGACAACTAAGAAGTTTTTAGATGTATGTTTGGGATGCTCAGGCATACACAGCTGTGCGCCAAGTGCTGGAATATGGGATTAGATTAGTTAGGTGGCTGTTTCTGATTGGTTTGGGCTCAGTGGGCCAAAGGGATTTTTTTGTGTTGTAGACCTCTTTGACTCTCAGTGAAGGAATAAATATTGGATAGGACAGATAAAATAACTTGCCTGCTCTTGTTTAAAATACAGAATTTTAACATAATATTAATTCATGGGAAACAAGCATCATTGGTTAACCTAGTGTCAGCAGACTAAGTGACGGCTTTGCGGAACTCTTACATTCTGTCTGCAAAAATGAACAAACATTTTGGTTGCCTGCCATTTCAACACCTCACCTCCATGTTTCTGGGCCAACACCTCTGTCTGGGGCTTGCTGCAGTGCTCTAACAAAGCTCAGCACAAGCTGGGAGAACATTACCTCATTTTCTGCTCGGGAACCTTGCAGCCTTTTGGACTCAATATGTTTCTCCCATATCCGCAGCACAAACCCCACACACCAGACCTTATCATCACATGGGCTACCATCACAAACAACCCACTGTCAGCCACTAAATATCCCCGTTGGCAGCTGTTCATTCTCCCAGGCTGACCCTTACCCATTCCTCGGCCCGACTGGGTTTCTCTTTGGGGTCTATCTCCAACTTCTGTTTAATTCTTCCTCCTGCTCTCATCCCTTCTTTAGTATATGTAGCATCCTTTTCCCAACTACAGACAGATCAAAAGAAGAGTCAGAGGACTTGAAAAGTTAACGCTGCTTTCTCTCCACAAATGCTGCCAGACCTGTTGAGTTTTTGCAGCAATTTCTGTTTTGTTTCTGATTTCCAGCATCCACAGTTCTTTGGTTTTTGTTTGTTCAGATAGTATCTGTTGCCCTTGAATAGTGAGCCTATTTTGTGAATGTTTGCAGTCCATGTAGTGTAAGTTCAACCACAGTGTGGTTTACATCTACTTGAGAGAACAAAAAGGGAGGGGGAGACAATGGCCAAGTGGTATTATTACTGGAAAGTTAATTCAGAGACCCAGATAATGTTCTGGGGATCTAGGTTCGAATCCTGCAATGGCAGATGATGGAATTGAATTCAATAAAATTCTGGAATTAAGAATCTAATGATGATGATGAATCCATTGTCAGTTGTTGGAAAAACCCATCTGGTTCACTAATGTCCTTTAGGGAGGGAAACTGCCATCCTTACCTGGTCTGACCTACATGTGACTCCAAACCCACAGCAATATGGTTGACTCTTAACTGCCCTCTGGGTAATTAGAGATGGACAATAAATGCTGGCCTAACCAGCAACACTCATCCTAACCTCATCCCATGAATGAATTTAAAAAAAAACCTCATCTGAAGGGTGCTTTACTCTCCCTCTGTGTTCAGGATTGATTTGTATACTGATGTTATGGAGAAGGAACTAAATCAAGAATTTTCTGACTCAGAGGCAAGTGTACTGCCAACTAATCGACAGATGACACTAAATTACCTGCCAAATAAGGAGACATTTGTTCTAATTTTAGTTTTTCTTCACAACTCCTCCCCTTTGTAAATCCTTCATGATTTTATACTGTGCAATTTCTTTTAGTCATATATAAATGCAAAATGTTTATACCCTTGAAATTATGAAACAGTGAAATAATTAATCCAATTATATTTCTAGAATTGCTGTTTGCAATGCCTTTTGTTTTGAAGAAAATTGTTCATTGCTTCCCTTGTGTTTTCTTATACAAATAATGGGAAATATTAAAACATTTCATGTGGAATTGTAAAATTTAAGCCTTCATTAAACACTTTCAAAATAATGGTCATACCCTTTTAAATTTAATCAGAAAACATATTTTACTGAGCATTTTAGCAAAACAATGCTTTATCTCTAGAATTTTGGAACAGAGTAGAATTTGGCTTTTATTTATAATGTGTCATGAGTAACTGACTGTGGGGTTGTTAATAGCTTCACATATCTAAGCTTGACAATCACCAGCAATCTGTCAGTTGATGCAGAAATCAACATGTGCATTGTAAAAATCGCAGCTGTTATCTCCATGCTGACTACGAGAGTGTGCAACAACAGCAGCATCTGCAAATTGCATTCTCAGTGCAATCCTGCGAAAGTGATACCTGGCCATTAGATTGCCAGACAGCAGTATTGACTGAACTGTTTACAGCTTTGCTATCTCAGACTTCACCGAAAATTATGAACTGGTATGAAGCAACTTCATTTGTTAAGCATAGGTTCATTGCAAAGCCAATGAAGTCTGGGCTGGCTCTGCCATACTCATCAATAGATGCTGGTTATGCACCCAAAGATCTGAGCTGGCCACTGGATCATGACTTGCTGTGCATTTATACATCTGTTACTTAGACGCCTGCAAGTGAGATATGAACATGGCAGTCATTGAGACTGACAGGTAGGAGACAGTTGCCGCTTTGGAGGCTGACTGTTTGAAAGGATAAAGAGGAACAAAAGCTCAGCTGGCTGAGAAGAGGACCCAGAGAAAACAGAGGCCAAATAGTCCTGTAACTTTTCAGCCCGCTGTCTTTATCTGCCACAAATGTGGCAGAGAATGCCATGGCCGGTTGAGGATTCTGGACCAAACCAAGTGATGTTTATCACAGCATTTACCACCATGGTGTAAACCATAATCCCATAAGATGGAAGGCAGCCAACAAAGAATATTCAATTCACCCCACCCTATCATAAGAACATAAGAATGTAAGAACTTGGAGCAGGAGTAGGCCATCTGGCCCCTCGAGCCTGCCCCGCCATTTAATAAGATCATGGCTGGTCTTTGAGAGTCAACTCCACTTACCCACCCACTCACGATAACCCTTAATTCCTTTGCTGGTCAAAAATTTACCTAGCCTTGCCTTAAAAATATTCAGTGAGGTAGTTTCAACCATTTCACTGGGCAGGGAATTCCGCAGATTCGCAACCCTTTGGGTGAAGAAGTTCCTCCTGACCTCAGTGCTACATCTGCTTCCCTTTATTTTGAGGCGATGCCCTCGAGTCCTAGTTTCACTGCTAGCGGAAACAACCTCCCTGCCTCCACTTTATCTATTCCCTTCATAATCTTATATGTTTCTATAAGATCTCCCCTCATTCTTTCTGAATTCCAATAATAAGCCCAGTCTACTCAGTCTCTCCTCATAATCCAACCCTCTCAACTCTGCAATCAATGGAGTGAATCTCCTCTGCACCCCCTCCAGTGCTAATATATCTCTTTTCAAGTAAGGAGCTCAAAACTGCACACAGTACTCCAGGTATGATCTCACCAGGACCCTATACAGCTGCAGTATAGCCTCCCTGTTTTTAAACTCCATCCCTCTAGCAATGACAGACAAAATTCCATTTGCCTTTTTAATTACCTGCTGCACCTACAATTCTACTTGTAGCAATTCATGCACAAGGACACCTAAGTCCCTCTGCTCAGCAGCATGCTACAATTTTTACCATTTAAAACATTGCCCATTTTGCTGTTATTCCTGCTAAAATGGATGACTCGCACTTATCAATATTGTGCTCCATCTGCCAGACCTTTGCCCACTCACTTAGACTATCTATATCCCTCTGCAGACTTTCGATGCCTTCTGCACACTTTGCTCAACGACTCACCTTAGTGTCATCTGCAAATTTTGACACACTGCACTTAGTCCCAAACTCCAAATCATCTATGTAAATTATAAACAATGTTTACCTTCACCATTCTTTTACGATTTACATATTTATAGAAACTTTTTCTGCCTGTTTTCATATTCTGAGATAGTTTACTCTCATAATCTATCTTACTTTTCTTTATAACTGTTTTTGTGGCTTTCTGTTGGCCTTTAAAGATTTCCCAGTCTACTAGTTTCTCACTACTCTTTGCTTTTTTGTATGTGTGCTTTTTCAATCTGATACTTTCCTTTATTTCCTTAGACATCCATGGCTGGTTCTCTCTTTTCCTATGGTTCTTCCTTATCACTGGAATATACTCCTGCTGAGCACTGTGAAAAATTGCTTTGAAGGTCCTCCACTGTTTCTCAATTGACCCACCATAAAGTGTTTGCTCCCGTTCAACCTGAGCTAACTCCTTCCTCATTCCTTCATCGTCTCCTTTGTTTAAGTACAGGACGTAGGTACTGGATTTAACCTTCTCACGCTCTATCTGTATTTTAAATTTGACCATATTGTGATCATTCCTTCTTTTCCTTTTTATACATTCATATGTTAAAAATAATAAATGGCACTCCAGTCTTTCAATGAATTCTCATTTTCTGGTTCACGTTTTAAAGTACTACATAAATATTTTGAAAAGAAATTTGTAAGTTAAATTTAGCAGTGTTTATAGTATCAATATTATTTTAACTGTTGATGGTGACTGTGACAATTACCTGTTTCACCACTAGGCAGTGCTATGTTTTATTTTTCTGACATCAATTTCTACCAAGCTGACAAGTGGCAAGTAACGTTTGCACCACACAAATGCCAGGCAATAACCATCTCCAATAGAAGACAAACTAACCACCACTCCTTGCCACTTAATGGTGTTACCATCACTGAATTTACCACTGTCAACATCCTAGGGTTTACCGTTGACCAGGAACTTAACTGGACTCACCATATATGTATAATGGCTACAAGAGCAGGTCAGAGGTTAGGAATACAGCAGCAAGGAACTCGTCTCCTGACTTTCATAGCCTGTTCATCATCTACAAGACATAAGTCAGTAGTGTCATGGAATACTCCCCACCTTCCTGGATGAGTGCAGCTCCAGCAGCACTCAAGAAGCTTGACATAATCTAGGACAGAGCAGCCTGCTTGATGGACACTACATCCACAACTCTTCAGTCACTCCACCATCAACGCTTAGTAGCATCTACAAGATGCACTGCATAAATTCACCAGAGATCCTGAGTCAGCAGCTTCCAAGTCCATGATCATTTCTGTCTAGAAGGACAAGGACAGTATATACATGGGAACACCACTATCTTCAAATTTTCCTTCAAGCTGCTGTCCATCGTGACTTAGAAATATATCACCATTTCTTCACCGTCTTTGTGTCAAAATCACAGAATTGCCTACCTAAGAACATTATGAGCCGACCTTCAGAACATAGACTACAGCAGTTCAATAAAGCATCACCATCACATTCTCAAGGGCAACTAGGGATGGGCAATAACTGCTGACCAGCCAGTAGTGTCCATACCCCATGAGTGAATGAAAAAAATATGACACCATTTTTTAATATTTGTATTTCTAATTTTAAAAATGTGGTTTTAAACGTGATGACTAAACATATCCACTGTCTTGCCATTTGTCCATTTGATTGCTTCAGTGAAGATTTTGCTTTAGGTCTGATTTTCTAAAAATCTGGTGCAGAATCAGCCAATAGTTTGTGTCATCACAGATTTAATAACCCTAAAAATATTCTGGAACCCATTCAAAGTTCAAGGCATGCAAACCATACAACCTATTGGAAACAAGCATTGTTTTTCGAAGCTGTTTGTGGTGTTGTGATTTTGCAACAATTTCACACTCTCCTGGTGCTCTACAGCTCATGACAAAATTGTTCCAATGTCTGGCTGAGGTGCATTGTGATTCCTCCTGCATAGTAGCTATCTCAACCAGATGTGTGGAAGTAATCTTCACTGAGAGCCATGCAGCCTAATCCTAGCAGTTTTGAAGACTGGATTCCTGCCATTTGCATTGTTTGGCAGAAGGAGATTGTTTCAAATCCCTTGATAAAGGAGCAAGTCTGTTCTACTGTGCAGTAACCAAAGTGGTAGAAGGTGAATTGCTTAGATCTTTAAATTCTCTTGCCTAACGGTTGCTGTGTTCTGTGACCTTCATGTTGCTGGGTAGCATTATTATGATTTATTATGAATGGTGATGTTTGCTACCAGTTCCAACCATCTCTTTGGCAACTCTCTTAAGTTAGGTTAGAAGTCCACAAACCTCATGCCATATTGTACCCCAGTACGTGTTTCCGACCACACAAATGCACCATCACTGAGGTCACCTACCTCCCATCACCTTAAGATTGTGCTGATTAAGCAACACTTTGATTTTAAAAGTCAAATTATTGTCTTGTAATCCCTCCATGTCCTCACCTCTGTTGATGTTAACCTGTTCCAAACCCCTCCTAGATGTTTGCAGTTATTTAATTCTGGCATCTTGAATATTCTTGATTTTAAGTTCCCATCTGTGATTTCAGCAGCCTCACCCTTAAGTTTTGGTGTCCTATCCCTAAACTTATTAAACTCTTTCCCTCTCTTTCTTGCTTTACAACACCAATTAAAACTAATTAGAAATTGAAACAGAAGTTGGTAGAGAAAATCAGCACATCTGGCAGCATTTATGGAGAGTGAAACAAGAATTAACATTTTGGTGACTCAATGGTTAGCACTGCTGCCTCACAGCTCCAGCTACCTGGGTTCGATTCCACCCTCGAGTGACTGTCTGTGTGGAGTTTGCACACTTTTCCCATGTCTGCGTGAGTTTCCTCCCGATTCTGCGGTTTCCTCCCACCGTCCAAAGTTGTGCAGGCTAGGTGGATTTGCCATGCTAAATTACCGGTAGTGTATCAGGGATGTGTAGATGAGGTGGGTTACAGGGAGATGGGTCTGGGTGGGAACTGTGAGGGTCAGTGTGGACTTGTTGGGCCAAAGGGCCTGTTTTTGCATGTAGGGATTCTGTGATGAGTCCAGTGCGAATCGTCTACAGAACTTCAGACATGTTGAACGTGTCCTGTCCAGATGCAGGCTCACCCTCCTTGGACAGCCAGCTCAGGAGTGTCCATGGAGGATATTTCTCAAAGTGTCTGTATATGGCTCCGCTTTTGTTTTGGTGGCTCTTGGCACTACCTTGTCTCCTTGAAAGGAAAAGGCACCTGGAAGAAGTGGGGTTCCCTTGCCCCCTAGTTTCCCTGCTGCTGATGTTGAGCACCAGTGGCTAAAGTGATGGAGTGCAAGTCTGCATACATTTCTGGCGACCACGGAATGTGCTTCTGGACCCACCTATTCATGGCAACAGCCAACCTGTTCATGGAGAAAGTCAGACATATGCATGCCAGATTTAGCACAGTACTGATAATGTTGGTGGATTCCACTTTATTGACTCTCTTACAGATCTTTTTCGCTGCTGCTTTGACTGTCCATACAATTGCACCAAGTTATTACTGGGGAAACTGTGGAGTCATCTTCTGCCTGGAGCTGGTGCCTATTTTCAGGCAGTCAACTGAGTACTAATGACCTGGGGTATCTCTTCCTTGAATATCAGCAGAAACATGTCTTATAGAAACCTACAAAATTCTAACAAGACTAGACAGGATGAATGCAGAAAGGATGTTCCTGATGAGTAGGGAGTCTAGAACTGCGCTCACACTGTAAGGATACAGGGTAGGCTATTTAGTATTGAGATGAGGAGAAATTCAACTGTCAATCATTTGGCCAATTTTTGTGTCATCTGCAGATTTCCTAATTATGCCTCTCAGAGGAGAGAAGACAGGCCTCCTCTCCATCACACCTTCCAGCTGGATCTCCAGGTCTCTGTGAAGTGGGGTGCAAAACTCCCATTCCCAGCCTTGCCTTTTGGTTCTTGGTTTGCGGCACTTGACTGGTGTGCAGTTCAGTTTTAAGTCTGGCACCCTTCTAGGCCAGAGGCAAACACTTCCAGCTCTGCAAATGCACGTTGTGTGGTAAAAGTTGTTGTGGCCAGCGAAGAGAAAACTTCCATGATGCTCAGTGAAACTGACACCTGACCAAAATACGAGAAGTTTCAGTCCAATTTATCAGAATAAAATCTGATCAAATATAATTTGAAAGATAGATTATAGGTAATATCATGATAATATTTCTTTTGCTAATTTGTTGTGACAAATTTTATAATTTATCACGAAATATTTTTCTTGTCTTGGCATACATTAATTCAGGTGGCTTTCTTTATCCTCCTGCATGTGGGAAAGCAAATGGCTTACGATCCATATTTCCTTCTGTTAACATAAATGAAGTGAGTAAATGGAGCTGTTCAATGACAACATGCACCTGTTTAATGCTTTTAATATAGAAAAAAATATCCTATCACTTTTCATAAAGATATTAGGAAATCAAACACCAATCTAATGAAGGAATTGTAGGAGTGAATGATTGCTTCAGTTATATATTTATGTAAATACCAACGCATGCAAGTTGTCATGTTATGAAATGAAATTAGATTGTACGTGGCATCAAAATAAGGTTACACTATTGATCGTTATCTTGCAGTACTAATTGGCACAATACAACTTTGCTCCTGCATTTCTTCAAAATTTGAATCCTACGTTTTTGCCTAGTTGAAAGGAGACTTATCACATGAAGATAGCATAAGTGTCCCCAGCATACGTTAACGTATCCTACTTTGTTCGGAAATATTGTGCTTTATCCGGGTGAAGATTGAAGGAGGGAAAATAACTAGCAAAGCGAGGCAGAGAAAAGTACTGATGAAGCCTAAAAGTAAAAAGGAGATCTTATTTATGGAAAATAGATTGCAGTGTTGTATTTTTGGTAACTCTACTTCTCCCACCCACCTTCCTGCAAAAATTCCATCCCCTATTCCCAATTCCTTGCCTCCACCGCATCTGCTCCCAGAATGAGGCATTCCACTCCCACACATCCCAGATGTCCTCGTTCTTAAAGGGCCGCAACTTCCCCCCCGCAGTGGTTGAGAACGCCCTCGACCGTGTCTTCCGCATTTCCCGCAGCTCATCCCTCACACCCCGCCCTAGCAATAACCGCCAAAAGAGAATCCCCGTAGTCCTCACGTACCACCCTGCCAACCTCTGGATACAACGCATCATCCTCCGACACTTCTGCCGTCTACAATCTGACCCCACCACTATAGACATTTTTCCCACCCCACCCTTGCCCGCCTTCTGGAGAGATCACTCCCTCCGCGACTCCCTTGTCCACTCCACACTCCCCTCCAACCCCACCACACCCGGCACTTTTCCCTGCAACTGCAGGAAGTGCTACACCTGCCCCCATGCCACCTCTCTCACTCCCATCCCAGGCCACAAGATGACTTTCCACATCAAGCAGATGTTCACCTGCACATCCGCCAATGTGGTATACTGCATCCGCTGTGCATGGTGTGGCTGCCTCTACATTGGGGAAACCAAGTGGAGGCTTGGGGACCGCTTTGCAGAACACCTACACTCGGTTCGCAGTAAACAACTGCACCTCCCAGTCGCAAACCATTTCAACTCCCCCTCCCATTCCTTAGACGTCATGTCCATTCTGGGCCTCCAGTGCCATAATGATGCCACCCATAGGTTGCAGGAACAGCAACTCATATTCCGCTTGGGAACCGTGCAGCCCAATGGTATCAATGTGGATTTCACCAGCTTCAAAATCTCCCCTCCCCCCACTACATCCCAAAACCAGCCCAGCTCGTCCCCGCCTCCCTAACCTGTTCTTCCTCTCACTTAACCCCTCCTCCCACCTCAAGCCACACCTCCATTTCCTACCTACTAACGCCATCCTGCCCCCTTGACCTGTCCGTCCTCCCTGGACTGACCTATCCCCTCCCTACCTCTCCACCCGTACTCTCCTCTCCACCTGTCTTCTCCTCTATCCATCTTCAGCCCGCCTCCCACTCTCTCCCTATTTATTTCAGAACCCTCTCCCTGTTCCCCTTTTCTGATTAAGGGTCCAGGCCTGAAACGTCAGCTTTTGTGCTCCTGAGATGCTGCTTGGCCTGCTGTGTTCTTCCAGCCCCACACTTTGTTATCTTGGAGTCTCCAGCATGTGCAGTTCCCATTATCTCTGATCCAGTATCTCCTTTCTGTTTCTATTTTTATCATTTTCTTGCTTTTGCTCTCTTGCCAAACATCATAATTATCTTGCAGCATAATTCTTGTTTCTAACGGGATAGAGGAATGTACCAGGCATTGGATTGCTTTTCAGTCACTCCACTTTTAACATTGCTGTTGATAAGGTAACAGGAAGTTCTATTGTGTGGTAGCAGCCTTTACACCTGGATGCGTCATCATTTCAGGCAACTGGATGCTGTCTGAGAACCTCACTGGCTATGCTGAGAGAATCTTGAAACGTATTATACAAGGAACACCAGCTTCTGTCACGACACTAAAGACTTGTTATTCGAAACTTAGCATTCATGGACCAGCCAAATCAGGAACATTCCTCGTAACAATGGACGTTTCGAACCTGTACACTAGCATCCCACGTGATGGCAGAATTGCTGCAACAGCCTCAGTACTTGACACCAACAACTGTGAATTTCCAGATGCCATCCTACAACGCAACCACTTCGTCCTCAACCACAACGTCTTCATCTTCGACAACCACCTCTTTATCCAGACACATGAAACAGCCATTGGGACCAGATTAGTACTTTAATATACCAACATTTTCATGCACAAGTTTCAGCAGATTTCTTTGCTGCACAGGACCTCCAACCAAAGCTATACACCAGATTCATCAATAACATTTTCTTTCTTTGGACTCATGACGAGAAGTCACTGGAACAACTACACAATGATATCAACAAGTTTCATCCCGCCATCAGACTTACTAGGGACTACTCTTCAGAATCAGTCTCATTCTTGGACACATCTCCATCAAGGATAGACACCTCAGTACCTCACTCTACTGCAAGCCCACAGATAAGCAGCTGCTGTCTCTAGTTTCCATCCTCAATATGTTAAGCCATCCCATATGGGCAAACTCTGTGTAAACACAGGATCTGCTGAGACAAGGAGGAACACAACGGACATCTAAAAATGTTGTAAAACACACTCATTAGAAAGTGATATGAGGCTCAACTGACTGATCGCCAGTTCTGATGTGCCACAGTGAAAAACCACAATGACCTCCTCATAAGACAGACATAGGACATGACCAGTAGGGTACCCTTCGTCACCCAGTACTTCCCCAGAGTGGAGAAACTATGCCATATTCTTCGCAGCCTTCAACATATCATTGATGATGACGTACATCTTACCAAGGTCATCCCTACGCCTCCACTTCTCGCCTTCAAACAGCTGTCAAACCTTAAACCGACCATCGTTCACAACAAATTAACCAAAATTCAGGATAACACCAATCACAACACCACATAACCCTGTCACAGCAAACTCTGCAAGACATGCCAAATCTTAGATATGGATTTACCTTCACACATGGGAACACCACCCACCATATGCATGGCACATACTCATGGGACTTGTCCAATATTGTCTACCTCATACACTGCAGGCAAGGATGCCCTGAGGTATGGTATATTGGTGAGACTTTGTAGACAATACGACAACAGATGAATGGACATTGTGCAACAATCGCCAGAAGTAATGCTCCCTCCCAGTCTGGGAACACTTCGGCAGTCAAGGACATTCAGCCTTCAATCTTTGGTTAAGCATCCTTCAAGGTTGCCTTCGAGATACACAACAACACAGAATCACCAAGCAGAAACTGATAGCCAAGCTCCATACTCATGAAGATGGCCTCAACTGTGGTCTTGAGTTTATGTTGTGCGACATGTAATCCCACCACCCTGTTCTGTATCTTACTGTCCTGACAATATCACCTTGATAAATTGTTATAATCTTTCTACCTTAATTAGTTTGTATAATTTTGGATTACTTGTTATTTTGGTTAGACCCTTAGTATGTGACTCTTCTTCCTATCATGTTATTCCAGCTATTTGGTTTGTCTCCAGCACCACCTTATTTTTAGTTTTTTTTGTAATTATCTCTTTGCCTCAATTAATCGGATTATAGGTTATCCCTTTGTTTGCTATTCAGCTGATGACAATTTGCACTTACACTTTTAATCACCTGCAGAGACTCATTATTCAGCCTACTGACATTCCACTCACACCATTTGTATGAACTTATGACCTCTCTGCCGATAAATTCTGTGCCTGTGTGCGTCTCTTCACTTCACCTAATGAAGGCACAGCACTCTGACAGCTTGTGATTTCAGATAAACCTGTTGGACTTTAACCTGATGGTGTGTGACTTCTGACCTGTCCACCCTAGTTCAACACCGGTACCTCCCATTGTGTGGTAGAAGTGTATCTTGCCATTGCTATCCTAAATCCTGTGATTAATGATCTGCTATCTGCTAATAACCCGTGTTGATTTTGCTAGGAGCTCATGGACCAGTAGTGTTTAGATCCAAGTTGTTAATAAGATACCTTATCATCCACCAGTTTTTTCAGAAATTTATTTTTAATGGGTGAATTTCACTGTCATTTCCAGCATAAACAATTAAATTGTTGTAAAAAGTGATTAATTCAATCATATTTTCACTATTACATTTAAAAGGGAATGACATTGGATGCACATAAAAATATTCAAAGAACTCCAGTTGTTCACAATTAGGCAGATCTCACCAAAACAATAGTTTGCTTAGAATTATAGTGCTGCTTTATCAAGTTGCCATTGTTACACAGGCTCTGGTAAAATTGCTAAAAATTCTATTGAAATGAAATGAACTCCTGTTTTATTGTCTCACCTGCATGCTTATTTTCTCTATTATCTTAGATCATGTACTTTGACAGTTTCTATGTTTTTCACAATGGGAACATGTGTGCTATGGGCAAGTTAAGGGAAAAAGGTAGAAAGAACTAGGAGATATTTTTGGTCAGATAAAAAGAGCCAATGTGTTAATTTGACCTCCCTTGGATACCCCTGCATTAGAATATGCATAAGCAGCAAGATTCATCCAATTCTAGGGTTTAATTGACTGTACTCACATCATGCTTTTGGCTTCTTCACAATGTAATGCCCTTCATGAATAGCAAAGAATTCGTCTCTTGTAAAGATGCTGTTGCTGTTTGGTACAGAATATCATGCGGGTTACTCTCAACTCCCCTGACAGCTGCCATGATGCTCCTTTATTTTGTATTCATATGCAGCTTTTTCCCTACATAGCTATGAAAGGTTGGATGTTTATTGGTAAGGGCTTTCCTGGAAATGCTGACTAGCACCTTAATAATCCTCAATAGGTTTTGGAACTCTGTTAAAATAATAACGATGTGTTGACTAGAAGTCTTGTCAAGTCGATTGGAAAGATTATTCTTCATGATTGTGGTTTGCTTTATGTTTTGCATAATGTTTTTGCTCTGCAGCAGGGATAATTACTTATAACTATCTTTGCAGGCTGGTCTTAAAAGTGTAATCAAAGGGAAAATGCTGATGACATAAAAATGAAAAGGAAACAGGAATTGTGGATGTGAGTTTGCTCGCTGAGCTGGAAGGTTCGTTTTCAGACATTTCGTCACCATTCTAGGTAACATCATCAGTGAGCCTCCGGTGAAGCGCTGGTGTTATGTTCCGCTTTCTATTTATATGTTTAGGTTTCCTTGGGTTGGTGATGTCATTTCCTGTGTTGGTGATTTCATTTCCTGTTCTTTTTCTCAGAGGGTGGTAGATGGGCTCCAAATCAATGTGTTTGTTGATGGAGTTCTGGTTGGAATGCCATGCTTCTAGAAATTCTCGTGCGTGTCTCTGTTTGGCTTGTCCTAGGGTGAATGTGTTGTCCCAATCAAAGTGGTGTCCTTCCTCATCTGTATGTAAGGATACTAGTGATAGTGGGTCATGTCTTTTTGTGGCTAGTTGATGTTCATGTATCCTGGTGGCTAGCTTTCTGCCTGTTTGTCCAATGTCATGTTTGTCACAGTTCTTGCAAGGTATTTTGTAAATGACGTTCGTTTTGCTTGTTGTCTGTAGAGGGTCTTTTAAGTTCATTAGCTGCTGTTTTAGTGTGTTGGTGGGTTTGTGGGCTACCATGATGGCAAGAGGTCTGAGTAGTCCGGCTGTCATTTCCAAGGATTAAATTACAACTTCCAGTATGCGGACATGAAAGATTTCTTAGCAGCATTAGAAACAACACTGAAAGACAACGAACTTAAGTAATCACCCACGCAGCCGTACATTCAGTCATAAATACCAAATTCCCTTTGGTTTTCGCCTCACAATTAACAGTTTCTGACCAAATACTAACAGATCTTCAAGCCATCTAACTACATAAGATTGCCAACAACATTTTTGAACACAATGCTTACAAGCAGCGTAGTGGTTTTACTGACATCCAAGAAAGCCTATAAACTATTTTGCAACTGGCTGGGAGTCACTCGTGCCCATCTTCATTGCTTTCTTACCAAGCCTAGTGATTCAAAGAGGAGCTGCCTCACTTCCCCTAAAAGATAAGGAAAACTCTGACAGTCATTCATTCACTCATCAGATACTTAAAGTTTGGAAGTGCTAACAGTTCAACCATCAGAAGCCTTGGTGGCAGATTGCCACATTTAGGAAGCATCAGTGCAATCTGGCACAAATTGCCTCAGATCCCATTATGGGCAGTTGTTCAAGGATTAATCCAGGTTTAATCAAGATTCAATCCAGACAAATGTGAGGTGATGCATTTTGGAAGATCCAATTCAAGAGCGAACCATAGCCCTGGGGAAAATTAATGCACAGAGAGATGTGGGTGTTCAGGACTATTGTACCCTGACGGTGGCAACGCAGGTGGATAGAGTGGTCAAGAAGATATATGCATTGCTTTCATTCATCAGACGAGTTATTGAGTACAAGAGTTGGCAGGTCATGTTACAGTTGTATAGAACTTTGGTTCGACCACATTTGGAATACTATGTACAGTTCTGGTCACCACATTACCAAAAGGATGTGGATGCTTTGGTGAGGGTCCAGAGGAGGTTCACCAGGATGTTGCCTGGTATGGAAGGTGCTAGCTATGAAGAGATGTTGAGTAATTTAGGATTATTTACATTAGAAAGACAGAGATTGAGAGGAAACCTGATAGAGGTCTACAAAATCATGAGAGGTATAGACAGGGTGCATAGCAAAAAGCTTTTTCCCATAGTGGGGGACTCAATTACTAGGGGTCATGATTTCAAGATGAGAGGGGAAAAGTTTAAGGGAGATACGTGCGGAAAGTTCTTTATGCAGAGACTGGTGGGTACTTAGAACACGTTGCCAGTGGAGGTGGTAGAGGCGGGCACGATAGCATCATTTAAGATGTATCTAGACAGATACATGAGTGGGCAGGGAGTAGAAGGATACAGATCCTTGGAAAATAGGCAACAGGTTTAGATAGAGGATCTGGATGGGCACAGGCTTTGAAGGCCAAAGGGCCTGTTCCTGTGCTGCAGTTTTCTTTGTTCCTTGATTACAATGGCATAGAAGTGTTGTTGTCGTGAGAGACTACATCATGTTTCATTTCTGTTGCTTGCGTGACTATTCCTGGGCTGTGGCTCAACACTCCCACTGACCTATGAGAATGCAGACTACAGGGGATTAAATGATCAAAGAGCAGAACTTTCCTGTTTGCTTTCCCAGCCTGACCAAGATAATGTGATTGACTCTGAGCTGCCTTCTGGGTAATTAGGGATGGACAATAAATGGTGTCTAGCCAGCGACGTCCTCATCCCGCTAATGAATAAAGAAAAAAAAGGGAAGATAGTTAAACCTAGATACTTCTTGGCTGAAATATGACAAGTCCATGTGATGCTCTTACTGATGCAACAGGTTTGTGCAGGGCTGACTCAATTGTGAACAAAGTGAGCGCAAACACTCTATGTTTGACTGTAAAACTCTTAATTGTGTATAGCCTGACTCTATAGAAGTCAGCAGTGTGTTCTACTCTGCAAAATGATATACTTGGTAAATCGCTGGTAGGCAACAATCCAATTTCTGCTGCGTAGAAATGCTGTCAAATGTTGTCCTCTGAACGCTGCCTTTTTTTAATTGCAGAGCTGGGCTGTGAACTGGTCCTTGGCATCGCTTTTCACTTTGCATTCCTTGCCACCATCACCAGCTCTTGTTTATCTGTGCTCATTTAATTTACCAACAGGGTCTTGTGGCACAGTGATTGTGTCCCTACCTGCTGACCAAAAGGGTCAGGTTCAAGTGCACCTGTACAGGTGGTGTGCCATATCAAATGTGAACAGGTTGATCAAACATAAATTTAATTCCATGGTACAAATTTCAGCCTTTGTAGTTGACATGGTAAGAGTGAGTGTCACTGGATTGTCATCAGCAGTCTGAATGGCAATAGTGGGTAAAATTTCTGAATGACCTACAAAAAAGTGAAGACGGATTGAAGGTAATAGTGAAAATAAGAAATAACATATCATGCTAATGTAATGCTGCGCAGGTTACCCACTGCAGGCAAGATTTGCACCTAACATCTTGCATCAGCCATACACATGACTGATGATGTTCAAAAGTTGTGACAGGTGTTCTATTTAAATATCTTGACAGTCATTGTGCTTACATTTGTCTAACTCCTCTGGGTTTCCCACCAAGCAACCAAGATGATTGTCATTTCATAAAAAGAGTTGCCTCCAAGTTTCTGTTTGTTTTTGTTGCTGATATAAAAGCATTCAATGATCTTTCCTTGAAAACACTTGCATTTTAAAATTACGTTAAAATCCAAAATTCAGTATTGTGTTGCAGTACAGATTGTTGAACAGTCATGGGCGGGGGTAGCCCTATTCTACAAGATGAGAGAATTTCCCATTCTGTCTGACTGTGAGAGAAAATGATGCAGGAAGCCATACAATTACTTTGTTAAAATATTTTCAGTTGCTTGTTTATAGATAATGCATGTAAAACGTTTGAAGTAATCAAAATATTTACATAAAGCGTTAAGTGAGAGTTATTCCTATCAATAATACAAACAATGTAATGCAAATGTTTAATCAGCATGAAGATAAGTGACAAGCTGATGTTCAACTCAAAGCACATTGAATGTATGGTTGCATTAGTATGGGCATTTTATTCTTAATGAAAACCTAAAAGCCTGAATTCACCAGAAATACTAATTATGAATTCATTAGGCAAGTTTCTCTCAATGGTACATGGTCTTGAGGGCATACATTTTTGCATCTGAAGTTTGTAAGCAGATGGTTCATGCAGTACTTTGCCAGTGATCTGGCTTCTGTTAGCAGCAAAGCCAGATTGGATAACAACAAAACCTAGTGCATTACTGTTTGTACTTTGATCGATCAAATTAATGGCGACTTTGCTTGTAGTAATGCACAGAGTGCATATTTTTTATTTGAAATAACAGCTACTGTTACACTGGTAGGCAGTGCCATGGTTACTACACATTGGGTCCCGAGACTCACTCAGCCCCAGCATGCATCGTGCTGTATCATGTGAGCGTTAAGCAAAGAGCTTGAGCAGATAGTGCATAGGTTCTTGAAAATAAAGGTACTGAATGTCAGTCCAAGCAACAGCAGCACCAGCATTATAGAGAAGGTGAGCAAACCTGATGGTGAACAGCAGCAGCAGCAGAATAAATACCTGAGGAGTGGGGGCAGTCACAGTGAATGTGGAGGTGAATCTACAGGCAGAGCTCCAGAGTTGACATCATAACTCAGAAAGTGAACGAGGCTTAGCTGCTCAGGTTTGCTGACTGAGTGGGTAGTGTCTGGAGAGAGATACAGATCTTAAGTTCTATACTTGCAGTCTGCTCGGAATGGAGAGCAGGAGTGACATGCCTGAGCCTGGTGACAAGTGATTAGATTATATTCCCTACAGTGTGGAAACAGACCCAACAAGTGCACACCGCCCCTTGCAGCATCCCACCCAAACCCATCCCCCTATAACCCACACGCCCCTGAACACTACGGGTAATTTAGCATGGCCAATCCACCTAGCCTGCACATCTTTGGACTTTGGGTGGAAACCGGAGCACCCAGAGGAAACCCACGCAGACATGGGGAGAATGTGCAAACTCCGCACAGACGGTTGCCCGAGGCTGGAATCAAACTCAGACCCCTGGCGCTGTGAGGCTGCAGTGCTAATCACTGAGCCACTGTACCGCTTGGATAAGGTTGTGTAATCAGTTCTTGAATTACTATTTGTAGTTGATAAGGTTTGAAATGACAGAAAAACTCAGCCCCTTGGAATGCTCCTCCTGCAATGTGTTGGAAATCAAGGACACTTCCAGTGTCTGTGGGGACCACGTGTTCAACTGTGGCTTCTGCTTTGTCGCATGGAATGGCTGATGAACTCACTGTGGAGCTTCTTTGAGGCTGAGAATGTCATGAATAGCTGGCCATGAGCTGGTCATGGCAACAGTAAAGGCTCCACTGACAGAGAAGAATTAGGTGACCACCAGGAGGAAGAGTAACTGTGGCAGACAATGCAAGGGTCCACCCATCTGTTCCCTTCTCAGAGATAATGGGAACTGCAGATGCTGGAGAATCTGAGATAACAAAGTGTGTAGCTGGATGAAGCAGCATCTTAGGAGCACAAAAGCTGATGTTTCGGGTCAGATGAAGGGTCTAGGCCCGAAACATCAGCTTTTTACCTCCTACGATGCTGCTTGGCCTGCTGTGTTCATCCAGCTACACACTTTGTATTCCCTTCTCATACAGGTTTATTGTTTTGCATGTTGTTAGGGGGATGACCTCTCAGGGACAAACAGAAACAGCAGTCAGATCAGTGGCACCGTGACTGGCTCTGTTGTCCGGCAGCGAGAGTTGATGTGTAGGTGAGCAGCAGTGATTGTAGACTCTATAGTTAGGGACACAGGCATTTTTGTGGCTACAAGTGAGACTGCATGATGGTGTGTTGCCTTCCTGGTGCCACAGTCATACATGTCTCTGGATGGATACAGGATTTGCTCAAGGGGGAGGGTGAGTAACCAAAGGTTGTGGTACGTATTGGTACCAATAACATAGACAGAAAGAGAGATGAGGTCCTGCAAAGAGAATTTAGGGAGTTAGGCAGGAAGTTGAAAAACAGGACCTCTAGGTTTATATTGTCAGGATTACTTACTGTTCCACATGCCAGTGAAACTAGGAACAGGAAGATAGTACAATTAAATGCTTGGCTAAAGAGCTGATGTAGGAGGGAGGGCTTCAGGTATGTGAATCATTGGGATATTTCCTAGGGCAGGTAGGATCCTATACAGGAAGGATTGGTTGCACCTAAACTGGAGGGACACCGATACCCAGGGAGTGACGTTTGCTAGTACCACCTGGAAGGATTTAAACTATCATGGCAGAGGTATGGGAACCGAAACAGTAGATCAGTGAGTACAATGGTTGAGGATCAGTCAGAGACTGAGGCCAGTAAGCCTAAGAGGAAGAACAGAGAGGGAGAGGTTACTGAACATGGCAGGACTGGTGGTCTGAGGTTTATTTGTTTTAATGCGAGGAGTATGACACGTAAGGTAGATGAACTTAGAGCTTGCTTAAATGCGTATAACTATGATGTTGTAACTATTGCTTGGTTGAGAGTGATACAAGACTGATAGCTTAATGTTCCGGAATTATGTTTCAGGCATGATAGCTAAAGATGTAAAGGAGGTGGGAGAGTTGTGCTACTGATAATGGAACAATATCACAGTTGCATTGAGGGATTTCACCTTGTGATGCTCATCCAGTGAGGCTCCACAGGTGGAGCTCAGGAATAGACAGGTCTCCAGGACTTGATGGGATCTATCCCAGAATGCTGAGGGAGCAGGTGAGGAAATTGCTGGGGCCTTGTTTGAAATCTTTGTGTCCTCTTTCTCGGACATCCCAGAAGTCTGGAGAACAGCCAGTGTTGTTCCTTTGTTTAAGATGAGCAAAAGATATAGCCTGGGAAATTACAGGCTGATGAGCCTTAGTTCAGTGGTAGGGAAATTATTGGAGAAGATTCTTAGGGATAAGATTTACTCACATTTGGAAAAATAGGGACCTATTAGCAGTAGGCAGCAATTGCTTTGTGTAGAGAGGATCATGTACCACAAACTTGATCGACTTTTTGAGTAGGTGATAAAATAATTAATGAGGCCAGGGTGGTAGATGCTGTCTGCATGGACTTTAGCAAGGACTTTGTCAAGGCCCTTCATGGAAGGCTGATACAAAAGTTGAAGTCACATAAGATCTGCAATGAGCTGGTAAGATGGATATAGAACTAGCATATTCATAGAATATAAAGAGTGGTGGTGGAAGAGTATTTTTCTGGCTGGAGATCTGAGACCACTGGTGTTCCACACAGATCAGTACTGGGACCCCTGTTGTTTGTTAACATATAATAATGACTTGGAAGAGAATGTAAGTAGCCTAATTGTTAAGTTTGCAGATGGCACAAAGATTGGGGGAGCTGTGGATTGTGAGAAGGATTGCCAGAGGATACAGCAGGATATAGATTTGTTGAAGACTTGGGTGGAGAAATGGGGAATAGCGTTTAATCCGGACAAATGTGAGTTGATGCACTTTAGAAGGTCTAATGCAAGAGAGAAGTGTGCAGTAAATGGCGGAACCCTTAGTATCTACGTTCAGATCTAAGCCTATAGGTCTACAGTTGCCTGAAAATGGAAACCAAGTGGGTAAGAGGATTGAGAAGGCATACGGCAAGCTTGCCTTCATCGGAGCATGGAAGTCATATTGCAGCTGTATAATGGAACTTTGGTTCAGCCACATTTGAAATATTGTGTACCACCTCTGATTGCCACATTACCAGATGAATATGGAGTCTTAGGAGAGGGTACAGAAATAGTTTACCATGTTGTTGCCTTGTTTGGATGGTATTAGCTGTGGCAAGAGATTGGATAAACCTGGCTTGTTTTCAATTATGAGAGGCATGGATAGAATGAATAGTCCCAAGGTAGAAATATCAATCACTCCGCGACGTAGATTTAAGGTAAAAGGTTTAAAGAAGATGTGAGAGGCAAGTTTTGCACATAGAAGTAGTAAATGCCTGGAATATGTTGCCAGAGGAGTTGGTGGAGGTGGATACAGAAGCAACTTTCAAGAGGCATCTGATATGAATAGGTAGGGATTTAAGGGCTATGTACAACAGAGAGGCAAAAGGGTTTTAGTTGAGAAAGGCATCATGTGTCAGCACAGGCTTGTTGGGCTGTAGGACCTGTTGCTGTGCTTTACTGTTCTTTGTTCTCTTTGTTCTTCATTGATTTTTGAGCAGCAAAACAATGCTTTGTTTCATTTTACTCTACAATCATGTGATTTTCTGATTTGTTTGACAGATTTCAGTTCCTTGCTTTTTGCATGTTACAAAGTTAAATTTCATAGTGATGGTAGATTCAGCACTGCTGGTTTTGAGTTTGAAGAAAATTGGCCATGATGCTATGCTTACTTCAGTGATGCACACTGAATTCTACGTAATTGAGGACATTATCACAGGTGTTGAATGCATGTGCTGGAAACATTCAGAACAGGCGCTGTGAATGCCAATTTAACTTGTTATTTTTGGCTTTGAAACTCAAGTTAATATTCTTTTAAATATATGTTCTAGAGACACCTGCAACAATCAACTTAAAGTCATAAGTATTGAACTCGATGTTTTATGTTCATTACTTTATAATAGCTCTTGTTGTGATAATGGAAATACTGAGTGGCTAATTGTGATAATGGAAATACTGAGTGATTGTATAAATGGTAAAACTGCAGGGGCTGATGTTGGACTTGGAAGAACATAAGTGGATTCTCCGAGGCTTCTGTGTTCACCACTTGGGGTTATAATTGTATTCAACTTTAACTTCAGCATCCGAGTGAGTTGGAGTAGAGCAGCAATGCTTGAGCTCCACATCAGGACAAGCTTGCAGTCAAGCTGTTTGAGTGCAATCTACTCAGTATGTCATGTCCACAAGAAATAGGACAAATTACTCCCGGTCAATTACTGCTGTGTCAGTCTTCTCTTCATCATCACCGAAGAGCTGGAAGGTTTATTTGTAGTGCTGTCAAGAGGCATTTATACAACAATGGTCTGCTCACCAATGTTCAGTTTAGGCTCTGCTGGGGACACTCATTTCCTGATCTCATTACAGCCTGACTCCAACCTGTACAAAAGAACTAAAGAATTGAGGTGAGTGTAACTACAATTGGATCAGGAATTTGAGCAAAACTGGAGTCTGAGAATCGGGCCTAAACTCTCTACTGGTTGAAGTCATACCTAGCACAAACGAGGACATTTGTTGTTGTCAATTATCTCAATTCTGGGATAGCTCTGCCCTGAGTTCCTCAGCATACTGCCTGAGGCCCAGCCATCTTCACTTCTCCATTAGTGACTTTCTTTACATCATGATTTCAGAAGTGAGGACATTTACTGATGGTTCCTCAATGTTCAACATTGTTCCTGACACCCCAGGTATGAAAGACTCTGTTCCATATGCAGCAAGAGCTGGACAACATTGACACTTGGGCTGACAAATGGCAACTTACATTTGCACCATACGCTGCCTTCTCCTGGGCAATTGAAGAAGAGCAATAAGTTTTGGGGAGGCAGCTTGCAGTCACTATGCAAATAATCCAAAACCCTAGGCTAATATGTGGGAACTTGGGCTTGAATCACACTATGACAGGTGTTGAAATTCAAATACAGTAAAAATCTGAACTTAAACTAGCTTATTGACTATATAACTGATTTCAATTTTTGTAAAATGAATCTCATGTCCTTCAGGAAAGGAAATCCCTCATTCTTAATGGTCTGGCAGATGTAACAATCCTGATCCACAGCAAATATGGTTGAACTTGGGAAATGGGGAGGCGATGGTCTAGTGGTATTATCACTGGACGTTTAATCCAGAGACCCAGATAATGTTCTGTGGATAATGAAATGTGAGGCTGGATGAACACAGCAGGCCCAGCAGCATCTCAGGAGCACAAAAGCTGACGTTTCGGGCCTAGACCCTTCATCAGAGGTAGTCTAGGCCCGAAACGTCAGCTTTTGTGCTCCTGAGATGCTGCTGGGCCTGCTGTGTTCATCCAGCCTCACATTTCATTATCTTGGATTCTCCAGCATCTGCAGTTCCCATTATCACTAATGTTCTGTGGACTTGAGTTCGAATCCCACTACAGCAGATGTTGGAATTTGAATTTGATAAAAAAAATTTGGAATTAAGCATCTAATGATGACAATGAATCCATTGTCAATTGTTGGAAAAACCCATCTGGTTACCTAATGTCCTTTAGGGAAGGAAACTACCATGCTTAACTGGTCTGGCCTACATGTGATTCCAGACACACAGTAATGTGGTCAACTCTTAAATGTAGTCTGAGCAATTAGGGATGGGTAGTAAATGCTGCCCTGGCCAGTGACGTCCTTATCCTGTGAATGAATACATTAAAAAAATGGGCAATTAAAACTGGTCTAACCAGTAACATCTACATCTTGTGAATCAATAAGAACAAGGTTGGCCTAGCAAATGACACCCTCATCTCATAGACAAATGAAAAAAAAAGTGTCAGACAATCACAATCTTCAACATGATGAACTCTAGCTGCCTCCCCTTGACATTAAATGGCATTGCTATCTCTGAATACTGTCAGTAGCCTGTGGACGTCGGAAAGCTTAAATGTACAACTCTACATTGGGCTGAGAGAAGGGAAACCATCAAGTTACACCATCCACAATTGGTATGTTGCGGCAAGTTATATATTGAAGTTAAACAGAGATTTAGGAAGTTACATACAGGCATAGGCACATATTGTCATCTGGATGGCTTCTGTGACGTTGCTGCCTGTGTCCTCAATGGCAAGCATTCTAGTTATTACTTACACTATCCCCAATGAGGTGTACGCAAGCAGTAATGTCTGCTCCCCCACTGCTTAATTGCTGTTGATATTTCTTAAGTGCCAGCCAATCCTGTAAAGAGAGGGGTGGGTGTCAGTGACTATGGTTTCATTTGTTTGGATGATGTGCCTGTACTGTTGACTGGCTGGCAGTGAGTGCACATTGTGAGATGCGTGGATGTGACTTCCAGCAGTACTAAGTGTGCAGCATGAGAGAAAAAGTCAGGGAGTGCCAGACACTGCTTCAAAATGGTCACTCAACTCTATATCAGAATGGGCATGAGACTACTTTACTTTAATATGAAACTTGTAACACTAAATAAGGATATGGAGAGGAGGTGAGTCCAAGAGATAGATATTGTGGGATAGAGAAGGATATATGAACACGTAAAAATCTGAGATAAAAGCATGAGTGGGTCCTTTAGTGTCAAAAACCTGCATAATCAGTCAATGAAATAACAGCTGATCTCACTTTTCACAATCCTGCATACCTTGCAAGGGTGATGTGGAGAGAGATAATGGGAACTGCAGATGCTGGAGAATCCAAGATAACAAAGTGTGAAGCTCTCTGCTCTCTGATGAATGGTCAAGGCCCGAAACGTCAGCTTTTGTGCTCCTGAGATGCTGCTTGGCCTGCTGTGTTCATCCAGCTTCACACTTTGTTATCAAGGGTGATGTGGATATAGCTAGAGGCTGCAAGAACGTTGGAGGAGATGGAGGCTGCACGATACATGGAGCAAATATGAAATTGGGCATAAATAGACTATTGCCTTTCTAGTCTGCTCCACCAGTCACTGATAACATAGCTGATCCATGAGTGTTTGGAATTCCACATTTCCTTTTACCCCCAATAATGTCAGGCTCTTGTGGTGCAGCAGCAGTGTTCCTACCTTGAAGCCAGGAGGCTTGGGTTCAAGGTGCCCCTGCTCCAGAGGTGCGTAATAACATCTTTGAAGAGGTTGATTAGAAAAATACCCCATAAATTTTGATTTCCTTGTCTAGCTCAAAAATACAATCTTCCCTTGAAAGCGTGGGTCCATGATATCTCCTCTTCTCCCTTTGGCCAGCATACTATCTGGTACATTTACTTCAATCAACCTAGATTTAAAGAATTTTCTGCTTTTTGCTTTCAGTGTTTGCTGGTCTACACTGAGAGCCAATTTATCCCTCAGTGTGCTCTGCAGCTTTAAATCATATTTTCTATTATTATTATCCCTATTCTCCTCTTTAACCTTTGGTGGGGTTTTCAGAACTTAAAACAACTTTGTAACATATAGACCAAAGTTGGTCTATCACTTAGCGTGTAACTTTTCATGTCAGATTCTGACCTTAATATTTTCTTCATTGTTTCTTTTAGATTCACACACTTTCATATACTTTCATATAGTCTTAAGCCCTTTTCAATTGCAGAAATAGATTTCGTTGTTTGAAAGTGGAAGTATTTCCATGCTGGTAACAGAACAGAATTGCTGGACTCGAAATGTGAACAAATGTTGCCTGACTTGCTGAGTTTCTCCAAAAATTTTTGTTTTTGTTCATTTTAGATCTCCAGCATCTATAACTATTTGATCTCTCTTACTATTCAATTCACTGCCACATCTCTTCCAGGCATGCCCACCATGAAAAAGTTCCACTAGTTCTGAAAAAGGATCACTGGACTTGAAACATTAACTCCAATGGACTTGAAACATTAACTCCATTTCTCTCTCCATTGATGCTGCCAGACCTGCTCAGTTCCTCCAGTAATTCCTGTTTTTGTTTGTTTCAGATCCCCAGCATCTGCATTTTTCGTTTTATTTTAATGGAACTTTAATGCTACCAAGAGAGCTAATATGATGTCACAGATTTAGGGTTACTGGTCCTGAACACTGAAAAGGGCCAATAGTTCTTATACTGTTGATTTAAGCAACAGCAAATTGGCTAACACAACTTCATCTAACAGTTATGTCAGATTAATTACAAGCTGAGTAAATGAAATAGGGAAGACTTGGCCATTTCACAGCAACAGCTAAGTCATTGCCAAAAGCCCTTAGAATAAATCGTCCTCTAAATGAGCAATTATAATAGAATATATTGTTTTCTAAGTCTAACCTCTGACTGATTTTTTTTAATTAATGTTATATGAGTGTCACTGACAAAGTCATCATTTATTGCCTATCCCTAACTGTGCTTCAGAGAGTGAACTGCCTTCCTGAACCATTAATTTGTTGTTCACTTGAACCTGATTTGTCTTTCACAACAAGCCAAGAATCTCCAGCAGAGCAGACAAATCAACAGTCAAGGATATGGCCTCGCAGCTGCCACATTCATCATATGGTGTCCCTCAATTACCATGATGTATCTGTTAAAAGATATTGTTTTCTTTCAGTCAATAGAGTGTGGAACGTGAGGGACACAGCTGGTCAGGCAGCATTAGCAGAGCACGAAAGTCGACGTTTTGGTCGAAATGTCGAATTTCTTGCTCCTCTGATGCTGCCTGACCTGTTGTTTTCGTCCAGCTCCATACTGTGTTGACTCTGACTCCAGCATCTGCAGTTCTTGCTATCTCCGAGTTCTTCTCTTTTATGTGATTCTAATGCATATAAATCCAGCTAAATGTTGGTTCAATTATTTGCTTGATTTGATCCATGTTGAGAAATAACTGTTAATAAATATACTTCTTTTGTAAACTAATGTGTCAGTTTAAATAGCATTGGCAATACTATTTTAAATGACAGTATAAATGTGTTGTACATTGAATGTCAAATTTGAACCAATTCCATGCTGCTGTGTTAGTGAATGCTACTCTTGATACTTAATATTTACAAATTTATCATGTTTAATAAAAAGATCAGCGCACACTTTAAATTTGATATAAACGTTCAAGTAGATTTCCCCTTTGATGCGATCACTTTGGTCTTTTTGAAGGGCTTTTGGGAATTTTGAAATTGCTAAAATTATTTTTACCTTTATTTATATTTCTTTCCTTCATTGAACTCTCACTTTTATGTAAATATGTTAAATTGTCATGCAAATATAAAAGATACTTTAGATTAAAAAAACCGTCAGAGGGAGGATCAAAGGCTCCACATCAGAGGATTTGTTCCTCAAATTATGTCAGCAAACTGTTTGCATTTACTGATCCAACATGTAAAGAAATTGTAATTTTAATAATAAGTTGCACAACTAAATTGATTCACAATAAGTGTACCATTTAAGCATCCATCATTGTTTTGCAGTCAAATTAAACCTTGGATATTCTAAAACAGACAATAAACTGTTTACTTATTGTTGTTGAAAAATGAGTGATTGATTTGGGGCTGTTTTTCTCTGTCTAATGTGTAGTGGTAAGGAAATCTGTTCTTCCATTCTACATAGCACTGAATATCATGCATAGCGTGAAGCAGATTTACACAAGTGTGAAATATGCGTTTAATGCTGTGGGAGAATGTACACATTTCTAAATTCTGTTGAAAATTATATTTTGTTCCATTCTTTAAAAAAATGCAAGATTAAACAAAATTTTGCATTACATTTTAAAAAGCAATCATCTAAATTGATTAATGCAAGGAGCTTTTCTTTGAAAACAAGACTAAGTCCTCAGTTGCACCTGACAGGAAAAGTAAAACTGCAAAGTAATGTGAAACAAAAACAGAAATTGCTGGACAAGCTCAGCAGGTCCGCCAGCATCTGTGGAGAGAAATCAGAGTTAATGATTTGCATCTGGCGACCCTTCCTCAGAACCCAACCCGAAATGTTAAATCTGAATACAACATCCCCAGTTCTTTTGGTTTTTATAAACTAATGTAAATGTTCTCTTGATTTTTGCAACATTTCATCCTCTTACAAATTCTACACTTTCTGCTATATTTATCTATTATCAATATTCATCCTGTTTCCTCTTTCTAAAAGGCAATGAGAAAAGGATGAGGCTGGCAGGCAGTTGATGAGAGGGGAGACGTAACTTAGATGTTCTTGATACTGCGATTGGCAAGACTCTGCAAAAGTAGCTGACAGCACAGTGATACAGAGAATAGAAATTAAGAATGAAGTTGTCCAATATAAAGGGAAAGATTAGAATGTTCTCAAAATTATGAAACTTGATTGCCATTTATATCTTCACACAGCCTTTCTGTGAAACTTCCTGCTAATGCTTCACATATTTGTTCAAACTTTACTGTTTGCGAGATGGCTGTAAGTGTAGAGTTGAATTTTCCGATATTTTGTCAAAGTGTTGTTTTCAGGGAGATTCAATGTGTTTGATCTGCCATGGTCCATGTCGACATTTCTCATGCAGTTGTGCAATCTTCCACTCATTGATTGTGCAAATTACATTTTCAGTACCTGGCTCAAGCAAAAGTGTGGCAACAGTGATGAAAGTGCCCACCTGCTTTCACAAGTTTCCAACCTTTCCACTGCTGCACCACATTTAAACTTCAACTCCACATGATGCCAGAAGCTGCAAGCCAAGGACTGACATTCACGCTGTGGTGACCCACAGATCCTGCACACCAAGGTGCCAGACGTCACACACCCACAGTGCATTCTGCACTTTTTCCCTTTGCAGGACTGGAGGGAATGGGTGACGAGGATACCAGGTGTAGCATGGCACCCAGCAGGAGGTCTCCTTGCCCGTGTTTGACTTGGAGTCAATGTTGAGGATTCCCAGAACAACTCCCTCCTGACCGCATATCACTCTGCTGTCACATCTGCCGGGTCTTTGCTTCTGGCGGGTCTAGATGGTGATGGCCTTATTGGAATGTGTCTAAGGTATAATTATATAAGCATTACTGTGTCATTCTGTTGCATGACTATACTGTGAATCCTTAGTTAGCAAGGAAGACTTCGTAGGGGGTTGACAAGGCTGTGTTTGCTGTTTCAGTGATGCTAGTGTGTATAGGAAGAGTGGAAGAGTCTCATATCTGTGGAGCATGCAGGAAATTAACATTGACAGTGCAACTGAATGAAGGGCCAGAGAAGTAAGGAGTGAGCTGTGGCATCAAGATACCATGCCAACAGTTGGTTCTCTCTAGTTTCTCAGAGAAGGAGGAGAGAATGGAGAATTCCAAAGATACTGTGCAAGATTATCAATTGATGACATGTAAATGCATGGAAATAAGGCTTAACACACATTTACAAGATATAGAACTTGCCACTGAAACTTTAATGAGAAAATCAGGAATTCTCTTCTTGATACGAGGAGTCTGATTTTTCCATTCTCACAATACTTTCACAACTGTCTTATCATTGCCCATGCCTCTTAAGGCCTGGGAGAATCCCAGCCGTAGTATTTTCCTGTCAATAAAGTAAACGTTTATTGAAGAAGGGACAGCTGTAAATATTGGAAAAAGGTAAAATTCATTGCTCAAACCTAGAGAAACTGTAGTTTTCATTGAAATGATGTAGATGAGTGTTAGTTACACTATAAGTTGTACACCATCATTTACACGATATTGATTCATAGTTCTGGGAAGGGTCTGAGGAAGGGTCACCGGACCCGAAACGTTAACTCTGTCTTTTCTTCACAGATGCTGCCAGACCTGCTGAGCATTTACAGCAACTTTATTTTCGTTCTTTTGCCTGGACTTATAGGAGTAGGATTGGGTTATTCACCACCTCAATTCTTCTGTATCAGTTATCGGTGCATTAGCTCCATTTAGTTCCCTGTGCTTCATAATGCCTTGACCGATCAAAATTTAGTTTAAACATCTTTGGTAATGCTGTTATTCAGATTAGAATTAAAATAATTTATTCAGCTGCAGAATTATAAATGAATAAGAGCAACTGAAGTAGGATTCAGTAATAATAAGAATTTCACAACAATAATGCCATTTTATGAGATGATTTAGGCTTATTGACATAATACCTTGCCAAATGCAGTTGACTGAGACCGTCATAGGGCATTGTTTTAAAAAGGGCTTTATCAGTGGATGGAAAATAATTATTATAAACTAAAAATAGATTTCTTAAAATATCAATGTTAGTGAATGCCATGAAAGCTGGATGCTCTGGTTGACTTCATAGCGTGACAGTTGGATTGATACAAGAATTATGCACTTACTGTTTCAGGCAGGCATTCTGATATATAAAACTAGCAGCTCACAGGCACAAGGTCACTATTTGATCATCGGTTGGTGCGATAGATATTGTTGGCAATGGAAGTTCTATTTTGATTCCCTGTGCATTATATTGTAAAATAATCTGTAGAGTTACAATGTACAACTTTTCAGAATATCACAGGTTGTGTGGCAGTAAATTGGAAGCTAAATCATAACAAAGTGTGGGGCTGGATGAACACAGCAGGCCAAGCAGCATCTTAGGAGCACAAAAGCTGACCCTTCATCAGAAAAGGGAGTTGGGGAGAGGATTCTGAAATAAATAGGGAGAGAGTGGGAGGCAGACTAAAGATGGATAGAGGAGAAGATAAGCGGAGAGGAGAATATGGGTGGGGAGGTAGGGAGGGGATAGGTTAGTCCGGGGAGGACGGACAGGTCAAGGGGGCGGGATGAAGTTAGTAGGTAGGAAATGGAGGTGCAACTTGAGGTGGGAGGAGGGGATAAGTGAGAGGAAGAACAGGTTAGGCAGGCTGAGACCAGCTGGGCTGGTTTTGGGATGCTGTGTGGGGAGGGGAGATTTTGAAGCTGGTGAAATCCACATTGATACCATTGGGCTGCAGGGTTCCCAAGCGACCCAATGGTCTCAATGTGGATTTCATCAGCTTCAAAATCTCCCCACCCCCCACTGCATCCCAATACCAGCCCAGCTCGTCCCAGCCTGCCTAACCTGTTCTTCCTCTCACTTATCCCCTCCTCCCACCTCAAATTGCACCTCCATTTCCTACCTACTAATGTCATCCTGCCCCCTTGACCTGTCCGTCCTCCCCGGACTGACCTATCCCCTCCCTACCTCCCCACCCATACTCTCCTCTCCGCCTATCGTCTCCTCTATCTATCTTCAGTCCGCCTCCCCCTCTCTCCCTATTTATTTCAGAATCCTCTCCCCATCCCCCTTTTCTGATGAAGGGTCTAGGCCTGAAATGTCAGCCTTTGTGCTCCTAAGATGCTACTTGGCCTGCTGTTCATCCAGCCACAGACTTTGTTTTCTTGGAGTCTCCAGCATCTGCAGTTCCCATTATCTCTGGAAGCTAAATCATAACTTATTCGTCCCAAAATATTGGGATGAGGATGGCACAAGCCCATAATTTTCTCATTGTCGAGGCTATTTTTTTCACGTGGACAAATGTTTGTGAGATTGTATTCCAGAGTAAATTTCAGAATGTGCAGAAATATCATCCCACTGTTCAATGACAATCAAAATGCAGGTGATAACATTAGTGTGTCAGCATCTCAGATTAATGCCCATATTCATCCAATGTTCATTTAGGTCAGACTAACTAAAGGAGGTGTGACCTGTTCAGGTGGCAATTCTGATAATGAAAAATTTAAAATGGAAATAATCTAAAGATGACCTTGAAGATTTCAAGTGATGGTTTTGTGATTATTTTGATTGGCACCTTTTTCCATTGTGGGATTTCCCTTAGAAAGTAAGGTAGTTGCTATATCTGGAAACAAGTAGTCTTCATAAGAAGGGTCACTGGATGTGAGATGTTAACTCTGATTTCTGTTCACAGCTGCTGCTAGACTTGCGGAGCTTTTCCAGCAACTTCTGTTTTTGTTTCTGATTTCTGTTGTTTCTAAAGGTACAAGGTACTTATTTCTGTCAGTTCACATGAGTCTGTTCCATATTAGTAGAAGATAGTCAGCCTCTTTTTCTCCTTTGCTGTGGTAATTCATTTCCAAATTTTTGATCAAAGATGTGGCACTGGTGTATTCACCATACTGATTCTTGCAGAATTATGCAACATATGTATGGATTGCTTTAAAATTATTTCTATTTTCCTCTGTGTAAGGATGTCACATACAATTTGCATACTCTAGGACTGAACAAGCATATGTTTGGTAAGCTATTACTGTGATATTTTTCCTTTAAGACCAAATATCTCTCCTCAGAAATTCACCACTCTTAAATTCTGATTTCTGTTCATTTATGTGTCCATGAGAATATTTTCTTATTTTAATTCATGGGATCAGGGTGTCACTAGCTGGCCCTGCATTTTTGACAATCCCAAGTTACCCTTGGGAAGGTGGTGGTGAGTTGTCTTCTTAAACTGCTATTGTCTATTTGCTGTAGATAAACCCACAATGCTGTTAGGATGGAGGTCCCAGGATTTTGACCAAGCAACACAGATATTTCCAAGTAAAGATGGTGTGTGTGCTTGGAGGGGAAATTGCAGCTGGTGGTATTCCCATATATCTGCTGCCCTTAATCTTCTAGATGGTACTGGTCATGAACTTAGAAGGCGCTGTCTAAGGAGCCTTGAGGAATTTCTGTAGTGCATCTTGTAGATGGTGCAGACTGCTGCTACAGTATCCTAGTGGTGGAGGGACTGAATGTTTGTGAATGCAGCGACAGTCAAGTGCTTTGCTTTGCCTTGGGTAGTGTCAAGCTTTTTGAGTGTTTTTGGAGCTGCATTCATCCAGCAAACCGTGGTGTATTTCATAATACTCCTGGCCTAGGCCTGGTAGACATGTACAGGCCACTGTACACTGCTTTTTAGAAAATAAAATTTGTTCTCACTTAGGAACAGAAGTTAAGCCATTCACCCCTACCAATGGGCTTTGCCATTCAGTTAGATCATGGTTGCCATTCTCCAACTCTATTTGCCTGTTTTTATTCCATATCACTTTTCATGTGTAATTTTATTTGTGCTATTTAAATATCTGACAGTGCAGCACTCCTTTGATACTGCTCTGAAGTTTCAGCCTGGTTATGTATTCAAAAATTGGATTGGGCTTCAAACCCATGATATGATTCAGATCAAAGTAATACCACAAAGGCACAGCTGACTTATTCCTCAAGGAAGAACTGCCAATACCTGCTTAAATGAATAAGACTAAGAGTTGAGGTTTCTGAAAGTCCAACCTGTGAAAAAAAATAAAAAGATGCTATGGCAATTGCTTTTTGAAAGATGAGATACTGAGTGTTCCAGCATACCTTTGGAAATAAATAGAGAACAACTTTTTTAAAAATTACCTATCGAAGATTAACTTCTTTCTTCAATCTCTTTTGCTGTTTGCTGCTGGTTACCAAATCAAAACATAAACCTTCACAGTCGTACAAAGGTCAGTTTGGTATGAAAGAGAGGTTACACTTATCAGGAAAGATTGAGCTGATCATTGCTGCATAGGAGGATGTCATTTGGCCTGTCATGTCTGCGCCGACTCTTTGATGGAATAATTCACCGAATGTCTCTTCCCCCTTGTACCCTTGCACATTCTTCATTTTCAGATAATATTCCAATTTCCTCTTGAATTCCTTGACTGAACCTACTTCTACTACGTTCAGAGGCTGTGCATTCTGAATATTAACTGCTTGTTGTATGAAAAAAAAATCCTTTTTCTTGTGTCACCTTTCCTTCTTTGGCTCATTGCTTTGAATGTATGTCTTCTGATCCTCGACTCTTCTTCCACCAAAGGAGTATTTTTTTCCTTACGTACTTGATTGACACACTTTCTGATTCTGAATAGCACTATCAAACCTCCTTTCAAACTGCTCTTTCTCAATTGTTCAAGACTACCTACATAATTGAATTTCTTAATTTGTGGAAACATTTTTTGATATTTTTTCTGCATCCTTTCTGATGTTTTCACAACTTTCTCAAGTGTGGTGCCTAGACCCGGATGTAGTATTCTAATTGAGACTGAACCACTTTTTACAGGTTTAACATAATTTCCTTGTTTTGGCCCTCTATGTGCCTTTTTCCTAAAGTGCAGATGCTTTAGGCTTCACTAAACATGTTGTTATCCTGTCCTGCCGTCTTCAGAGATATATGTGCACATATGCTGATATCTCTAATTGATTTTCTTCCTATTAAAATAAATTATTTCACAAATTTGTTGTATCAAATTTTGGCTTCCATTTGATGACCCATTTCACCTACTTTTAAGTTCTACTGTCTGCTCTCTACAGTTCACAATATTACCAAATTCTGTTTTATCTACAGATTTTGAAACTGCACCCTGTACACCGTGGTCTACATCAATATATATCAGTAAGAGCAAGGGCCCTGATACCAATACTTTTAAAACTCTACTATAAAGTTTACCCAGTCTGTAAAACAGTTGTTAACTTCAATCATGCTTTTCCTGACAAAAGACGCTCCAATTTTGTATTCATGTTACTGCTATAATTTTTAGCCCATGAGCTGTATCTTTGGCCAGAAGCCTGTATGTGACACGTTATTGAATAATTTCCTTTTAAAACTTCATCCACACTGCAAAAAAAGCATCACATTCTTCAGCCCTCTTTGCTACCTCATTAAACTTAAAGCTAATTGTTTAAACAAAATTTTCTGTTAGCAAATCCGTACTGACTTCCCTTAAATAGCATGCTTTCCTCCTATTAATTTTGTCCTGAATTATTGTTCTGCTCATCAGAGTACTTGAGATGTGAGAGAATAGTGAATCATGAATGTCAGTTATGAGTTCTGATTGACAGAAAATCTTTGGTAAGTGAATGATGGGACTAAGATAAAGTGAGCAGTTTCTGAGACTGGTGGTGCATTTGGTAGAATAAACGTGTCACTGATCCTGACCATTCTTGTGGTATTTTTGAACTTTATACAAGATTGCATCCAGGCGCTCAGTGTTTGACACCTGGAATTGATCTTCATAGCTCCACTTACATTTTGCACATTTGTCATAAACGTCTTTTAGCCCTTCATATAAACACATGTCTGCTCTGTTCCACCTCCTCCACCAGGGCCTTCAATACAGTGCCTAAAATCTTCAGGAGTCTGCCTGTTGCCAATTGTGGAATCTTCTCCATGATTTCCAATTCACATTCGCATCCTGACTGTGTAGTAGCATGTGGCCAAAATGGACCTCTTTTCTTAAAAGAAGCAAGCTGCTGATGCTCCCTGAAGGCCAAACAATTGCGCAGATCACTTTAGCTGGATGCTTAAATAATTGAATTGAGCAAGCAGTGCATGTTGGTAAGCTGTCCACATCATTGTCAATGAATATAGGTTAATCACACGTCACAGACCCCAAACCTGTTTTTGGAATTAGCTGCCATAATTTGTTTATGATCTTATTGCCTTTATGGAAAAATTTTGAATGAAAAATGACTACCACAATGACTTATAATTGTGACCGTTCTTGACTCGCTGTGAGATGCATTGAAGCTATGAAATGCTCCATAAAATTACAACTGTTTCGTTCTCATATTCCACATTCAGTAGCAAATATGAGTGCTTTCAGGATAATGAAAATTGACTGTTTCACAGAGCCCATGGCTCTTCATTAACACAATAGATACCCAATGTTCTTTGGAAATATGACATGACACCCATGTTTTTTGACCCAGAAAGCAGGAAGATGGTATTTTTTCCTTTTTCTGTTGCAGTCACCAGACCTTGCTGCCACAATTCATGATTTTAATAATGGGTGTCAGGTGAAAGGAACCTGGGATATGATACTTCAAAATGCTATATAGTATTACAGATGTGAGAAAATTGATGTGAGTACTGCTCAGTTACTTTGCTTATGGGATGAGAAACATGGTTGAGAAACATGACATATGTAAAATGTGCTTAGAAACCTTTATTGGGTTTATGAATGCTCCAAGCACAGCATAACCACCTCCTTCACAGGTTGCATAAGGTAGCATATTTTTTGAAACTCCCAGTTGTAGTATTCTTTCTTTCTCTAATTTGCAAACTTAGCATCCTGCAAAAGTCATCTCAATTCCCCTTCCAAGACCCTACACATTCCTGCTGCAGGCAGCCTATTAAATGAATAAGTTCCACCCTTCGTCCACCTGCTTCTGTTGCTGTGAATGTATGTAGGCAGCTGTTGGAATGCATCTCACCTTTTATACCAGCATTATTAAAATTAGTTGCCTGTGGCATTTGTTGGCATCGGCTGGCATCGGCCTCCCCCAAGTTTTGCAGAGATTAAGCGCTTCCTTCTAAATCCAATGTAGTGTACCAGGAGCTAGATACTTCCAGGCTGGTGGAATGTTGGGTTGAATGTTATATCCAATGTTAGTTTGGGGACTAATTACATTATGCAGTAGAGTATCTCAAGTTTCAGCCTTTTGTTTATTTTTCATTTGTAATTCATGGCCATGTTCCCAAAGCAAATTGTTTTGCTGTGAGTGCTGAAACAGTAGGCAGAACCTTGTTGAAGCATTGGTGTCTTGTCTGCAAACTGGACATGGTGAGAGAATTGTGCTGCATGTTCCAGTGAAGACCCAAAAACCACATGACAATAAAGCAGTGACATGGCCACAGTAAACCTTTGCCTGGAGTCCATACCTTTACCTGGGTGCAGATGTCCTACCAGCCAGTTGATGATTTGTGGCTCTTTCAATTAGCAGCCTCATGGAGGAGGTCATGTCTGCTGATGGGAGAGCTCCCCAGTGTCCCAGGATCTTGCAGTTAAGTGATTTGTGGAAGGTGGTGGTGCCATGCAGTCTGCATGGTAACAGGTGTCAGGAACACTGCATTGTGACAGGCTGGTCTACAGCTACAGTGAGCTGAGCCTTTAGGTGTTTAGTTGATCATCTCACCCAAATCTTGATTCTGATGGAGGCAAGAGGGCAGTAAGACCAGTCTGTACCTAATTAAGTGACCATTTTGCCTCCAAACACACCAAGTTTCAGTTTTGTATGCAATTTTTAAAAGATTTCCTGAGTTCGTGAGTATATGGTCTCGAGTGACATTGTACGATGCTGTGGTTGTTTTCTCTTGAAATAAAAATGTAAATTTGTTAAAAGAAAGGGATGTATACACACACATCTACATATATATAATAAAGAAAAATAAATGTTTGATCCTTGGACAATATCCAAGATATTGTCTACTAATACTTTCATAAAATATGCCTGTGACGTTCCACTGAGGTGTTGAATTTGATGGATGTGGGGATCTTGGCAACTACTTGATTGAACTAGGTAATATAGACTTTGCTCAGTATTGTTCTGCTCTCCATTTAATCTGCTGGGATGCATGACAGTAAAAAATATATAAAACAGAAGGGCCAGAAACCTGTTATTCATGTTACAATAGGTGGTTTTGTTCCTTTTCTTGACTGCATCAAATTCTGCTGTAGTTTAAAAAATGTTTCTACTGTCATTTCTAAAATTTGAATACTTTGCTCAATTTATCTTTAGTGACTGTGCTGTTTATAAAATGTTTAAATGCCAGCAAAATACTGTGTACTGAGTATTTCTAATAAAATGTTTCTTATTAATGGAACAAATTACAAGGGAATATTCTGCTAGTTCTGTTGGAATGATATTTTTTAGGTTTTCCAAACCGTCTACTGTTGTATTATGACATAGATCTCAGACCAGACATGCCTGTACCTTCAAAACAGTTATAATTCAGGGTATTTTCTGGCATAAAGATATCTGCCTCACCTTCAGTCGCTCTGTGTGATTGCATTTGTGTGCTCAGTCAGCTGTGTGTGGTTAATGCACATTGACCTTAACTATATGTGTAAATCTATTACATTGTATCCTCGTAAATAGTTACTGTTGTACATAACATTCAGATAACAGACTCAAGGAAAACATGATTGTGTCGTGTTTTGTGGATTAACATATATGGTAAACCAAAACAGCATCATGCTGGCAGTGCATGGATACTAGAAGATGGTGACAGCAAACATACACAAAGTTAGAGGCACCTAGTCGGCACTAAAACCTACTTGTAAAAGTCAGTTAGTAGCATTAAGTGGGTGCTTAAGGTTGAAAAGGTGATAATACCATTGCAGTTACGAGAATTTTTTTTCTAACAGTTATCCATCAATCTATCTCAGTTCCTAACCAAAGTTAACAAGTACAATCAAAACTAAAGGCTGTAAGTGTGTACTGATGTCATTAATACTTAATCTCTTTTTGCCTTCTTAAAGAAACGGTTGCCGCAGAACCAATTATACAAAAAGTGAGTTTTAAATGGCTCTGAACAGATAGGTCCAAAGTGGTCCTTCAAGAAAATATAGTGAAACACACTAAAAGAAAACTAGGTTTCATCATAAAAAGGTTCAGCTGTGTCCATCTGGCAATCAGTTCTGTCATTTTCTTTCCTTAAATTGGTGAGAAACTCATGATGTTAAAACATTTTGGGACAAGCGCCATGTACAGTCAAATGTTACTTCAAGCCTACAACTCTAAAGGAACAGTAATATGCAATTACAGAAAAAGAACAGAGATGCCAACAAAACACAACACGGAAAAGTGTAAAACTGCAAAAGAGATTATTACATTTGTCATTTCCAAAATACAAAAGGCAAGAAAAGAAAGATGAAAAGCACACATCTAAATATAGGTTGGCGCACCTTTGACATTCTATCAGAACTCCAGTTATTCAAAGAAATGAGTAATCCTTATGAATCAGCAAAAAACTGACGTAGAACAATAAACAGTCAAGTACCTTGATTCGAGCACCGAAGGGAAAGAAGAATAAAACTCTTCATTATTTCTAACAATGACCATAAAGATCTTGAGTTTTTTTTCCAGATTTTAGAAGATCAATGTAATTTACAGATCAATTTCAGATTACACCACCTTAAGATCATATTATACCAGTAACAGCCAGATGAAAGAATCAACCAGTTCATAGGCAGATTTCAATGCAAAGGTACAAAGTGTGATTTCTACAAAGCTAACTTAGCTGTAAGTTGAATGGCCATTGCCTTGAAATCCATCAAATCTTTCAGAAATTTCTTGACAAACCTAAGGAATATTCCATTGACATGTTACTAGAAGAGGAATGCATGTTTGAAGCAATTGCGGAAGGCCCACAGCATCTGCAAATGATGACTCCAGTACAATTGTATCCATCAGTAGGTTCAACAAAAGAAGGAAATCCTGAGATGCAGCTTAATACACCCACAAAAATAATGTCTAGCATTTTGTGACACTTGAAAGAGATCTTTCTTAAGAGTGTATTAGACTAAAATGTGCAGGAAATGCGGTTGTCCAGAGAAACCCAAACAGCAACACAACATTCCAGAGAAGCATGTGAAGAAGAGGTAACCAAGGAACAATGCGAAAGAAGCTTCTAAAGTTTAATCCCTGGTTCACAAGAATGTTAACAAAGCCCCCAAGAGGTAACAGCAATGTTAGAGGTTGAAGGTCATAGTCAGACAGAACTTGTGGTACACTTGACACGTCAGATAGACACCATCAGAAAACCTGAAACTTTTGTCTCCATCCAAATTATATACTCCAAAATGACTAGATGCATATACAAATAGCAAGATTAAAACTGTTGCAAGTGTGAATATCATGCCTTTATGCATCTTCCATAAGCTGTGCTCAGGGAACTGTCATAATGTAGTGCACTCCATAGAAGTTGTCTAACTACTTACAACAGATCTGAAATCTCACAAATTGACATTATCTATCTTAAAAGCCAATAGATCTCCTCAAGGTAGATACTTGAAACCTTATACATTGTTCTAACATATGGACATCCTATTAGTGGTCTCCTAATAATCTATGATTATATTATTAGGATCCACAGATGGACAAATCTATCAGTTGTAACACCAAAGATTCCAGATTGCAATAACAATTTCACTCATTGTTTTCACAGCCAAGCAGAGAAGATTCAACAAGCTGCATCTGATTCTGGTCCAACTGCAACAGCTCAAGATAATCTTCATTAGTGAATGACCTGAACACACTCAACAGGTCCCCAAGCTAGTACATTCTATTCAGAGATGAACTACAATCTCCAAGATTATAATCTTCAAGGGAAATCTTGTCACAATTCCTCAAGTTCAATGTCAGTTTCTATGTTATACCGCATGCATATAGGTTATACATTTCGTGTGAATCCCTATTGGCCCTCTATAAGTAAAGACATCAAACTGTGTAGCCTATTGATCAAACGGTGACTGCTGTGAGCAAATGGGGGTATCCGTCATGTCGAGCTGTATGCTGTAAGCAGCATGACTTTATTGCTGCTGTGCCATTATTTTGCCAATGAGGGGCAATGCCAAATTACCACTGACTATCTGGAAGCACAAGATCAAATGACTTCTTTCTATGCCAGCAACTCATCCCTAATCAAACATCCTTTCGTACGTTTCAAGAATATTTACGTGTTACATTTCACATTCACAGAACTGTTAGATTTAAACTTTGAATTCACTTGGTTCTGATCCCATTCTGGCCGCACATTATTCAATCCCTCGTGTGCTATCAGAATGGTTACCTCATTTCAGACATTATATTTCTAATGCTTTTAGTTTCCTACACCATTCCCAACATATACCATTATAATAACCTTTGCATTTTAAACAGTATTTTATGAACTGAAGACTTGCCTGGCTTCTTGTTACTTTGATGTCTGGACCTGCTGCCACAGCACACATATCATTTTTTTTAAAAAATCTCTGCACCACATCAGATTGCAAAACTTTTATTGTTAAATACAACGAGGTTCATGTAGTCCATTACTCCTGTTTTTTTAATTCTGTGTTCAACCAACTGTTCAGATTCACCAGCAATTCTTTTACACGTTCATGGTGTTTTAACAATAGTTGATTGAGACCTCTAATACTTGCAATATGTCATTTTAATTCTAGATCTGGCTTTAAGGAATTGCTTTCTACAATTTAGACTTCAGACATTTAGACTTTTCAAGTCTTTATTCAAATGTTAACTTCCTATGTCTGATGCTGAAGTGTTTTCATTAACAAATTCATCTTGTGTGCATGAAAATTAGTTCTCCATATTGATAATTTCTTCTTCAATTTCTCATTACTGACAACAAGCTCTTCATTCTTGACCCCAGTATTTTTGGGGAGTTTGGCAAAATTAACATAATCAAGCAACTGCTGCAACATGGCCAGTGCTATTATGAACAAATCATTATCCAATATGAACTCTATCCCCTCAATTACCATAGAACAATTACCATAGTAGCGCACTGTTTAACTTTGTACAGGGTACGGATACTTAAATCCCATGAATGTATCTATTGGAGATAATGGGAACTGCAGATGCTGGAGAATTCCAAGATAATAAAATGTGAGGCTGGATGAACACAGCAGGCCAAGCAGCATCTCAGGAGCACAAAAGCTGACGTTTCGGGCCTAGACCCTTCATCAGAGAGGGGGATGGGGGGAGGGAACTGGAATAAATAGGGAGAGAGGGGGAGGCGGACCGAAGATGGAGAGTAAAGAAGATAGGTGGAGAGAGTGTAGGTGGGGAGGTAGGGAGGGGATAGGTCAGTCCAGGGAAGACGGACAGGTCAAGGAGGTGGGATGGGGTTAGTAGGTAGCTGGGGGTGCGGCTTGGGGTGGGAGGAAGGGATGGGTGAGAGGAAGAACCGGTTAGGGAGGCAGAGACAGGTTGGACTGGTTGTGTGGTGCAGTGGGGGGAGGGGACGAACTGGGCTGGTTTAGGGATGCAGTAGGGGAAGGGGAGATTTTGAAACTGGTGAAGTCCACATTGATACCATATGGCTGCAGGGTTCCCAGGCGGAATATGAGTTGCTGTTCCTGCAACCTTCGGGTGGCATCATTGTGGCAGTGCAGGAGGCCCATGATGGACATGTCATCTAGAGAATGGGAGGGGGAGTGGAAGTGGTTTGCAACTGGGAGGTGCAGTTGTTTGTTGCGAACTGAGCGGAGGTGTTCTGCAAAGCGGTCCCCAAGCCTCCGCTTGGTTTCCCCAATGTAGAGGAAGCCGCACCGGGTACAGTGGATGCAGTATACCACATTGGCAGATGTGCAGGTGAACCTCTGCTTAATGTGGAATGTCATCTTGGGGCCTGGGATGGGGGTGAGGGAGGAGGTGTGGGGACAAGTGTAGCATTTCCTGCGGTTGCAGGGGAAGGTGCCGGGTGTGGTGGGGTTGGAGGGCAGTGTGGAGCGAACAAGGGAGTCACGGAGAGAGTGGTCTCTCCGGAAAGCTGACCACTCTCTCCGTGACTCCCTTGTTCGCTCCACACTGCCCCCCAACCCCACCACACCCGGCACCTTCCCCTGCAACCGCAGGAAATGCTACACTTGTCCCCACACCTCCTCCCTCACCCCCATCCCAGGCCCCAAGATGACATTCCACATTAAGCAGAGGTTCACCTGCACATCTGCCAATGTGGTATACTGCATCCACTGTACCCGGTGCGGCTTCCTCTACATTGGGGAAACCAAGCGGAGGCTTGGGGACTGCTTTGCAGAACACCTCCGCTCAGTTCGCAACAAACAACTGCACCTCCCAGTCGCAAACCATTTCCACTCCCCCTCCCATTCTCTAGATGACATGTCCATCATGGGCCTCCTGCACTGCCACAATGATGCCACCCGAAGGTTGCAGGAACAGCAACTCATATTCCGCCTGGGAACCCTGCAGCCATATGTATCAATGTGGACTTCACCAGTTTCAAAATCTCCCCTTCCCCTACTGCATCCCTAAACCAGCCCAGTTCGTCCCCTCCCCCCACTGCACCACACAACCAGTCCAACCTGTCTCTGCCTCCCTAACCGGTTCTTCCTCTCACCCATCCCTTCCTCCCACCCCAAGCCGCACCCCCAGCTACCTACTAACCCCATCCCACCTCCTTGACCTGTCCGTCTTCCCTGGACTGACCTATCCCCTCCCTACCTCCCCACCTACACTCTCTCCACCTATCTTCTTTACTCTCCATCTTCGGTCCGCCTCCCCCTCTCTCCCTATTTATTCCAGTTCCCTCTCCCCATCTCCCTCTCTGATGAAAGGTCTAGGCCCGAAACGTCAGCTTTTGTGCTCCTGAGATGCTGCTTGGCCTGCTGTGTTCATCCAGCCTCACATTTTATTATCAATGTATCGATTGGTATGTTTTCAGTGGTTAAGCATCTAGAACACAAATTATATCTTTTGCCTTCAGTGATTGAAATGCCATGGTGTTTCTCAAAATATGATTTTGTTTGATTGTCTTTTTGTTGCTATTCAAAGAAAAAAATTCCTTGAAAGCCATGAATACATACCCCATTTTCATATGTTCTGTGGGAACGCATTTCATTGGTAATATTGCCTGTTTTATCTTGAATTTATTTTCTGGTACATCCTTATCGGAAGCTTCCTTAAGTGATTCTGTTACTTCCACTGGCTTATTGTCCCATTTCTAATCATTTGCTTTTACATTTTCCATCCTATGACAATGAAACATTACTGATTTCTTTACATCACTTTAATTTTCTGTATAACATTTTTATTGATGAGGGCTGCTTCTACTTTCTCTGCTATATTCCTCCAGCTTTTTTATGGATTTCTGTGACAACTTGTCAACATTTAGGTTTCTGTAAGAAAAAATAACATGTATCCGTTTGACTTATCGTCTCTTTGACTTTAGATAGCTGATGCTTATCCAAGTAGAACTTAGTGTTATCAGGATGTTTTCCCTGAATTGTCCCATAACAATAATCAATGCTCCCTGTCATCTTTCTTTCTGCGATTCTTTTGGAAATATAAATCAAGCATTGGCTCACCAATTATGCATGCAGTTACATGCAGCTTAGAGGGAATATTGATCAAGATTCAATAACAGAAGTTTCTGGAAAAGCTCAGCAGGCCTGCAGCATCTGTGAAGAAAAAATCAGAGTTAATGTTCCGGGTCTGGTGACCTTTCCTTAGAACCTTTCTGAAGGGTTCTGAGAAAGCGTGCCCAGACCCAAAACTTTAACACTGATTTTTCCTTCACAGATGCTGCCAGACCTGCTGAACTGTTTCAGCAACTTCTGTTTTTGTTCCTGATTTACTACATCCACAGTTCTTTTGATTTTTATTGATCAAGATTCCCCACACATTATCAAATAAACATTTAGGTTATAAACTTTATGTTATAATAAACTTTATGTTCAAAAAAATGAAACCATTGATCCCATCAAATTATCTTTCCTTAATAAATCGGTGATGGATTGCTTCTTGATTGTGCTGTACTCTAATTTATAACTCAGAAACAAGCTGAGAAGCATTTTAAAAAAAGCTATTTTGTAATCTTAAGACAGCTCTTGTGAAAGATTCAAACAAACATCTACACTCATACTCATCAGGACTCTTACTAGCATGCGAACGCATGAGTCTGTTGGCTACTTCAATTTTGTAGCAATTTTACTCAAATTATATAAAATATCCAGTGCCCCCACTTCTGTAAGCTTAGGAGCTAAATGATTATTCTTAATTAAATCATACTTCTGAATGGGAATTACCTGTGATTGTAAAACTTTAGAGGTTCTTTCAACGCATTATTAAAGCATCTATTTATTCACTTCATCCCATTTAAATGCATTCTCTCATTGAAACTGCCTTTATCTTTCATTATCTATTTCTTCCCTCTCTGGAGTTCAAGTTCAAATTTTAGTTTTTTTTCAACTTCTTTTCTGTTTTCTTCTTTTAAATTTCTTTTCCAAGTTCAAGTTTTTGCTTTTCACTAACTCTTTCTGTCTCAAGCTTCGTCATCTCTCTTTTCATCCCTATTTCAAACATTCAGATTGAGGTAGCTCAGTGATTTAGGAGGTCAAAGAATGGCTTCAATAAAGATGGCTGATATTTAGAATATTTTTGCCCCCTCCTGGCTACATAGTTGTACAAGTTAGGGAAAATTCTTTGGCTGTTTTCAAAGTAATTGCAAACAATCTGGTTGGACCACCAATTAGGCTACTCAATGCTGTTAGAAATATATAGAACATGCATTGCCCATTTTTTATCTCAGTAGCTCAGTTAAGTTTCTATGATAGCTTACACCAGATTTAGAGTTCTAAAGAAGGTGATTTGGTGCAAGTGACTTTTCCTGTACTTTCTGCTCCATCTAAATCTCTTGTTACTCTCAATTCACCTATGACACCATCAGCATATCCTTTTGTTCCGTTTGCCTTCACGTACTTTTTGTTAAATCCATCTTCATTATTCCCCTTAACTATTTCTTGTGGCAGCAAGTTCCATGTTCCTAGAATATCTATTTACATATTTCAAGTGGCCTTACACTTGAAATAGATGAGGTATCTGGTTTCATATTTCAGCATGATACTGTTAAGAGATAAGTGACTCAATATTGACATTGTTTCATTTACAACAAGTGGCAATTATATCCAACCCAAAGCAAAAGCTAAAAATTAGCACTTTTTGTAGAACTGTGCTGGACACTTGTTTGTGTTGAAGCGTGGGAATGGCTAGCATGTCAAAATGCTTTGTCTGAAATGCTTTTGCTGCATTATGTAAGCCATAAATAAATTGAGGAACAGAATTTAAAAATATTTATTCAACAAATTGTTCTTAATGCTTTTTTATTGTAGACAAACACCTCACTCTAAAGATGAAGTGACAAGTTACCACAGCTAGGAAAATATTGCAGTTTCTGGAAAGCAGAAGTAAGAAACACAAAAAATTTGGGAACAGACAGCAGTCCAAACAGAATCTGTGAAAAGTTGAAAAGAGGGTTAATAGTTCAGGTTCACTCAGTATTTGTCAGACAGGTTTGCAGATTTATAACATTAACCTTTCTTTCTCCTCAAATATTCTGCCTGACATTCTGTGTTGTTTTGCATTTATTGGATATAAAAAGATTTGGGTATTTCTTAATTGTCAACATTTCATGGCATAGCTGGAAGCTAGAAAGCTCCAGATATGTAAGTATATATATTTTGTATACATATCCAAATAAGATTATGTCAATGTATATCCTGCATATGAATCCATTGTTGGTTGACAGCAGCTATTTGGACCCACTAGACAAATTCAATTTTAATAACATGAATCATGTTCGTTGAAAAATTTATCATTATTTCAGGCTTAGTTAAGAAAGAGCTGAAACAGATGAATTCACTGATATATTTGACAAGCAAGAGTTTGGGAGATGTTTCTCACTTTTCCAATGATGATAGTATTTATGAAACCTTTTGATTTTAATATGTTTAGTACTCTTAAGAAATCTGATTTTTTGAAGAGTTCAATAGCACAATTGAAAGCAAGATGAATCTCGATAGGCTTGGAATTGTTTTAGGCTGCTGAACTGAGATTCGTACTTTGTTTTGCAAAATGAGTTATGATCATATTGTAATGGAGCCATAGAATCCTGAGTTAATATTGGTAAAACAATGTCTCAAAGACCTGAGCAGTTAAGAAACAATGCACAACAGTCAGATGGCTGTTTGCCAGGTAACAAATAGCAGTCATTTGAAAAATTGGAAAAAAAAAACTACATTAGAACATTTAAAAAAATGAAATTGTATATTTTTCCATAGAATGTTGAAAGGTAGTGAACATCTGGAGAAACCAGGAACCAATGTTAAATGTGGTTGATTATCACTGCACCCCATTTTTATCTCTCTCACAAAGCAATGTACCACAGTTTATGGAAAAGAACATTTTAAGTGCACTGGAATGAAACCAAGTGACTAAACTTTACGATGAAAATGCTTCTCTCGATATGTTAAAATTTTGCTAAAACTATGGTAATAAAATCATTTGTTGCCAAAGTTACAATAAAGTTTTAGATTGAATTAGGCAGATATATTGCCAAAAGTTGATTTGTATTATAATAAAAAAAGAAAATGCTATATTCCAATGTGCACAAACCCAAGGATATACAAGGCGAATGTGATTGTTTCTAAGAAAATAGATGCATCAAGAGGTTCATAAGAACACTAATAGAATGTAATGTAATATAATGTCAGCGCTTGGCTGAAATTCAAAGAGCAAGTACTCTACAGAGAGAAGCCACAGGTTTCCTGGCAGAGATTATTGTATGTTGAATGAAATTAACAAGGCATTTTGGCAGTGGCCTGTCAGCTATAGAAGGTTGAAAGTGCATGATGTAGCTGAAATCTGTCGGATAATTGTGCAACAGTGAATTCTTAGAAAACTGGAGAAAAGCAGAACTAGATAATAGGATCAATACTGAGAAGAGAATTGATGTTTCATAATGTGCTTCTTTTGAAAAGCATTCTGTTAGCATTCAGATTCATAAAGAATGGAAGAGCACGGGGACAGCTGCTTCATAAAGAGCAAGAACAGCATCTTCTGAAACAGCGCAGAGAGCATATGCCAAGATAACAAAGTGTGGAGCTGGATGAACACAGCAGGCCAAGCAGCATCTCAGGATCACAAAAGCTGATATTTTGGGCCTAGACCCTTCATCAGAGAAAGACCCTTCATCATCAGATCCCCTCTCTGATGAAGGGTCTAGGCCCGAAACATCAGCTTTTGTGCTCCTGAGATGCTGCTTGGCTTGCTGTGTTCATCCAGCTCCACACTTGTTATCTTAGATTCTCCAGCATCTGCAGTTCCCATTATCACTGAGCATATGCCAAGTTGGTTCAAAAGGAATGGGAGAGAGCAGGGACAGCAGCTTCAGAAAAAGCAGGGGAAAGAGTAGAGCTGGCAGCTTCTCAAACAGTGAGGGGAGAGTGGGGACAATGGCTTTGTAAAAAGAGGAGTTTACCTGTGTGAGAAGGGCACAATGGCGAGTGATTAAAAACTAAGGAAATGATCCCCTTCAGCCTGTTTCTATCTGTTAGAGCTGAAGGGTGACATCTTAAGAAAACAGGAAGATGATTGTTGGCTACTAATTCTGTTTCTCTTTTGATTAGCCAGATGGTTTGTATCAGGACATATTATTCTAATTAAGACTATAGGTAAGAATTTTACTTTTAGAATTTTTGCCATCCAAATTAAATCTAGTAGAGATGGCTGGGTAGCCAATATGGTACAGTTGTAATATGTGGAAGCTGGTGGATGCCAGACTGATCCACAGTGATGACGTTTAAAGCAAGTTAGTGTTTGAGGAACTTATACTCACAGTTGATGAATCTCAGTCTAAACTACAGATACTGCGAACATCAGGGAGTGGGAGAAGTACTTGTACACTGTTTTAGGAGCAGTCACACTACTAAGATTAATTACATCAAATTAAATATTTTTTCTCCATTAATGGAATGTGGACATTGCCTGCTGGGCCAGCATTTATTGGCCATCTCCACTTGCCCTTGTGGTGGAGAAGGTGGTGGCGAGCTGCATTCTTGAACCGCTACAGTCCATATGTTATTGGTAGAGCCACAATACTATTAGAGAGGGATTTCCAAGATTTTGACCCAGCAATGAAAGGGCATCTGAACATATGAACCAGGAACAAGAATAGGTGATTTGGGCCCTGGCTCCTACTCTGCCATTCAAAATCTGCATTCCTGCAGATCCCCGATAATTTTGCATTACTTGGTAATCAAGAATCTATTTACCTCTGCCTTCAAGATGTTTAAAGATTATTCCTCCATTGCCTTTTGAGGAAGGAAATTCCAAAGACTCCAAACCCCGAGACAAAATAAACTTCCTCAACTTTGTTCTAATGGACACGTCCTTATTTTTAAACTGTAACCCTTCTAGATTCTCCCACAAGAGGAAACATCCTTTCAACATCCACCCAGTCAGGTCCAAGAAGTTATATAATACTTCTAAACTCCAGAGGATACAGGCATTGTCTGTCTAGCCTTTCCTGTTAAGGCAATCCACTCATTCCAGGTATTAGTCCAGTAAACTTTCTCTGAACTGCTTCCAATGTATTAACATCTTTCTATACATATGGTGACCAGTACTGTAAACACTAGTCTAGATGTGGTCTGACCAATGGCCTGTATAACTAAAATATTACCACCCTAATTTAGCATTCAATTTCCTTTCCCATAAACCTACATTCTTTTATCTTTATTGGTTACTTACTCTACCTGTATACTAACATTCTGTGAATGATGCAGTAGGACAACCAGATCTCTCTGCATTTCAGAGCACTCCAAGTTCTCACTGTTTGGATAATATGACTTTTTAAAAACTCTATCTTTTATACCATCTTCTAGATCTTTGTCCACTCACTTAACCTATCTCTACCCTTATGTTCTCTGCAAAACTCACTTTGTTATCTATCTTTTGTGTCATCAGCTATCATACCTTCAATATCTTCATCCAAATCTTGTACTTTAAATTGTAGAGTTGAGCCCCAGCATTGATCCCTGTAGCACAACACTTGTGACATCCTGCCAGCCTGGAAAAGACCCTATTAAATGATTTATTCATACTCTCTGCTTCCTGTTAGCAAGTCAATCTCTATCCATGCAAAATGTTACATAGGCAGAATGAAAAGACAGACTATTTAAATGGAGAGAGAATCCAAAAAAACATCAGCATAGAGGGATCTGGGCCTTCTTGTGCATGAAGTGTAGAAGGTTAGCATTCAGATGCGGCAATAATTAAAGAGGCAGGTGAAGTGTTAGCTTTATTGCTAGAAAATTGGAAATCTTTGTTACAACTCCACAGGGTGTTGGTGATGCTGCACTTGGAATACCGTGTACAGTTTTGGTCCTCATATTTAACAAAGGACGTATTTAACAAAAGACTGATCAAAAGCGATTCTCCAGGCTGAATCCTGGGATGAAAGTACTGATTATCAAGAACAACTAAACAAGTTAGGCCTTTATTCGTTAGAGTTTAGAAGAATTAGAAATGATCTAACTGACATGTACAGAAACACAGCTTCTTTCCTTCTCGAGGTCTGGTTGCTTCTGTCCAAATATCACATCACCAAACGATTCATCGATGTGGAAGCCAATCACCTAATTGTGGGCAGTCCAGAGTCCTTTGTTATCAATAACTGGTTATGAGTTCACAGATCAATCTGTAACTTTTTGTGGGCTACCTCTATTTATGCATAGCCCCTGGATTCCAGCGTGTCTGTAACTAGGCTTTTCTCACTGTTTGAACATGCAGTTATGTAACATACAACGAGTGTAAGCTTAATTATCCTTTCACAGGAACTGTCAAATTGCTAGCTGTCGTGCAAGTCATTTCAATCACAGGATGTGGCATTTACTGTTGTCAAAAAGGGAGCATGGTTTGACTTCACACGACCACCCTACACTACAAGGGAACATCTAGATTTCATGTAAGCACCATATTTCTGAAGGAGTTAGGAACAGAATTATCGTCCAAGGATGCAAAGATCATGGAAAAAAAGTATGAGTGGAGTGACAATATGACTGTGATTACCATTCCTTAGAATAGCTGGGCCATGGTCATTAAATCTGGTGTCTTCAGCCTTCTAAGCCACTGTGCCCTGGCATGATCAGACACATCCTGAAGTCTAATTAGATTGTTAGTGTTTGAAGAACACATTCACTGTTGAAGTTCAGATTGGCTCGGATGGTTCAGATTGTCTGAACAGTAAATGCTCATTACAAATTTGTTTCTTTAAAAATAGCAGTTGTGATATCACTTGCCACTATTTCCTGGCTGGTTCCCTAGGATATCAGTTAGTCATGAGACCAACCTCTTCATCATGGTTTGTTTTGATCAGTTATGTCACTTCTCATTTAAAATATTGCAATATCTTCTTAACTCATTTTTTCAAATTTGGTGGATGTATCCTATCAAGACTTCATGATCTCAGATTTACTCAGTTGATTGATTTAGTGTCACGTGTACCAAAATACAGTGAAAAGCTTTGTTTACAAGCAGATCATAGTAAGCAGAGATGTACAGATTTTAAAAAAAACTTATCCAGAGGGATACAGGTTATACTGCACAGGGTGTGCGACATTAGCGCGATTAGCATTATTTGATTCTAGAAAGCCCATTCACCAGTCAATGGCCAAGAAGAAGCTGTTCCTGAACCTGCTTGTGTGTGTTCAGACTTCTGTATCTTCTGCCTAATGGAAGAGGTTGTAGGAGATCTTTACTGGGGTGTGATGGGTCTTTGATGATGTAGGTAGCCTTTCCGTGGCAGTGAGTTGTGTAAATGGAGTCCATGGATGGAAGTTGGCTGTGCACACCACCTTTTGTAGTTTCTTACAGTCCTGGGCAGTGCTGTTGCTATACCAGGCCATTATGCACCTGGACAGTGTGCTTTCAATTGTGCACCTGTAGAAGTTGATGAGGGACCTTGTAGGCATGCCAAATTTCCTGAGCCACCTGAGAAAGAACAGGAATTGTTGTGTCTTCTTGACAGTCGCATCGACTTGGGAAGTCCAGGACAGGTTGTTGGATATCGCCACTCTGTGGAACTTGACGCTATCCACCATTGATGTTAAGTTTGCAATGACTGCTTATTTTTAGAAGCCACCTCCAAGGGAGCGTGTTTTTAGAGAATGACCATTTTAAAATAAATGTTTAAGTTGAGTATAACCTACAAATCATACAATGCAAAATAATGCAGACAATTATAAAGTGGTTTAGTACTTAAAAGTTATACAATGTGTGTATAAATTGGAAGCGCATAGCAACAATCAGTAAGCACATTCAATTGATAGAGAGTTGAGTAGTAAGTCAAAGGATTATATAGCCACAAAACTAACCAAATAATTACAGAACTAATTTTAGTTCAAATTATACATTTAAAAAATGTTTGATTGTGTATGACTCACATGCTCTGAAATATTATGAATTAAAATTAGCTCAAAGAGGTAACTTTTTGTTTCTTCCATTCGCATCATAGAGCCTTTCAACTTTCCTCTATTAACAACAGTACCAGTTACTTAATAATGATTACATGATGTGAATGGATATAACTTCACTCATTCAGCCTTCAAAGCTGCAAGATCTTTTTAGGCAATATGGAGATAAAATACCAGGTGGGTCCTCTTTCAAGTAAGGTTGAGTCACAAACTGGTTAACATTGATTATGGTTAAACAGAAATGAAAAAAAGAATATGACTAGATACAAGTGAGGACCATAGAGGTGGAATGAGAAACCCATCAACGTGGATAAGGAAGACATTAGCAAGGACAAATATTGGAACATAGGAACGTAGGAATGAGGAGTGGGAGTAAGCAATTCAGCCTTTTGAGCCCACTCTGCCATTTAACATGATCATGGCTGATCTTATCTTGGTCTCAACTTTATTTTTCTGCCTGTTATCCATAGACCTTTATCGTGCTTTTTGTCTGACACATATCTCTTTCTTTCATGAATCTGTTGATTGATTCTGACTCTATAGTCTGGTGCAGTGAGTTCCAGAGCTTCACAACCTTCTGACAGAAGTAGTTTCTCCTCATCTCTGTTTTGAACCTACATTCTCTCATTCTATATCCAGGACCTCCATTCAACGGGTGGGACATCTTTTCAACATCCGCCTTATCAATCCCCTTTGGCATTTTACATAGTCAGTCAGGTATCCCCTCATTCTCCTGAATTCCAGCAAGTACAAATCCAAGCTATTTAACCACTGCTCATATGAAAGCCCTTTCATCCCTGGAATCAAACTGGTGAACCTCCTCTGAAATGCCTCCAATGTGACCACATCCTTCCTCAAGTAGGGAGACAAAAACTGGACACCATACTGCAGGGTGTGGTCTCACCAATGCCTTATATAATTGTAACAATTCTTCTTTACATGTATAATCGAGTCCTTTTGCGACAAATGCCAGGATTCCATTTGCCTTTCTTGATATATGCTGCACTTGCATACCCATTTTCTGTGATTCATGCATAAGGACGCCCAGATCCCTCTTCCTTGACGCAGTTTGAATCATTTAAATAATTTTTTGCCAAAATGAGCAACCTTGCACTTATCCACATTAAACTCCATTTGCTAGGTTCTGGCCCATTCTCCAAGCCTATCACTTTCCATCTGTAAATTCTTTTTCTCCTCACCACAGCCTGCTTTCCCATCTATTTAA